>NW_027397073.1:8213761-8304148 GCF_003265705.2 Callorhinus ursinus | reverse complement strand
TTCTGAAACAAATAATGCAATATATGTTAAGAAAAAAAAAAGAAGAAGTTAGCAGGAGGGGAATAATGAAGGGGGGTAAATCGGAGGGGGAGATGAACCATTAGAGATGATGGACTCTGAAAAACAAACTGAGGTTTCTAGAGGGGAGAGTGGTAGGGGGTTGGGTTAGCCTGGTGATGGGTATTAAAGAGGGCACGTTCTGCATGGAGCACTGGGTGTTATGCACAAACAATGAATCATGGAACACTACATCAAAAACTAATGATGTAATGTATGGTGATTAACATAACAATAAAATTATTTTTAAAAAAAGAAAAGAAAAGCTTGCAGTATTCCAGCTTAATTCGAGCTAAAGATTGCTAGTTCCATGAAACCTATAGTTTGTAGCATGTCCTGCATACTGATCTCATTATATCGTAGAGCTGCAGTGAAACCAAGAGATATGTATTAACTCCCATCACATACATTCTGGCATAGTCTTTTTCCTAAGGGCATGACCTTTGAGACCTACTCAAAATGCAGAACTTAAAAGACCTAGTTATTTGAAATAAGTTAAAGATCTGGTATTGTTCCCTAGAGGATATGGATGACAGTTTAGTACGTGTTTTTGAAATGAAATATAAGCTAAAGAATTTCTATCCTAACATCAATTTAGAGGATTTTTTTCCCCAAGAACTTTCACTTTTCCTTCTTTTCTATAACTCATGCCTGACCCCCATCTAATGGAGTAGCTCTTGGCACCATACATCAGACTGAAGACATTAGGATGAATGCGTTCATCCTGGCTCCTACCTTACTGAACTCACAGTTTAGAAGGGTGGTCCATAAACCCTGTTCTAAATATCGGTTGAGGTGTTTCATTACTAAAAATATACTGACAATCTTTTCAAGTTAGCAGAAAATTAAGTTGATTGGCCAAATTTAAGTAGTTCTCTAACATACTTTTCTTAAACCTTTGGCACATGTTAATACTTACCTGCTAGCAAAAGCTAGATGATAATTTACTAAAGTCACTACAAATACCTATTAATATTACTATTTCTGGCCTGTGATTCACATTAATTAAATATTTGCCAAATAAATAAATGGAAAATTTCAAAGACTCATGTTTAGTTGGGCTTTTTTAAGATTATTATTCAATGAGCCCACATGTTTCTGGTACATTGCATATATTTATTCAATAAATATATTCTTAGCACTGCGTTCAGAACTGGGGATTTGACAGACCATCACCTCATGAAGTTTATAATCTAGTGCAGGGCTTCTTAAATTATAATGTGTATGTGAATCACTGGGGTATTGTTAAAATGTAGACTGATTCAGTAGGTCTTGAGATTGAACCCAATATTCTGCTTTTCTAAGAAGATCCCAGGTGACACTGATGATGTTATATGCATGGGCCACACATTAAGTAGAAAGGGTCTAGCAGATGAAACTGGCACTAATCATATAACTAAATAAACAAAAAGTAAAATTGAAATTATGACAACATGCTATAAAGGAGACCATGTAATAGGAAATTTGTCCTGAGAGGGTAAAACAGGGAAATTATCTTCAAGGAAGTGAAAAATGAGTTGCTACCTGGAAGACAGAAGTTGTCTCAGAAAAAAGACAAAAGGAAGAAGATTCATAGAGAGAAGAGAGGGAAAAAAACTCAGGCTGCTCCAGCAACAGCATAATCACAAACCCTCTGCCTAACACAGCCACACAGACTCAGAGTAGTCACTTGGTCACCTTCGATAACTTCTCAGAGCATAATCTCAGACTGATGGTTCAATAAAGAATTATGCAAGGTTTCTCAAAATTAGACCTCCATCCATTTTAAATGAATGTTTACCTTCTGAACTAAATATTGTGTCTGGATTCTCAATCCATTTAACGGCTTGGGCTCTGTGCTGTTAAGAAACAGAGTTTTTAAGTAATGGAATAACTGTAATAGAGACTATTTAAATCTAGGTTTTTCAAATGATGATCAAATTCTGAGTAAAAATAAAACATAATTCCAAAATATAACAGAATAGGCTCTCTATAACATTGTACTTCATACTACCTATCTGCATGAAACTAGATCTTCAAAAAACATCTTCACAAAACAATATAGAAATAAATATAAAATTAAAAAATATATAATGAACATCAAATATCACAATGACACAAAAAAATACATGTAATGTCTGTCAAATTTAATTTCATATTATGCTATTTGGTAATATGGCCCACTGACATAAAATAGTGTTTCCTAAAGTTTGTTATATATTTGGCAGAACGTTTCATGTAGCAAAATTGCTTGAATTGCCTTCCATTTAACTGCATCTCCCCTTCCACTGAAGAGAATAAGGACCTCATTATATGCCACCACAGAGGCTGCCTGGTTCTCAGACTTAACCACTGGGTACTAAGGAACAGCTCTCAGTCTGTCATCACCTGCATGGCATCAGTGCAACTTGGAAGCTGCCTGTCTTTGTAAACACTGTTCCCTCCTATTTTCCAAATGTCTGCATCATTATAACTGCCATAGCATTCTCCTATACCAGGACATTTTCTCAAGACACCTCCAAGGATATTAGTCGCACTTGAGCTGCCCACTGATGCCAGAAACCATGTGCAGCCCACCTAGCAACTAAGACAGTGTCCTACGTGCCTACCAGGTGATGTAAGAGTCAGTCCCAAACCCTATGTTGCTTCATGTTTTGCTAACCACTCATAGTACCACTCACAGTAGACTGGGTCCACTGAGGAGTCGATATCAAAACAAGATTAAATATGCAATGATTTTATTGAGAAAAATGTCTTTGTATGACAAGATAGGGAGAATACTGGGTAAGGTTGGTGAAACCTGTCAGATCATGAGCCATGTCTAACCTCGAAAGAGAAAGAGAGGAAGAGAAGCCCAGATGGAAGGCTGCTACAGGATCTAAGGAAGGTTTACCAGAACTGTTGGGGAATCCTGGAGCCCCAGCTGGTCATTAGAGGACTCTCCTCTCTACCAGGGACAGGTCTGCCTTAAAAATTCATGTAGCACAGTCACTGCTGGGAGCAGTTCATAGGAAGCATAGCCTTGTCACAGATGTTGGAAGCATGGCAGCTGGAGCCCTTGATTCATTATGTCCCCAGTAGTCAGAGGCTTGTGAGAATATTCTCATGTCTTCCCCAACCAGGAACATAAACTAATTAAATTATCTGGATAATAAATCGCCACAAATTCTTCGAGGTCTAGAACTCAGGAATACTGGTCCTACTCACACAGATGATATGAGATCTGGCAAAATCCATACAATGCATTTGCATAAATAAATGAGTACATGAATGATCAAATTAAAAAAAATACATACAAAAGAATGACACATTATCCCTTATTTCCTTTTTTACTTTTGCAAATCAGTAGATTTATTATTTCCTTTCTCGGGCTGGTAGGTGAAGCAAATATCAAGTCTATGTCCATCATCCCTCCAATCAAGTGCTCTATACAGTGCTAATAAAATCATCCTTAAAACTGCTGTTAATACATTGCTCCATTATTAAAAAAAATACTGGTGGTCATATTGTTTTCCAATAAATAGAGTCTAAACACCCTGGTCTGGCCTTCATAGCCCCTATGCTCTGCCCCCAGACCCGTCTGGGTCTTATCAGCAATTTCTGACCATTAGTGAAAATTACATTCCTTGCTGTTCTTACCACTTTTAATTTTTATTTTCCAGACTTTGGTTAATGCTTTTCAGCCCTTCAAAATGTTTTTTCTCCATCATTTGTTAAAATTGTACCTGATCTATGAATCCCAACATGGACCATGGCCATGAGGATTTCTCTGACCTTTTCCAATAAAAGAATTCTTGGTATTCTTAAACTCATGGAAATTTTTAATCTTCTCCTTATACTTTTGAAATGCAGCCTTGTATTATAATTTCTCATTTATGGATTTTGTAGATGCCCTTCCAGATTATAGTCCATAATTCATGGCAGAGATCACACACTTCAACACAGTGACTTGTGCATAGAGGGACTTAATAAATATTGGTGGCATTAATTATGTAAGAATGCATTTGGTTTCATTTCAGCTATCCAAAATATGTTCTTTGCTGTTTTGTTGTTCTTGAATTTTTTATCATTGATCAACTGTATTACAATAGCAAAAAAAAAAAATGTACCAATTTAATTTTAAAAAATCTGGTATTCAAGGAGGTAAAAATACTTTATACAAAAGGCATTTCTTTTCTTCCCGGTGAATAATACTTGTGTTGGAAAGCAAGAGATACAAGACAAAATTCATGTTACTTTTGGCATAATTTTTACTCAGAAAGAGAATTTCCATTCTCTTACACCATTCTTTTCATTTTCTTCAAATTCTGAACAGCGTATAATAGAAGTATTATTAAATGAAACTCATGTTTTCCTTTTAAATTAAATCTATGCCTTTTTTTTTTTTAGTATGCTACTCACAGTATTATGTCAACACTGAAAAGCTGTAGATACTTTTTGAACCCAGAGGAAGAGAATACACCTCATATCTCTCCAGCACAGAGGTCTGTGTTGAATAAGACTGACAATTTTACTTCAAAACAAAGGAGTAGAAGGACAATTTTTAAAATACAAACATTCTTAGTTAAAAAACAAGAATTTAAATAATCTAAAATCCGAGTTCCTTCATAGTATGCTTCCTTGGCAAAGAGAGGCTCTGCTATTTTCTTTCTATTCACTCAATAAAAAGCATGCAATTAAAAAAATCTACAGATTCTAAATTTTGATCTGACACAGTAATTGTTTCTCATCTTGCACTACTTCTTATCTCTCCTCTTAATGTTTAGACTGACCATAATTTCTTGCAGCAGACTGTTTTTCACAATTCTCAGCTTTGAGAACCAAAGATAAGTCCCATCACAAGCCAGTTTCAAATGAAGATTACTGTGTTGATAACTGTTATGGGTTGAATTGTCTCTCCCAAAGAATTTTTGTTAAAGTACTAATTCCTGGCACCTCAGAACGTGGCCTCGTCTGTACACAGCATAGTTGCAGAGGTAATTAGTTAGGTTAAGATGAGGTCACAGTGGAGTGGAGTGGAACTCAGTATGACTGGCGTTCTTACAAAAAGGGAAATTTGGACACAGACATACACATAGGAAAAACATCATGTGCAAACTGGAGTTACGGTTCCATAAACCAAAGGATGTCATAGAACGGTCAAGCAGCAGAAGCTAGGAGAAAGGCACAGAACAGATCTTTACCTAGAGCCTCCTGAGTAGCATGGCCCTACCCACACTTTGATCTTAAACTTCTAGCTTCCAAATTACGAAACAAAAATTTTCTGTTGTTTAAGTCACTCCTCTTGTGACTTTGTTACAGCAGCCCTAGGAAACTAATACAGGGACTTAATGTGCTGTTATCATCTAAAGTAGTTTTACAGTATAAATACAGTCTTGGAAATATGTCCAATTAAAAGCAAAATTCCTTTAAAATACTGAATACTGTTCAATATCAAGAAGGCCAAATCAAGCTCTGAGCCAGTTAGCCAACCTAAAATGGCTAGAGTCAAGAGTTCAGAATGATGTATATGGAATTTAAGAAACAAGACAGAGGATTATAGGGGAAGAGAGGAAAAAATAAAACAAGATGAAATCAGAGAGGGAGACAAACCATAAGAGACTTTTAATCATAGGAAGGAAACTGAGGGTTGCTGGAGGGGAGGTGGGTGGGGGGGATGGGGTAACTGGGTGATGGGCATTAAGGAGGGCATGCAATATAATGAGCACTGGGTGTTATACAAGACTGATGAATAACTGACCTCTACCTCTGAAGCTAATAATACATTGTATATTAATTAATTGAATTTAAAATTAAAAAAAAAATCCAGAGTGAGGGGCTTCTACCACACTAGTAAGAATGTCTGGACAATTCAGGCTGAGTGATATTGAAGTGCTAGTGTTTTCCAATGTTTCTGAAGAAAACCTTACTATTAACTGTAAAGTAGCTCTGAGTAGTGACATCAAGTCAACTGATAACTGATATTTTGTAGTCTAGAGCCATTCCTTATTATACAGACAGATAATAAAAGTGCTATTTATGTGGGAGAACTGACTCATGATAACATGTCACTTGTATTCTGCTATTCATTGGTCTAGAAAGCAACTGGTATCACATGCTCTTCTGCGTTTGTCAACCCCTGCTGCATACCCTTCATATTTACAGAGAGAAGCACCCGTCGCTAACAGGACTTCTCTTTTTTGTTTTCCATCAAGAAAAATACTTCTTCAACTTTGCTTAAGTCTAACATCTCAACATTCCAGGCACATTGCCGCTTAAGGATGGGGCAAAAAAAAAAAAAAAAAAAAAAAAGCCAATTACAAAACAACTTGTTAAAACACCATAAAGCAAATGAATGTATTGTAGGCATATGCATGCAGGCATGCAGACACATGCGTGCACACACAGTCGTATACTAATTCAAGAGTTTTGGAGGATTTGGGGTATGAAAGAATAAATAAAAGATATGTTCATAATAACTCCTTATGTCTTTGAATCAAGACTATTTTTAGTCACCATAAAGATGTCTGATAGTGCTACAAAGTAACCAGGCAGGAGCTCTTTTAGTTTCAGTACTTAGAAAATCGGAAATGTGGGTTTTACCGTTTATTGTCCTTTACACCTTTGTATATCTCTATTACAACAATCATCCTAACACAGTTTAAAATGTCTAGCATGAATGTAATTAGTCTCAAAAGGAGAGAACAGTAAACAGTAAAAATAATGACTACAAGTTTCCACAATTTGTTGAAAAATGCAAATTTGCAAATTTACCATTTATATAGCCTCCAAGCAGACTATATATTAGAAAGGCTATGCTGAGACATAGCATAAAAAACTGATGAAAACTAAAAATGTAGGAAAATTCTTGAGAGCAGAATGTATCACAAACAAGGGGAAAATGTGGAAACAAAAGCAACCTGACCCTTTTCTAATGGGCTCAGCCTATGTAGAAATCTAAAAGTTTGAATTAATTTATACAAGAAAAATTTTTGTGAAAATGGAATGTGGCATAGGCGAGTGCGGCATGTTTTAAGGATACTCAAAAACCCCAGGAGTATTCTGCAAGCGTATTGTCATAGTGTTTCTGATTTAACGAGTATTCTGTTTAGAAAGCTTTTTTTTTTAATTTTTTATTTATTTATTTGACAGAGACAGCGCGAGAGCAAACACAAGCAGGGGGAGTGGGAGAGGGAGAATCAGGCTCTCCACTGAGCAGGGAGCCAGACGTGGGGCTCGATCCCAGAACCCTGGGATCATGACCTCAGCCAAAGGCAAATGCTTAACCGACTGAGCCACCCAGGCATCCCTAGAAAGCTTTTAAAAGCATGTATTCTGAATGCAGAAGCATGGATTATTTAGACAATATTGTAGCATCTCATTTCTCTATTAGCTTCCACAGTGACCATTCGGATCAGAATATCATTAGGAGAATATTTTTTAGTGAAAGGGAAGAGTTTATAAGGTCCTAAGATATGAGAACTGTAATGCGGAGTCGTGATGTACTCATTTTACATGTTTTGCTGCTGCAAAAGCAAATGAAGCACCAGAAAGAGAGAGCTCATTCCTTTCGAGGTTGGCTGGGGGTAAATGGATTCAAGTCTGAACAGACTGGAAGTAGAAGGGAAAACAGTCTCACACTGAGACTCAAATTTGTGCTAAAAGCAGAAGTGCTGCCGATCTGCTCTCTACATTCCTGTTTGGTTGGCTTGAAAATAGCAAAGGTTACGGCAATGTTAAATCTCTGGCTTTAACAGAGCTGCATTATCCCTTGGAGGAAACTTCCATTAAGGAATAAATGAAAACAAATATGGTTATAAATTTTAAAAAAAGAGATAACTGTATTATATTTCACCTGCTCTTTCAATACAGGTTCCTCCCATCCTCATACAGTTTTATTTTGTTTTGCTGTTCAAATGAAAAGGAAACCCAAAAACCAGTTAAGCTTTTTTTTCCCCAATTTAAAGTAGATAACTTTTTCAAAGTGCAAACAGCTGCACTGAATGTAAATAACGAATGTTGGTCCCACGTACTGCCAGTCTGAACTCCAAACTTAAAGACACAGGGGAAGATCCTCTCCTTTCACTGGTGGCTTTTGCTTGATGAAACATAAGGAACATTATATCAAATAGTCACTAAAACATGCACGTCTCCAAAGTCGCATATGTTGCTGTGATTTTCATCGTCTAGACCACTTGTAAATGGAAGCATTTCCATACTGATTGTCCAAAGATAAAATGCAAATCACCCAAATAAAACTGAGCATGGTACAGAAAATGCTGCAGTTCTAGGCATTTTTTTAAAAAGCACACCTGGTCTTTATTGAAATATAAAGACTCTAATTTCTCTGAGTTTTAAAAAAATTAAAATATGTAAGAACACTGGCCAAGAATATACAAACATTTCAATTTCCTAAAACTGATGAAACTCAGGGAGGTAATATTTTACAATTGAGAACCCTTGATTATTAATAATGAAATAAATAACATCACTAGAAAGCTCACCAGCTTTCTGTGATGTAAATTCTTGAAAGATTAGAGCATTTCTGTCTGGACATCCAGATAAAATTGACATTTAGGAAACCAAAAAAGAGCATCTAAGTCAATAAGACTTTGAAAATTAATGAGATCTTCTGAGATATCACTGGATAGTGTAGTTAAAAACAAAACAGAGATACAGCTAAACAACCGTCTCCTACTGAGTTCTAAAATAAGGAATGACCCACTGATTAATTCAATGGTACTGAGCATGATTACTACATTTGAATCTGTAACGTGATTAAAATAATTTTATGTCAGATAACTTGTTTCACTCTAATTTCTCACTTCAAGAATTCATTTCTTTTTTGTTTGTTTGTTTTCTACATTAACTGGAGCCAGAAAGAGACTTTAAGATAATATAAAGATATTTAAAGTTGTAATTATCAAGAAGACAAATAGCTTACACAAAATTATGAAGTAAGAAAATGTGATCTTCAGACTTCCTGCTTTATTTTGCTCCTTTTCTTTCTTTGTTAATCTCACTTTCTACTCACTATGTTCAGAGTGTCCAAAAAAAAAAAATATTACCTATACTACAAATTTACCTTCGGTGTAAAAAATTTAATTTTTGGCTTTCTTATAGACTGAAGTCCTCAGATAGAATCACAACTACAAAAAAAAATTTAACTGTAGATCATCAAAGTTAATCCTTAGCAGATGAGAAGTGTTGATATAGATGGCCTTCCTAAATATACCAAATTCTCATAAGGAGAGGTATACTAATGGTGTTTATGAGGAAGACGGAACTATCTTCATTGAGCAGTTTGAGCAAATTCCCTGAAACTGGTCATTCACTCGTTCTCTCAACCATTGAAAGAGCTTCAACTAGCTGCCAGGCCCTTGATAATTTGGAGACACAGGTGAATAAGACATAATACTTTCTTTGAAGGGATCTCACTGTCTATAGAGAAACAAACAGATACAGCCTTACATTACAAATACATGTTGCAAATATAGATATGTAGAGAGGCTGTTGAGAGAATACATATTTTTCAAGTTGGAGAAATTGCTATTCCTTCTCGTTTCTCCAAAAGTGAAAAATAAGAACAGATGATCATCTACAAGATATGGAATCAGTACTATTCTTTTGTAGGTATTCTGCCTTTTCTCTGGGAGCTATTGAGATTCATTTTAATCTCTGGAATTCTGCAGTGTCACCCTGTTTTCCCTAAGTCGTATTTATTTTTATTCTTTTTACTCAGGATTACTGAATCTGAGAATTTATGTCTTTCATCAGTCCAGTAATATTCTCAGGATATCCTCAGGACTCATCTTTCAATACCCACATGCCTATTCTATTTCCTCTATTCTCCCCTTCTAGAACTTCTATGAGGTGCTCATTGGAAATTCTTACTCTATCATCCAAGATCCTCAAACTCTGTTTTGATATTTATTTTCTATATGTTTATCTATGTATGCTAAATTCTGAGTTCTTCCCATAGTCTAGTCTGCTTATTAATTTTCCTCTCAACTGTGTCTAATCTGGTAGTTTCTCCATCCCAATATTTTGTTTTGTCCAGCCCCCTATCTCTAACTTATTTTGGGAATGATTTGCTTACAAGAAATAGACACCCAATTGACTTCTTTTTGGACTGAGATTTATTTGTGAGGAGCCAGAGGAAATCATGAAAGTCATAGATAGGAAGTGCTCTCCCACTCCAAGGCAGCCAGGCAAGGCTGGCTTCATAAACTGGAAGGCCATCAACGGTGAGAGCAGCCACACCTTCTCTCGTTCCCCTCACAATCTTTCATCCATGTGTGCATTTTATCCTCTCTCTATAGGCTCCAGTTTATCTACTTTGGTATTAACAGGAGTCAGTGTCCTTATAGGGCCAGCAGCTGCAACATATTAATCTATTTCTCATCTTAATTCTCAAAATCTTTAGGAAATATGGAGAGCTCTAAAAATGAGCAGAGTTATATTAAAAAATACTTAACTCTTTAGTCACAGACAATTACCATTCAGGAAAGGATTCTGGAGGTCCCCTCCTGTGCCAGCAGTTGAGTTCTGGGCGATCTGGCATGCCTTTAGTGGAGGTGGCTAGGGGGTACTGGAGCATTAGGAGCCTTGAAGAATTGGCATTTTGATTCTATTCAATTACACTGAATGGAATGGTTCTCAGAATTAAGACTCCTGACTGGATTCTGACCTGCCATATTTAGCACATGTTTATTAACATTACCAATATGACAAATAGACTGTGCTAAAGGCATTTCTCTGAAGCCCACTAGCTTCACAGACCCTCCTTAATGAGCAAGCATTCATGAGAACCCATAACCTGGATCCAGAAGTGAACATCAGTTAATCCAATTATATTGTCTCTCCTAGGAATTGGGAATTGATATGTAGAAAGTCAAGTTAATAAGCTATTGAAGCAGGACAAGAGCTTACAAAGACATTTAACATTAACTCTTAGAAGTGAAACTGGTTTGGACAGAGATAAGTATATAACACATGTAGTGGGATGAAATAAACACACAGGGACCAAAGATGTGATGAGGACATGAGAGAGCACACTTCCTGTCCAATGGCTTCAGCAAAGCTTGGCTTTAGCCCCTCTCAAAGCATGACTGCATTTCCCGTCGGTGAGTTCCTTAACATCTCCTGATTCCTTAAAGTACATACCCTTTCTCAAGATGGCTCAGTTAGGTTTATTCCTTTTGTGATGAAATCATCTCTAAGACAAAGCCCAGCAACATCTCTTCCAGAATTTGGAGAGGGGGAAGAAACCATGTATTGGAATGGAATATAAACAATGACTTAGGAGTGCTTCACCTAGGCTGTTGGTTCTTAGCTTTCAGTTTACAGGTTTCATTAAGGACCTTATCAAAGCTATGAACCTTTCATCAAGAAAATTTCATGCTGGGACACCTGGGTGGCTCAGTCATTAAGCGTCTGCCTTCGGCTCAGGTCATGATCTCCGGGTCCTGGGTTAGAGCCCCGCATTGGGCTCCCTGCTCCGTGGGAGGCCTGCTTCTCCCTCTCCCACTCCCCCTGCTTGTGTTCCCTCTCTTACTGTGTCTCTCTCTGTCAAATAAATAAATAAAATCTTAAAAAAAAAAAAGAAAATTTCATGTTCACACAAAATTTTCCATATAATTTTGCAGAGCTTACAGCTCCATGAAAGCCATCCCTAGGCTCTAAAAATGAATCTAGGGGAGGCATGTTAACACCTACAAATGAAGCTCAATTTATATTTTAAAAAATACATGTTACCAAGCATGAAAAAAAGTTATTTCAAAAAGACTTTCAAGCATTAATTGATGTCTGAATTTAAACCAGAACAATACGGGGCACCTGGGTGGCTCAGTAGGTTAAGCATCTGACTCTTGATTTCGGCTCAGGTCATGATCTCAAGGTCATGAGAACGAGCCCCCAAGTCAGGCTCACACTGGGCTGGCACTGGGTGTGAAGCCTGCCTAAGATTCTCTTCCTGCCTCCTGTCCCCTAACAGTTGCATGAGTGCTCTCTCTTCAAAAATGAAACAAAACACAAAGCAGATCTTATCATCCAAATGAGAAATGCTATATTTTACTAAAACTTCTCTTACATAACGTTAAGACTACAATATTCTGTGCCCATTTAAAATATTAATTAATAGAAATTAAATGATATGTCATTATGGATTATTCAATTCATTGAAGATTTTACAAGGAAATACAAATTTTCTCTTTCATGTTTATGAATGAAAACTAAAACAATCTATGTTAAGCATATAAAACCCACATGTTTCCAGATCCCTTTGTTAGATTAGGTACAGAGTGAAAAATGCCATAATACAATGTATTTCTTGTTTAAATGAAGGCTCTATAGAACCGGCAGGGTTATTTTTTGATTTTTTTTAATCTAAAATCTTTTATTCACAGGTGTTTTATCAAAGTGTCTTTCAAAAATGGGGTATATATGCAATACACTTTCAGGGACACCAAAGAGCCTGCCTGCCCAAAAATACCTCTCCTGATGATCTATAATTTCATCATCTGTAGTTCACTCTTTGTGAGCAGTCCCTCTGCAGGCATCTACTTTTAAAATGCCATTACTGTCGGTCTGGAGGTGTAGAGAAATGGTAGTTCTGCATAATTGTCTTCCAAAGTTATGTTCTGTTAAAAGCGATTTTCTTTTTTTTTTTGGTCCCATTAGAAGGCAACTTGTCAACAGCCACTGACTGACAGCCAGTGCTGTGTCCTAGAGACAAAGAGGCAGAGCATTTCCCCAGGGTCACCAGTGAAAACCGCCTGCACTGCGTTAAGTGGAGAGAACAGGGCTCTTCTGCAGGGTGTGTAGCTGAAAAGGCGAAGCCGGTGAAAAGAGGAGTGCAAAGTCTAGAAGCAACAGGGAAGAAATCCTCTGCGGCAATTGCTGTAAAACTTGTTCGGTTTAATGAAAATGAACATGGGACAGAACTGGCTACTGCTCTAGAAAAAAAAAAGAAATAGGCCATTAGAGTCTTGAAGGAAATTAATTTTTAAAAAATTGACACATATAAGGCTTCATGGTAATTCTAAGTTTACATCATCAGCCAGCCAAGCCAGAAGTAACAGCATACATTTAAAAATCTGTGTGTGTGAAGTGCGGGATCTAAAAAGAGGTAAGATAAGTGGGAACTCTTGACTAAGGACCTTGATGATAAGAGCAGAAAACAGAGACAGAAAAGTAGAAATGAGTAGCCTATGCTGATAGAAAGGCAGTGTGGAATTCAGAGAACAGGCTTGGGAGTAAGACAGTCTGGTTTCAAACTCCCCCTCCCATAGACTTACAATATGATCATGGTTCTGTGGGCTTAATATTTCACTATTTATAAAATGTTAGCGATGCCTTTAACTCACAGTGGCTATAGGAAATAAGTGAGTTAATATGTGGAATGTACCTACAACATGTATGCCTAGCATATCACACATGGTCAATAAATACCAACAATGATTTTAGTTTTAGAGTGGTGTTTTATCACTTATAAATATTACTTAGAAAATGTGGGGTTTATAAAAGTATTTTGTGCACTAAATAGTTTACTTTGATTAGCAGGAAAAAAAGAAAGGCCAATCAGCCATGACGGGTTGTGTGACTGTCTTATTTTAGTAATCAATGCTGGAAGAGACATTTGCTCCCTCAATCAATACTAAACTAACAACTCAATTGGCTGTTGACAAGGCTGAATGACAGTACAAAACCCCCAAAGTCATTCTCAAATCTCTCAGGACTATGCCCTATGGTAACACTTTATTTTAATAA
Source organism: Callorhinus ursinus (assembly GCF_003265705.2). Classification (NCBI taxonomy): domain Eukaryota; kingdom Metazoa; phylum Chordata; class Mammalia; order Carnivora; family Otariidae; genus Callorhinus; species Callorhinus ursinus. The sequence continues at coordinate 8,290,363 of NW_027397073.1, read as the reverse complement.
TGGCAAATGTCATAGAAGAGAAAGCTTAGTAAGTAAAATAAGAGAGATTCAATTATATGATTTTCAATATAAAAATGATAGAAATTACTTGATCCAAGTCCCTATTGTTGCAGAGAAAAAAACGAAACAAAACATGAGGGACAGGAAGGTTAAATGATGTGAATAAAGGCACACAACTATTCAGCAATGCAGAGCCAAGACCCCACCTGCCACATCTGCTCAGTAAAAAGGGGCATGTTGGTGCCGATGCACCAGGCAGCCTCCTTAACCTGGGCTGCATCAGTTACACACACTGCAAAATCACTGAGAAATTTTTCGTCCTTAATAAAAGAATACAGCCACCTGACTCCAGAAACAACAATAATATACATAAATAGGAACCATTTTTCAAAAGAGATGAATTGAGATCTCTCTTCCTTTAAAGGCATTGAACTTGACTACCATTCTTAACTGCAATTTGATAGAAGGAGTTCTTGTCAGTTTGAAGCAGTACTTCCCTGCCCTTTGTTTGTCTATTCTAGCTTCTCTTCAGAGTTCTCTTCTTAAATTCAGTAGGGTTCGGCACCAAGCCACGTGTCCTCTCTCTCACCTGCATTAGGCATTGACCTTTGAAATAGTAAAAGCCTGCCCTGCCCATCATGAAAAGAAAAAAATAACAATAAAAGAATAAAATCAAGAGGGCTGAGATAGGTTTTTAATGTTCTTTGTCTGAGCCAGATCTTCCATTCGAACTCAAAGATCTGGGTTTCAGTTCAAAGTTAGTTTCTGCAACTGCCCCCAGCTTACACAAAGCATTTAAAAGCTTCCATTCCCATTGTATTTCCTGGCAGGGCATTTTTTTTTTCTACTTAGGAGGACCATATTGAAAGATCAACATTCACCTACTCTTGTCCCTGATATTAAGATACTTGGACTTAATTTCTCTCTTGTTGTTGACCTCCCCAACACCATCCCCGGGTGAACTGTGGCTCCTCTTTGGGGCCAGCAATAAAACCCACAGTAGGTGCCATTTCACTTCCTCCCATTCTGGGTCATTTCCAGTAGCAACATTGTCTTCTCAGACACTCTCAACTACTCAAGAATGAATGCATGTGGTCAAGAACTTTCTCTACCACTCCTCAAGTTGGCTCTGTATCATCCCCATACCCTCCATCCACACATGGAGCTTAAAGTTCCAAAATTCCCATGTGAATGAGTTTTTCACATTTTTCCAAGGAAGCTATGCAAAAAGTATCTCACTGATGATAGTGGATTAAAAATGTTTGGTATTCAATATTGAATTACTAAATATTCTACCTTTTAAAACTGTCATTCAGGGATTTCTATTTTCACTTATAATTTTAGTGCTGGAGCACATATTTTGGATCTTTAAAATTATAATCTCAAAGCTATATAAGTAAAATTGATGTTGATTTTGAAAACATAATTTTGATTGTAAAGACATGCCAATGAAACTTCCTACATCTGGCAAATCATATGATTCGTAACCAGATGTCATTTACAGCAGCTCACTGTATACTCTTCCTGTTTTTTTCATTACATTCTTAGTTTTCTATTTCTACAAATGTTAAAATTGAATTATTATTACAACCTACATCATAATATATTGGGGTAATTTAAGTCCTAGTTATAAGCCTCTAATATAACTCTATCAGTGAGTCATATTGAATTTTCTAAGTAAAGTCCTTCCTATCAAGACATTATTCTTTATAATCTTTATTATTTTTGCACAAACTTTACTTACATTGGACAAATGTGTCCATGCAAACTCATAATAAAGAGTACCCTTTATTTACTTTTCAGAATGGTATATGGGACACCCATAAGAAATAGGATAGATCTTCTTACATAAGCAAATTTCACCAGATTATTTAGAATATAATCAGATGTCACCAGTTAAAATTAGAGGACTGTCCATATACCCTCTTTTGTTATGGAAATATGGTTTCTTTGTTGCAATTATTTAGACAATTTAAAAAACAATATGGAAAAATAATATGTTTCTTATTTTGAAATCACTTTAAAATTAGCCTCCTTGAATTTCAATTTAAGAGTTGAAATGTCCTTTGAAAGCCACTCAGAATGGGGGAGATGACTAGCAAGTCTAAGTCTCAATTAAATAATGCTCTCTTCCAATAGTACCTCTCTATTTTTTTTAAAGGTTTTATTTATTTATCTGACAAGGAGAGACAAAGCGAGAGGGAACACAAGCAGGGGGAGTGGGAGAGGGAGAAGCAGGCTCCCCGCTGAGCAGGGAGCCTGATGCGGGGCTCGATCCCAGGACCCTGGGACCATGACCTGAGCCGAAGGCAGACGCTTAATAACTGAGCCACCCAGGCGCCCCAGTACCTCTATATTTTAAAACTATTGCTTTTTAAAGTTGAATTTCACGAATATTTGAAACACCAGAGACCAACATATATTCATAAAGAAATAAATGCGCCACTGCAAAAGTCTCTTGTTACATGTGGTTTATCGACAGAGCTAGATGCATGGATAAGAAGAGGCTGATCACTGGCCCAAGACTGCCATGTTAATTTTGTTTTGTTTTTTAAAGATTTTATTTATTTATTAGAGAGAATGACAGATAGAAAGCATGAGAGGGAAGAGGGTCAGCGACAGAAGCAGACTCCCTGCTGAGCAGGAAGCCTGATGTGGGACTCGATCCCAGGACTCCAGGATCATGACCTGAGCCGAAGGCAGTCACTTAACCAACTGAGCCACCCAGGCGCCCTGCCATGTTAATTTTGTTAGCTTGGTAATATATGGTGATGGGGTTTAAACTAATTATTCCTTAAAATGTGTTTAGAGTCACTCAAAAGAATCTTTCATTAGAAAAAAAAAAATAATTGTAGCAGAAAAAAAAATCTTGCTTAAGTCATGCAAATCAGTGTTGTTGAACCTGTTTATGTGTTGTGTTAGCAAACTGCCAGTGTTTTATAGACCTTTAACTCTAGATATCTCACCACCAGACCAGAAATAAAACCTCTGAATCAGAATTGTTGCCAAGTTCACCTTGGTAAATATAAATATCATTAATATCTTGTTAGCAAGGATTAATATTCTACCATTCAAGTGGCAGATCCTCTTAAATAAACAAAAAACCCACCAATTGATACTCCAAAGTTCAAAATTGCTTGATAATTAACAAGCAGCAGAAATCAGATAAAGAATAAAATATTGTGAACATCTCAAATAAAAACAATGTAAAAACCTAGGTATTCACCAGATACTGCATACTGGTATATTAGCATGATTTTTTTCAGCTCAGTTAAATTATCATTTATAAATGTTCTTATAACCAGAAATGTATGTTTTTCTCTTTCATAGGTACATAACTGTAATTGGTTCTCCAGAGAAACAAGACCAACAGAAGCAAAAATCAGCTCATTTAATTATGGAAGTTGAGAAATCCCACAACCTGGTCTCTGCCAGGCAGAGACCCAGGAAAGGCAATGGTGTGATTCAGACTGAGTCTGAAAACCTGGGCAGGATGAGCATCAATGCCCAAGAGCAGGAAAAGATGGAGGTCTCAACTCAAGCAGAGAGAATAAATTCACCCTTCCTGTGCCTTTTTGTCCTAGTTGGATCCTCAACAGAGTGGACCACATTGGTGAGAGCAATCTTCATTCAGTCTCGTTCAAATACTAGTCTCTTCCAGAAATATCCTCACAGACACAAACAGAAACAATATTCTACCAGCTATCAAATCAAATTGACACATAAAACTAACCACCACAATAATCATATAGTATTCATTCTATAGGACATTCTTCCCTATGTTCTTACAGCCCATTTTATTTCATTCCCAATGAACAACAGGAAACCAGTTAAAAGTAACAAGGATGACACAAAGTCTTTCATATTAGGGGTTTCAGAATGAATTTTTAGCTTTTATTTAAACATAGATTTGACTGAAACTCTGGGAATATATAGTTCCTATAAAAAAGTCAAAACACATAGTGAGAGTCTAATTCATTAGGATTGGAAAGCTCTTCAAACTCCCTGTTTTTCTGAATTCATTGGACAATCCTATGCCATGCCTGCAGTCATCAGCTCTTTCAGATGAATAAGCCAATCTAGACAAGACTTCTTTCTATTTCTAGGAAAACAAACAAAGAGGCAAATGTCAAAGAGTGTCCTTAGTGCATAAAAATGGTCCTTTTAGATATTATGGCAAAAGGTAAGGGATGTATTATTCACCTGGAAGAGAAGAAATCATTCTCTCAGGCATGAAACAAATATTTTGAGAATCATTACCAATTACAAGACGGTCCTTATGATTTTCATTTACGTCTAGTGATCTAGCTTAGATAATGTATAGAAAACTAAAAGAGCAGTAACCATACATCTTCTAGTCACTTGTATTTTACACATTAAATTATAATTCTTTCTTCTAAAGAGATGAGTTATAACATTATATTATACAATCTAGGTCTAATGGGTTACTTTCCTGCTTTTTATAAATCCCAGGGCACTTCTTTCTAAACTTTTACATAAGTAAAACAAATGAGTAATAGAAACACACAAACTTGAATTTCTTTTTTTTTTTTTTTTAGATTTTTTTTATTTATTTGTCAGAGAGAGAGAGAGAGAGCACAAGCAGGGGGAGTGGCAGGCAGAGGGAGAAGCAGGCTTCCCGCTGAGAAGGGAGCCTGACACCGGTCTCTATCCCAGGACACTGGGATCATAACCTGAGCCGAAGGCAGACGTTTTACCGACTGAGCCACCCAGGTATCCCAAACTTGAGTTTCTAAATATGGTTTTGACTGGTTTAACTGATGATGCATCCAAGGCCCCACTTCACCAACCGTTAAAAAGGGCAAATGCCAACTTGTCCCAAAATAGAGTTAAAAATAACATAGATAAGTCTAGAAAATATTTAGACCTGATTAAGAGAGAGACTTCAAAACCTTCACCACAAACCTTTAAACCTTTAGGTGAACATATCCTCACCCTAAAGAGGTAGGTGAGCAAGGAAGCAGCATGCCGTCCCCTTGCTTGACTGGGAGTCCATAGCTAGTCAACATACTGATACTTGCTTACAGCAGGCTAAATGGTTAAGCCTGACAGGCTAAGCTCCCTTGAATACATTTGGGTATTTTTGAGTCCACAAACTGAGTTGAATGTGTCTCAAACAAGCTGGTTTTGGTTCCCATTCTATTTGTAGTAAAGTTATTTATTTCAATGATGCTCATCATGGCTTTTCTACAATCACCTGGGAATCTCTAAAAATTAACACCAAAACCTGGGCCCTACTCACAAAATCTGAATTAATGTTGCCAGGTTGGGCTTAGACAAAGGTATTTTTTACAAATGCCCCTAATGATTACAGTAGTAAATTTTAGTGTAAGTACTATAGGATAAGGAAATACTATGTTTTTCTTAATTATTCAATTTAAATGTATGTGTGTATATGTGGGTATATGTGTGTATGTAACAAACATGGTTAATTCAAATTCTTTGAAACACCTCAATAAAGGTGAGTGGCTTTAAAAAATGTGTGATTTGTTACATGTGGGGGAAAAAAAATCTTAAAATTTTTAAAGAATCAGAAGTATTCTGCATTCTAATTGTTCTGCAAGCATTGCTAAATTCTCTTTATATTTCAGATAAGCTGAAACCATAAATGACAGAAGATATGATGTGAATTATGCAAAACAAAAAGGATATTAGGTAGTGGTCTCAGAATTCTTGAAACTTACACAGATGTTTTTGACACTGACTTTTCCTTCTGGGCAAGATGAAGGAGCCCCAATTCCTCCTAGGTCTTCACTCTTACACCTCATTAAAAGTGAATGTGGAAGAAGGATAATCAGTCTATTTTCTCCATGTTCAGAATGAATGATTTATATTGTTCTGTTTTCTAATTCTATGATTTTCCTCTGTTCCTTCCATTCTTCTGCTGAGCCCATCAGCTGAATTTTTAATTTTGGTTATTAGATGTTTGAGGACTCTAAATTCCATTTGATTCTCCTTTTTCACATAGCTTCTTAAGTGGGAATCAATTTGTACCATAGAAAGAGACATACTGTCAAGTTATGGAAAACTGTAGGAGGAGAAACTAGAAGCAAAGAGATAACACCAGTGAGAGAGGTGGAATGTCAAAGATTAATTCACTGGGACCATAGGTATTTTAGATAGGAGACTTTAGAGGCAGGAGAGGCTCCAAAACCCCATGCAATTATGTAAGGTAACAGGACCATAAAGTCTGCTCAAATAAAACTAGACTTCTAAATTAGGCCAGAGACAGGCTCTCTCCCCCTAAGTCTTGTCTACAGCAGGAAAATAATTCATTAAATGAAGAGAAATCAAATGGCACATTATATCAGAGTATGTAAGAGAGGCAGTTGTTAAGAACAAATTATTGAGAATAAATTAGATGCTTTGAAGGACACCTAGATTCATGCTCTAAATATTAGATAACCTAGAATAAGACACTGCAAGACAGTACAATGTGCATGATATTCTAGTTTAAATCATGCATAGCCAATTCAAAACAAATTGAGTAGAGAACCGTTCAGTGGTTGTTTTTCAAAACACAGTGCTGAATTTGCACAAATGCATATGATTTTCCAGCAATCCAGGAAACAACAGACAAAGCAGAGCAGGACATTTTAGAGAAATGAAGCCTGGAGTATTTAGGTGGCTATTCTATTACTTAATAATATGCTTGGTTCTGAAAGATTTCTCCAATCCGCCTGTCTCCTTTTCTACAACTTCAACTCACCGTCACACATTAGTTCCTGTTTCATACTCACTTGTGCATCCTCAGCAAAAATGTTAGTTAAGTGAAAAATAATGTGCCATATTAAATATATGCAAAACAAAGAACTGAATTGAGATCAAGAAAGATATTCCTTAAAAAAAGAAAGATATTCATGTTTTTTATAAAAAGTTCTAAAATGGTGTCAGCTTCAATATTGCATAGGGTTATATGCTGATTAATGTGTCATTCTTCCGCATTTTTTTTATCATTTCCACAGAGGACAAACTTATAGTCCACTAAGACTATTTGCCTAATTATTCAAGCAATTATTTCTTGATTAAAAAGAAGGAGGAGAAAAACAATCATTTTTCAAATACTGAATATATCGAAAGCTAAAAAAAACTGTCTTCCTCTCTGGATTAAAGGCTTAAGATGATTATTTTACTAATTACAGTTAATTAGATTTGCTCAATGCTATTACCCAAAATCAAATTAATATTAGAGTAATTTGTAACAATAAAGTTTATATTAATAAAGGTCATCACCTTCAAATATTCCAATATTTACCACTAGGAAAAAAATGATCTTCCTATCATCACCGTTCCGTGGCATACTGAGAGCTTATCAGCATTTGGTAGGACAGGCAGGCTCCTCACCTAGATTTTTTTGTTTTTTAAACAATGATGAAAAAAAAACAGTGACCTAAAACAATTCATTAAAGACCTCTCCCTGGTTCTCAAAGTGCCATCACATTTACCCTAAGAACATACATATGTCAGCCAGGGAAAAGAATATTTCTGGCATTTTAAGTAGGGAGAAGCTCAAGCAGATAATGCCTGAATAACTTGCCGGTGGTCACAATGTAAATTTCAAAACCAGCAATATCATCCTGCTGCATATTGTGCTCTAAGGTCATAACACGCTTTTATCAAAAAAAAAAAAAAGTATTTTCCCTAGAATGCTGCGACAGGGATTATCTGAGCACATTGTTGCCTCCACGCCACCAGCTAACCCTAACCCTGACCCTCACGAGCTCTAAAAACACTGGCCAGACCTGCAATGTCCTCACACTGGAATTGACCTCTGCTTTGGTAAACTCAGTGATATCCAGCGACTCGGAGTTGTTTCAACTCTCTTTTAAATCAAATGTGCTGTATTCCCCTTGACTTTGAACAGTTTGTAAGATACAGATAACAGCTGCCATTGGGTTAATTGACAAGCTCTTCCAAGGTGAGGTCTCCTGTTCCATCCTTCCCCAGTCTCCCAGCCTCCATTCTTCTTCCAGTAGTTTCCCAGGACTGCCCTGTAAGTTTTGTATTCACCTGTTATTCCTTTCTTTCACACCCCAATTTCTAACCTCTCAAAAATAACTGAGGAACATGAAACAAATTTCCTTATGAAGCTTGTGCTAATTATAAAAGTTTCACATCTATGTCGTTTTAGTGGCTGAATTATTTAGTAATTTCTGGAAAATAACTAGAAGTAATAAAATTTATTATTTTTAAATAACATCATTAAAAACTCAACGAATCACAAAAACCACAGATGTTTTACTGGATTATTCTTGTCCCTTCCCAAATCCAATGTTTCTTTCCTTCTGTTTCATATTTTTTAAGATTATTTTAAGATTACACAAGCAGGGGTGCCTGGTTGGCTCAGCCATTAAGCGTATGCCTTAGGCTCAGGTCACGATCCCAGGGTCCTGGGATCAAGCTCTGCATCAGGCTCCCTGCTCAGCGGGAAGCCTGTTTCTCCTTCTCCCACTCCCCCTGCTTGTGTTCTCTCTCTCGCTATGTCTCTCTCTGTCAAATAAATAAATAAAATCTTAAAAAAAAAAGATTACACAAGCAATTCTTACTTATTTTAAATTGCCAAAAATACAGGAATACAAAAGCTCGAAAAAGAGGTTTTCTACTCCAGGAACCCCTGATGTAACTGCCGTTAACACTTGGGATTTAGCTTTCCAGATATATTTTCTTACTTGCCATTGCTTTCTCATCATGGTCCTGTCCACTGAGATGCTAAGAAATCCCAAAATCACACATCTTTCAGCATGTTTACCTACCCTTTATATGGTCACTTAGCGTTTCATCTATTTTTTCTCAAATCTATTATTTATGGTTGTAAATGTTGCCTTTCAAACTCAATATATCATGGCTCTTATAACACAAAGCCTCGTTCCTCTCAAAGCTCTTCTCTCTTCCATGGACTTCAAAAGTCAATTCTGAGCAATGATTCTTTCTCTATGTATTTCTATGGTAACGATGCTAAATGGAGGTCAAAATGGAAATAAAGATTCCTTGGTACTATAGTAAAAGGAGTTAGAAAGGAAAATCACCTAGGCTTATGTTAAAATAGGGGGAATTGCTCATAATTGATGAGTATATCTACTTTCATATACAGTTTTTAAAAAATTAGATTATAATTGCTCAAAACATGCTCTTCCTGTGTTAGTATATTATGGGCATATTTCCATGCCAGTAGATACAAAATTATGCTTACATTCCAAAAATAAAAAATAAATAAAAAGAAAATTATGCTTACTTTCCAGTAGATTTATGGTCTTCTATTGTTTGATATAACAACTTTAAGAAACCATTCTCTTATTGATGAAAAATGCTACACATATATTAGTGAAAATACCTAAAAGTAGAATTACTAAATCAAGAGTTAGTCATTTTTTTAAATGTTATACAGTTTTGCCAAAAGCCATTCATAAAATATCAAAGAAATCTAAATCATTATTACACCTGTTTCTATAAACAGATATAAACATTCCCACTTCTTCAAGCCCTTTTCAGTCTAAGGATTTTATCATTCTTTTTTTTTTTAAAGATTTTATTTATTTGAGAGAGAGAGAATGACAGATAGAAAGCACGAGAGGGAAGAGGGTCAGAGGGAGAAGCAGACTCCCTGCTGAGCAGGGAGCCCGATGTGGGACGCAATCCCGGGACTCCAGGATCATGACCTGAGCCGAAGGCAGTCGCTTAACCAACTGAGCCACCCAGGCACCCTTTATCATTCATTTTTGAAAAAAAGTCAACAAATAATTACTAATACTACCAAAAAAAAAAAGTAAGTCTCTTTGTAAAAGAAAAATACTATTTATTGTGACTCTTCCTTTAAGAAAAGAACTAGCTTTTTTTTTTTTTTTAAGATTTATTGATTGATTTGAGAGAGCTAGCTCATGCAGGGGGAAGCACAGAGGGGGAAGGAGAGGGAGTGAAAGAATCTCAAGCAAACTCCCTGCTGAGGGCAGAGCCCTTCCCGGGCTCTATCCCAGGAACCTGAGATCATGACCTGAGCCAAAATCAAGAGTCAGATGCTTAATCGACTGAGCCACCCAGGTGTCCCAGAATTATCTTTAATTAAGCGGTAATCATGAAGCAAAACATTTGTACATAAAAGTATCATATTTTTTCAAATGCTTTATTCTGAATGTTGATAAGGAAATAAATTTAAGGCCCACTGAACTAAGCAAAGAGCTTCGTTGACTGCCTATACAGATTGAGTCAGATGTTCCAAGAAAGATTTTATTTGGCTATGCTTTGTGTTACATCATGACTGGTATTTCTGTTTTTTTTTTTCAATTCAACATAGACATAAATATTATTGTGATTGAAAACACACAAACCAAAAAAAGCAGAAAACATGTAAAAGTAATAAACCAAACATGTAAGAGTCAATAAAAATAGCAAGAAATAGATTTGGATTCTCAGGCCCCTTACTATTAAAAATATCAAATGCAGAAAATAAAATAAAGCTATGCATGCCAATGTTAAAAGATATAAAATATATTCTTTTATAAAAAGGCCATAAAAAGGGTCTAACAAAGAGCAGGAAGTTTGAAGGAAGAAAAAGAAAAATGTAAAAATAAAGACTAAAATAAGTTAAAAACTCAATGGATGGACGAGTGGCGGCATAAGTGAAGATCATCTACTTGGAAGAAACACCTGAAATGTTTGGTTTGTTCATTTGCAGGAGAGAAAGATAGAGATAAAACAGAGATGAAAGAAAGGAGAAAGCAAGGGGCAGAGAATATGAGACAGAAAACAGACTGAAAAACAAGAAAGAAATGCTTACCTAATGAGAGTCGCATCAAAGAATTAAGATGAAACCAACGAGAATATGAATAGATAACAAAATGAAAATTTCCAAAATGTCAAAAACATAAATTCACAGAGACAAGAAGCACAATGTACCAGAATTCTTAAAATCAATACACAAAAATACAAATATTTCTAAACCAGCACAGTAAAACTCAGTAACATCAAAGCCAAAGAGTAGAAGTTCAAAGCAGCCAATAAAACAAACAAAATTATCACCTAAAATAACACAATTAGTCTGAAAGCCCACTTTATGACATAGAATATCACATACAAATATATCATTCAAAATATGGATGCCTGGGTGGCTCAGTTAAGCGTCTGCCTTGGGCTCAGGTCATGATCTCAGGGTCCTGGGATCAAGCCCTGCATGGGCTCCCTAAGTCAGCAGGGTGTCTGCTTGTCCCTCTGCCTCTACCCCTCCCCCTGCTTGTGCTCTCACAAGCGTGTGCTCTCTCTCTCTCTGTCTCAGATAAGTAAAATTTGAAAAAAAAAATAGTGTCTTATTTGGGGGGTTAAAATGTAGAATTACAACACTGAACTACTCAAGTGAATGAGAAGACAAGTCACAGGCTGGGAGTAAATCTTTGCATAAGACAGAGGATAAAGAACTATTGACAAAACATCAATAGAATTCTTCAAAGTCAACATTTTTCATTAATTAAGAAAACAAACAACCCTATTTTTAAGAAGGGCAAAAGACCTGAAGAAACTCCTCAGTAAAGAATATCCAGAGGGCAAATAAGCATAAACACATGCTCCAAGTTCTATGTCATTAGGGAAACGAATTAAAACAACAGGGAGGTAAAAGTGTACCCCTATTAAATTAAAAACACTGACAACCCCAGATGTTGGCAAAGATATGGAGCAAGAGGAACCTCTAATTCTTTGGTGGTGGAAATGTAAACTGTAAAATGGAGTAGCCACTTTGGAAGACAGTTGAGAGTTTCTTACAAAACTAAACATATTCTTACCGTATGATCCAGCAACTGCATGCACTCCTCGATATTTAGTTTACCAAAATGAGTTGAAAAATTATGTTCACACAAAAACCTGTACACTGTTATAGTAGCTTTATATATAATTGGAATTATATTAACTTGGAAGCAATATGTATAAAGAATATAAAGCATGGAAGCAACCAAGACACCCTTCAATAGGTGAATAGATAAACTGTGATACATCCAGATAATGGGATTATTTGATGCAAAAGAGAAATGAGTTATCAAGTTATGAAAAGACATGGAGGAACCTTAAACGCATATTATTGAGTGAAAGGAGCCAATCTGAAAAGGCTACATACTGTACGATCGCAACTATATGATATTCTGATGTGCCTCAGCAGATTGCCAATCATTAAAATTACTACTATCCAGTGCTGGACAAACTATAGAGAAATAGAAAGTAACATAAAGTGCTAGTGGAGGTATAACTTGCTACAATCTTTTTTAGTATCTCTTAAAAGCTATAATGTTTATGCCTTTTGATGCAGAGAGGTAACTGTAATGTATTTATACTGTATTTTTTATTTGCCTAAGTAGTTATGTTTACTGGTGGTCTTTATTTTGGTATAGTGATTTGATTTTTCCTTTAGTGTCCTTTCACTTCATCCTGAAAGACTCCCTTTAGTGTTTTGGTAGAAAAGTTCTGCTGGTGACAAACTGTAAGCTTTTTGTTTATCTGATAATATCTTAACTTCTCCCTCATTTTTGAAAGTCAGTTTTATTGGATATAAATTTCTTGCATGAAAGTCTTTTTTACTTTAGAAATTTTAATATAGGGGTGCCTGGGCGGCTCAGTTGGTTAAGCGACTGCCTTCGGCTCAGGTCATGATCCTGGAGTCCCGGGATCGAGTCCCGCATCGGGCTCCCTGCTCGGCGGGGAGTCTGCTTCTCCCTCTGACCCTCTTCCCTCTCGTGCTATCTCTCATTCTCTCTCTCTCAAATAAATAAAATCTTTAAAAAAAAAAGAAATTTTAATATATCCACCCATTGTTTTGTTTTTGTTTTGTTTTTTCAACCCATTGGTTTTTTTGGCTTTGTCTTATGAGAAATCTGCTATTAATCTTATTGAGAATCCCTAGTACATAATCAATTAGCCCTTTCTTTCTGCTTTCAAGTGTCTCACTTTGGCTTTTGACAGCTTGATTACAATGTGTTTAAATATGGATTCTTTTTGTTTGTTTGTTTTTTCAGTTACCTTATTGGAGTTTGTTAAGCTTCTTGAATCCTTAGATTCAAGTTTTTCATCAAGTTTGATAATCTGTTGTCCTATGTTTTTTAAAAATATTCTTTCTGCCCCTTTTTCTCTCCTCTCTCATTCTGGGACTCCCATTAGACCTATGTCGGTATGCTTAATGGCACCCGTGTTCTCTGAGACTCTGTTCATTTTCTTTATTCTTTATGTTGTTGTTGTTCCTCAGACTGGATAATCTCAATTGACAAAGATTCAATTTTACAGATTCTTTTCTTCTGCCTCCTAGAATATACTTGGGAAGCCAGCTAGAGAGTTGTTTTTTCTTTTCTTTTCTTTTGAACTTCAGTTCCTATACTTTCCAACTCCAGAATTTCTATTTGCTTTTTAAAATAATATCTATCTCTTGATAATCTCTATTCTGTGATATATTACTCTCATAATTTTTTTTAGTTCTTTAGATATGATTTCCTTTAGTTCTCTATTTAAAATAGTAAATTTTACATTTTTGTTGAGTAAATCCCATGTCTGGGTTTCTTCAGGGATAGTTTCTATTGACTGCCTCCCCCCTCCCTTCACATAGGACATATTTTCTTGTTTTTCTGTGTCATATTTTTGTTGTTCTTGATGAAAACCAGACATTTTAGATAATATAATATGACAAACCTGAGAAGGTCCTTTCCTGTTGCCCAAGTTTGCTGGTGTTACGGGTGGTGTTGTCTTTGTGGTTACGTCTTTGTGCTGCTATTTGTTCTGTTAGTAATTTTCTTTTTTTTTAAGATTTTATTTATTTTTTTGACAGAGAGGGAGAGCACAAGCAGGAGTGGTAGAGGGAGAGGGAGAAGCAGGCTCCGCGCTGAGCAGGGAGCCCGATGTGGGGCTCGATCCCAGGACTCTGGGATCATGACCAGAGCTGAAGGCAGACACTTAACCGACTGAGCCACCCCGGTGCTCCTTTAGTGATTTTCTAAACTAATTCTGTAACATCTTTATTTTTTATCATTTGTGGCCACTGAAGTATCTGCTTGATTAATTTAGTGGTTAGACAATGATTTCCTTAAATGTCTGGAGCCAATAAGTAGCCCAGTCTTTGCCAAGGGGCTCTGTGTTTGTGTTGGGGCATGCTTCTAACAGTGAGCCAGGCAGTTGATAACTCTGCCTTCACCTGCACTTCCTAATGGAAAACCTCAAGGAAAGCCAGAGAGGAGAACTTATGGCCTTCTCAAGTTTTCCTGAGCATGCATACAATCCAGGGCAAGTGTGTATAGCCCTACACATGTGCGTGACCTTCTAGATTCCCATAAATATGTCAGAGCTTTTCAAAGCCCTTACAAACATCTCACCCTCAAGATTTTCCTTTTCAACTTTTTGGTTAGTCTATTGTTTGTCCCAAATGTTATCCACTGCCTTAAGCAATTCTGATGTTAAACAATTGCTGATGATGATTTTTAACAAATGCCCCCAGGGGAAAAGACTTGTAGACCCCTGAGTTAGACTAAGTAAAGAAAAGACCTGCAAGTTTGTTCTTTCAAGGAACTACCAGATAGGCCAAATAATAGCAATTCTTTGGGAACAGGGCTTTGAAAGGGCTCCAAACCCATTCTACCACTTCCAGTGGATGTCTGGCTGTTGATTTTTTACTGTAACTGTGGGCTGTTGGTTTTCAAAGCTACTGGGGAGCTGGGGTGAAGGGGATGGATAAAGACAAGTTAAAACATCAGAAAACTCAACTGTCTTACAAAGATTCTATGGTTTTACTTAAGTAAATGCTCCCCAGATTCCTGTAAAACTTTTATTAATTTCTAGAGTCCTGAAAACAGTTGACTCAGATTCTTTTGCCAGTATTCTTGGTGCTTTTATGGAGGAGAAGATTTTGAGAAATCCTTGTTCCTCCATTCCTGCTAATGTCACTGCCAATCAGTTTTAAAGGTAAAAACAAAACAAAACAAAAACCATATTTCAGTTTTATTTTTTATTTTTTTAAAAGATTTATTGATTGATTTGAGAGAGAGGGAGAGAGAGTGCATGCTCCTGAGTGTAAGGGGAAGACAAAGATAGAGGAAGAGAATCCTTAGCACATTCCCTGCTGAGCTCAGAACCCAACACAGGGCTGGATCCTAGGACCCTGAGATCATGACCTGAGCTAAAACCAAGAGTAAGATGCTTAACTGTTTGCACCACCCAGGCACCCCCATATTTCAGTTTTAAATTAGGGTTATAGGGTACACGTAACTCTCCCTGCCATTTGCTTTCCTTGAATAAAATTAATTGACTTATCTTATAAATAAACAATTTTTAAAAATAAACAAATGTTTAAAAAAAACAGAACTTGTGCCTCTCTCAAAGAGTTTACAGATACAAGATATTCAACAAAATGTTAATATTAACTTGCTGTGTCTCCTTGAATAAGTAATATCCTTTCTTTTTTAATTTTAATTATTACAAAAAATATAGACTACTTCTCTGTTAGTCTACTAAAGTGGTACCCAACTCTGGCTATATATTAGAATCAATAGCCGTCACCTCACATCTACTTCTTACTCAGCACTGAAGACAATCATTATCTCAGTAATATCAGTCTTCCCACACAGACTTTAGAAGAAGAATTCTGTGAGGGAAGGGACAACATCTATTTTGTTCAAAATTACAGTCCCAGCATCAGTCAGAGTATCTGACACATAGTAGCACCTCAATAAATATCTGCCAAATGGATCAGTGAATGGGTGCAGGCATGAATGACAGGATAAATCCTCTAAGTCAAACATAAAAATTACTGAAGGAGATAATGTGCTTGCCTGATTTAAAGAGGAAAAGGAACTACATATCTGCAAGTATTATTATGTTTATAAATTAATCTAGCAAATAAGTTTGAACATGATTATTAGACTGGAATAATTTTATCATTGTGTTACAAAAATTGGATATCACCTTTAGATAATAGAAAACTCAGTATCAACTTACATTCTCCTGTTGATTTTCTAGAAGCTGGTACAGCCTTGAGCTACATTGATAAAAGCAGCATGTTCAGATGAAGGGAGCTGTTGGTCTGAAATATTCTCTTTGGTGAGACAACATTTGAAGTGTTGTTTCCAGTTCACTCCTAGCCTCATTCACTACACTGTGCTTGTTTCCACGTTCTGTAAGGAAAATCAATTACAATACTTACAAATTTTGTTCATAACACTAAAAAAAAAATAAACTTATATGCTGGGATGAGTAACTCTGATGATGAAAGAGTTGGACAACTAGTTATATGAAGAAAGGTTTAATTAAGTGACATGTTTAGCCGGGGCAGAAATTCTTATGGGAAGAATTATTCACAAATATTTGAAGGACTGTCATGGGGAAGACGATGAAATGTATCTTGTGTGGCTTCAGGGAATAGAACCAGGGCCAGTGTGTGGAAATTACAGTGAAGCTGGCTTCGACAGAGTAAAAAGAAAACTTTCCAACACTTGAAAATTCCTGAAATTGGAATGAGTCGCTATATAAAGACTACCTCTAAAAATAAGCTGAAAGTGAATATTGTAGACAAGATTCTGCTTTGGATGGGGATCATTAAACTTGAAGATTTTAATGTAACTTAAATTTAATGGAATTTAAAATTCTATAAATCTTGAAACTCCCCTTCATGTATCACTTTGAAAATAAAATGGGATATTGATTTTTTCATATTGTATTTGTGAACATGAAACATATTCTTCATTATAAAAAGTTGTTGTAAAATTGTCCCCATAAGTTATTATGTAAGTTTATATAAAAATAGCGTGCTCTTAAATACACTTACTGTAAATTTGATTAGTTTCCTCACAGAGTGAAGAGAAACAGCATATGGGTAACTTAGGGATCTTAAATTTTAAAATGTTTACATCTACGTTCTGGCATTTAAAACACATTTTCTATTACATATTTAAACTTCTAATAATATAATAATGCCAGTATGATATGCCAGACTTTAAAAGTGACTTTTGCTTCGTAAAACCCACAAGTACTTTAACTCCACTTGAGTAAGTGGTGGTGGTATCAGGGGGATGGAGATGGAGAAACTTCAGATTGATAACTTTATAGTCTCATAAGTAGGTCCCTGCGGAGTCAATTGAGAGAGGAGCTACAGGGATTCAAACTAAGAGAGG
This sequence comes from Callorhinus ursinus, assembly GCF_003265705.2. Classification (NCBI taxonomy): domain Eukaryota; kingdom Metazoa; phylum Chordata; class Mammalia; order Carnivora; family Otariidae; genus Callorhinus; species Callorhinus ursinus. Next base: position 8,273,222 of record NW_027397073.1, on the reverse strand, counting down.
TGCCTTTAACCTTATGTTTTATTCCTACAATATCCTGTATCTGACATTTATGTAAATAAAAGTGATAGAGTCAGTTTTACCTGGACACAGAACAGCAATATTTTAAGATGAGTCATGCCTGGAATGCCTCTACAAGTAGCCTTTCTCAGATACCAAAATTAAGGCAATAATCTGTACCTATGATGGAGAAGAGGATTTGGGTGGAGGAAGAGGAGTAGAATCCTAAAGGGCACTGCTCTTAGAAAAAGAAGGAATACATAAATTACAGTTCTTTATGTAGGAAAGAAAAATCTGGAGAAAGAACAAGACCTAAAATAATAACACATAGCTGAGATTAACATGCACTCCTTTAAAAACAGAATGGGCCAGTATACAAAAATGAAACAAAACCAAACTGCTCCACTCAGTGATTTATCACCTTGAGCTAGTCAGTTAGGCTCTGAGCTTCACAGTTCTATCATTAAAATGTGTATAATAAATCTGCTGGTGTACCTCATCAGATTGCCAATCGTTAAGATATCACTACTATCCGATGCTGGACAAAGGGAGAAGTAGAAAGTCACATGAAGATAGAGATATAACTTGTTAAAATCTTTTTTGGTATCTCTTAAAAAAAACAATGTTTATGTCTTTTGATGCTAAATATAACTATAATGAATCTCACTTATGGAAATAAAAAATCTGCACATATGGATGAATCTACAAAGGTATCTATGTATCTATGTGTACACACACACACACACACACACACACATAAACAAAACACATGTAAAGATAAATGCTGTTCCACATATATGTGCACACATGCATATACGAGTATACCCACCTTTATGTATGCACACACACAGATTTGGGAAGCCTTTGGAAATATGTTTATTTTTTTATATATTCTAATAGACACATATATTACACTACATAGAATATATTTGTTAATATATATACATATGCAGATCCTTGCTTATATTATATAAAGAAGACAATATGAGGAGAAAAAACGTGGCAGATAATGTGGCAGATATTATCCCTTTTTGTTAATATATGTGTATAGTGTATGGAAGCGTGTGTGTGTGTGTGTGTGTGTGTGTGTGTGTGTGTAAAAGGAGAGGGCTACACACCAAAGGGTTAATACCCCAGGTGAGCAGGACTGAAGGAAAGAAGGAAAGACCTCTCCAAAGTCACGGGTATTATATGCAACTGATGAATTATTGAACACTACATCTGAAACTGATGATGTACTATATGTTGGCTAATTGAACTTAAAAAAAAAGTCATTCCTCACCGCCTTTTTCCCTTGCCTCCTCCCACTCTACTGGCCTGAAAGTCAGGTTGCCCAGGTGCTTGCATGTAGGTATGTCCCTGTCTTCAAGTTCTAGCCAGTGGGGCAAAAGGACAGTCAGGGGACCGAGAAACCACAGCTTCCGAATAAAAGGGACAGAAGCAGCCAGCACTGCTTCCTCCCTCCTTCCTTGCCTTAAACTTGAAGCATAACAAAATATGCATCCCAAAGCATGCCTTTTTGGCAAAGGATTATTTTGAGCTGATTATTTTCAGAAGCAACAGACAGAAGAGCAGCTCTGGAAACAGTGCAGCCTGACGCCCTTCTGCAAGGGACATTTACATTTATGAAGGAAATCGCCATCTATAAGCCGGTCTTCCTCTCCATACCAGAAAGAGGAGGATGCCTCTTTCCCAGGGAACTGTCATTACGGGGAAGGCTCCGACTCCAATCTGCACAACATGCCTCACCCTCTTTTACCCTGCTTCTCCCAGTAGCCTCCCATACCTTTCTTTCTCTTGCCTTTAGCTGAACATGGTATTTAAACCAGTATTTAGAACATCTCGAGGAATTACTCACTTTTCCCTGAGTATTCCCTAGGTCTTCAGAAGTATACATGTTAATAAACTTCTCTTTGTTTTTGTCTGGCTTATCTGTTTTTTATTACAAGGATCTCAGCCAAGAACTTAGAAGGGCAGAGGGAAAATTATTGTTCCTTCCCTACACACTCAAATATGATCCTTGGAGCAATCATATCGTTATCATGAGAAACACACCAAAGGAACTGCAGAGATACAATCAAGACCAGCCACTGCTAACATAAAAGCTTCTGTTTATATGAGAAAAATAAAAGTATATTCGTGACTATTAGTCATTTTCTGTTATTTGCATTTCCAAAGCATGCCTAACTGATAAAAAAGAGACTATGAACTTTTTCTTCATTGCTTAAGTTGCTATAATAAGCAGGCATTATTGTTGTAATTTAGAATGACTTTTTAAAGTAGAAAAATTAAAGATAAAAGCAAATAAGGCAATTAGAGGAAAGAAGAAAGAATTTTAGAAAGGTTTCTTTATCCTGTGCCATACTCTAAGCATTGTACTTATTTCAACTGAAATGTATTCTGTCGCTGGTTTGTCTATTTGTTAAGCAATCCTGAGAAGTATTTAAGATATACTTCTTGGATTCCATAATCAAGCATTGAATCCTGAGCTCAATTACTGAAAGAGATCTCAAGGTTAGTGTTAATAAAAACAGGTGTTTATTAAGTGTCAAGTCTACAGCAATCATTGTTTTTTCTTGTCTACAGCAATCATTGTTTTTTCTTGTCTACAGCAATCATTGTTCTTTCAACAACACTGAAAGTCTTCTCAGAATGTAAATATTAAAGCTATTCAAGAACCTTCACCTACACAGATATGGAGAACTTTTTTCTCCCATTCCACGGGAACATGACTCTACGGCACTTTTTTTTTTCTGATTTGAATTTGAAACAGTTGCCAATCAAATAGTTGCTTATTACAATACGTATTTAAAATGCGTAATTAAGCAGTAAGGATAGCCTTTCAGGGTCTATATAAGAAATAATAATATAGCATTTTACAAGTAAATATCATATTATAATGAAGGTAGATGGGGGTGGTAACGTGCGGAAGAGGGGAGGGCAAGGAATACAGAATCATCACAGGAGTCAGCCTAGTACCTGATACCAAAGAATAACAGAGGCAAAAAGAAGGTTTGATGCTATTGGCATAGATGCTGACGGAACATAGCAAAATGCTAAATGTATCATTTACACACCCAACTTGTTTTTTCATGGCATTACTGAGAAAGTCTAATTATTACCTTTATTAGTAATTAGAACCATACAACTCATTTCCTTTTCTGACTTACTTATTGTTTATAAATAACTATATTAATTTAGAGTTGGGATTATATTCTCCTCCTCAACAGGGTTTGTCAATTTTATTTCTATTTTATGTAACGCTTTTAACCTTTTACTATAAGTTACTTAGTGAGCAGCCGTGTCAGGAAAAACTGTGAAAGACTATGAAAAGATATATATATATATATATATATATATATATATATATATACTTTCAACAACTTTCATCAAAAAGGTGAAAAAAGATCATACCTTCCAGAATTATCTCACTCTATAAAGGACCATTCTTTTGTTGTCTTTGAGCTATTTTACAACACTGTTATTTGTGCAAAACTTAAGATAATACAAATTTGTCCATAAAATGCACATGAATTGTATCCAATAGAATGTTCTCCATTATCACACTGTGAACACAGAACAGGGTTGTGTCCCTGTGTAAATGGATTTCAGCAATTTTTCCCACCCAAATGTGAGTTCTTTGAAAAGTTCTTTGAACTGATTGTAACATCTCTTTTTATAAAGATTTTATTTATTTATTTGAGACAGAGCATGAGCAGCGCAAGGGGCAGAAGGAGAGGGAGAAGCAGACTCCCTGCTGAGCAGGGAGCCCAATGTGGGACTTGATCCCAGGACCCTGGAATCATGACCTGAGCCAAAGGCAGACACTTAACCAACTGAGCCACCCAGGCACCCTGATTGTAACATCTTATTGTTTCCTTCATTATTTGAGTTAAGTATAATATTGGACATGTGATCATTTAAAAAAAAATCCCTTAGAGCATTTAAAAAAAAAAAAAAGGTGAATAAGAATGTGAATAAACAAGTGAATGGATCTTATCCACAATAAAATGGATAATATACTTTGCCTCTGCCACTAAATATGTTATTTTAAACAAATAATTTAACTTCTTTGATATTCAGACAATGTCAACTACAAACATGTCAGCTAAAAATGTTGAGTTTTGATAATGTTGCTTGTTTTTAAAATCTGTTAACTCTCTATAACTTCGGTTATTCATGATCTCAGTATTTTTCTCCTTGAATTCAAATTCTCATCTTCAAAGAAACTGAAGAGTCCCTTTTTTTGTGTAACTTTGTGTCAAAGGCTTCCATGCTATCAAAAGTCCTGGAGATAAATGCTGGAATTTGCTTTTCTTTGACTAGATATTTAGATCCTTTTTTGACCTTCATGTCTTCTCTCTGTTCTTGCTACTAACTGTCAGGCTATGTTATCTAGGTTGATAGAAAGGGATAGAGGCCAAGATGTTCCCCTCAGCTTGACTAAACTTTATAGACAGGTGTCATCTTGACTACAGGCTCCTGAACTCCCTGAACTCCTCTAAGAAGAGCATTTATTTCAGAAAACTTGCAACTGTAAATTCATTCTCTGCCCCTTTGAGATGTAAATCTCACAGGCAGGTTTATAGCACAGGACTCACTTTCACAAAGACCTGGGAGCCCTCCATCTGAAATGTCATCATCAAGAAAAACAGTGCCCCAGTGTTTTATAGTTTTCAGAGTACAGGTCTTTCACCTCTTTGGTTAGGTTTATTCCTAGGTATCTTATTGCTTTTGGTGCAATTGTAAATGGGACTGATTCCTTAATTTCTTTTTCTGCTGCTTCATTATTGGTGTATAGAAATGCAACAGATTTCTGTATGTTGATTTTGTATCCTGTGACTTTACTGAATTTATCAGTTCTAGCAGCCAATTAAAATGGGCAGAATACATGAAGAGACATCTCTCCAGAGAAGACATACAGATGTTCATCATCACTTATCACCAGGGAAATACAGATCAAAACTTCAATGAGATAGTACCTCACACCTGTCAGAATGGCTCAAATCATCAACACAAGAAACAACAGGTGTTGGAGAGGATGCATAGAAGGGGCAACCCTCCTACACTGTTGGTGGGGATGCAAACTGGCATAGACACTCTGGAAAACAGTATGGAGTTTCCTCCAACAGTTAAAAATAGAACTACCCTATGATCCAGGAATTGCACTGCTAGGTATTTACCCAAAGAATACAAAAGTACTGAATCAAAGAGATACATACACCATCACAGCAGCATTACTTATAACAGCTAAATTATGAAAACACCCCAAATATCTGTCAACTGATGAATGGATAAAAAAAAGAACTGGTATATATATATATATATATATACACACACACACACACACACACACAATGGAACATTATTCAGCCATTAAAAAAGAATGAAATCTTGCCATTTGTAATGACATGGATAGAGCTAGAGAGTGTTATCCTAAGTGAAGTAAGTTAGTCAGAGAAAGACAAATACTGTATGATTTCACTCATGTGTGGAATTTAAGAAACAAAACAAATGAGCAAAGGGACAAGAGAAGAGAGAGAGAGGCAAACCAAGAAGCAGATTATAGATAACACACTGATGGTCACCAGAGGGGAAGTGGGTGGGGGGATGGGTGAAATAGGTGATGGGTATTAAGGAGGGCACTTGTGAGGAGCACTGGGTGTTGTGTGAAGTGTTGAATCACTATACTGTACCCTGAAATTAATATTACACTGCACGTTAGCTAACTGGAATTTATGTACAATGTTAAAAAAAAGAAAAAAGCAAAATAGTGCCCCTACCTCCCAGTCTCTGAGGATGGTAGGAGTCTAGCAACAAACACAAATAGCTTAATCACATTGACCAACCTCCTTCCTAATGCCCTCCAGTACTTTTCAAGCACTTAAAAACTCTCCTGTTTTTTTCTCTTAGCAGAGTTAAGTTCAATCTCTTTCATACTGCAATAGTCTTGACTCCCATTGCAAATAGTTCTGAATAAAATCTTCCTGGATTGTTATCTCTCCCTGGAATAATTTCTCTTTGACAAGAGTATATGTTGGACTGTTTACTGTGGCTCCGCACTTAGGGTTGAACAGTCGTGTTCTCTAGGTCCCCTGCTCCAAGCGAGCTCTCTCACCAGCTGTGGGCTCTCATTCTCAATCTCTCTCTCTCTTTCTCTCAATAAGAATTTCTGTTCTTTTTCTGGACTTCTTTTTGAAAAGTAGTTCTTCAGCAACTCTACTCTCTTAAAGACCTAAATTATAGATTAGTTACATGGTTTACAGACAATATATTATCACCTTGTTAATTTTTCTACAAACTTATTTTTTTTAAGATTTATTTATTTATTTGAGAGAGAGAGAGGTGAGGGTGGGGCAGAGGGAGAGGGAGAGAATCTCAAGCAGACTTCCCGCTGAGCAGGGGCCCCGACACAGGGCTCCATCTCATAGCCCTGAGATCATGACCTGAGCTGAAATCAAGAGTCAGAGGCTTTAACTGACTGAGCCACCTGGGCGCCCCTACAAACTTATTTTTTTAATGGAAATTGCTCCCTGACATCAACCTAACCTTGTGATTAGGTCATAACACAGACACAAAACTAGTGGGTTTTTTGCTTATATGTTCATTTGTTTTTAGCTCCTACCCAGCTGTACCCTATTCTGGAACTCCAACAGCTCTTAACATTCCTCTCCAGAGATCCAGAACATCCCAGAGGCATTTATATGGGTATTTCTCACAACTGTCTATGGATAACTATCGGCAGATGTTAAATAATGTATCTTAGCCATTTTTATCCACTCCTCAAGGCATGCGCTAAAACTGGAAGGCCTTAGGATTGTTGGTAGAAGTACAAGGGACCTTGTGTTTTTGGAGAAAATTTTATGTTTAGAATGACAATTCACTAATATCCTTTATGTCAAAACAAACTATTTTGAACAGAATAAATGAGAAAATAAAATAATTCTACTGGGCGCCTGGGTGGCTCAGTTGGTTAAGCGACTGCCTTCGGCTCAGGTCATGATCCTGGAGTCCTGGGATCGAGTCCCGCATCGGGCTCCCTGCTCGGCGGGGAGTCTACTTCTCCCTCTGACCCTCTTCCCTCTTGTGCTCTCTATCTCTCATTCTCTCTCTCTCAAATAAATAAAATATTAAAAATAAAATAAAATAAAATAATTCTACTGTCAAATTTCAGCCATAAAACCAGTTTTAAGAACAAAGTCAAATATGCTTTGTTTTGTTTCTAAGAGATGGTTTGAGTTTATAAGAATCTGCCAAAATTTGGCCTAAGGAATTGTATTTTTAAAGTGTCCCATGGACTTCATACCAAAATCACCTGGATGCTTGTTAAACGTGCAGGTCTCAGAGCCACACCCTGGACTGATGGGATAGGAATCCTTGGCAATTCAGCTAAGATTCTGCACATTTTACGTGCATGCAAGACAATGTTTAGGCTTGCTGATATCTGAGAACCTCAGCCTTAGGCTTCTCCATACTGTGATAAAGGTGTGCCTTTGTTTGAAACACAGCTATGTAAGAACAGAGCATGATAAGCTGTGTTGAAACACTAGGTGCACTTCAAAAGAGTATTGTATTGTTTTCCCTTTGGTCCTACAATTAAAATATCGAAGCAAGGATTCCTCTGTATTCTAGTACTCTAGTAGTCTAGTACCTCTCTATTCTAGTATTCTTTATTCTAGTAGGAAAATACAAGTGGAAGAAAAACCCCCAAAAACAGAATAGAAAACAAAAATACAAAGCAAAAAAACCCTCCACAAACACACATATGTTAATGTATGATAAATATGTCATTCAAATTTGAGAACAAAGAATAGTATTTAAAATGCTATATACAACTTGACATACATGGGGGGGAAATCAAATTAGCCTTTCATATTATAAAAATAATTTCCAGATTTATTAAAGATTTCAAAGTTTAGAACTAAGCTATAAAAAGAGATACTATAGAAATAGAAACCATAGAGATAACCCTAGGCTAATACTAAATGACTGTAGAGTGGAAAAAAAGAATAACCAAGGGAAGATATCACAAAGAAAATTCTGACCACACACGCAAATTCTGTATGACTGAAATGTAACAACAAACAAATAAATATATAGGAAACAGTGACCGAACTATAAAGAAGATAAAACAAATGGAAATTAGGAAAAATAAATGTGTGCAATGTATTAACTTGCTTGTCTCAGTTGTCACTCTTTTAAGCAGTTCATGGCCAAAGAGAGGCTGGAAAAGCAGCTGAAGCAACGTACCTCGACCCTTGCCAACAATCCAAGCGCCTGAGTCACAGGAGGGACAACTTCAGTCCCAGAGTTTTCTCCCACGCAACCATGAACCCAAGTAGAAGAGGGGAGGCAGCCTGGGTGCACAGAGCATTTCTTGTGATTTTTACATCTATTAACCACAACCTTGAGAAAGTCTAAAATATATACCTTAGCACAGTATCTTTTATTTTCAGTCTCAAATATTTTTGCTCCACAAAACTCACTGAAATACCTCCTAAAGTCACAGTGTGCAAATGTATTTAATCTTAACCTTATTTGCATGTCATTGCCATCATCATGAGGATTAGACTTCATGACCAGGGCAGCCACATCTGAAGCTTCACAATTTAATCCTGGGGTACCTTGTTCCCACTTGACTAAAATCTTATTATGTCCTTAGTTGATCTGCAAACTTAATTGGGTCTTAGTCTTTATCTCCTTTCTGTCAGCCAATTATTCTTTCTCCTTATCTTGCCAACCAGGATAATTTCAGCACAAATCTTAAACCTTCCAAGTATTTATGGCCCTATGATCTCTGCCAAACTGTTAGCAAGCATTTTCAAATTCAATTGTAACTTACAGTAACTATAGTCTACGTATATTTCACCACATATTCATCCTCTAATAAATATTTTTATTTACTTTGTCACATCCCGTCAATTAAAGTGTTAATATCATTTATAAAAAAGAGTTCTCACCATAAGGAAAAGCAAACACTACAATGTAAATTTCAGCTCAGAAGAAGAATGTGCAGCTCACAAGAGAAGAATGGTAATGACCAATAAAGATAGGAAAATATTTTATCTCCTCACTACTCAAGGAAATAAAAATAAAGAGAACTGTGAGTTTGGAAGAAACACAAACATTTAGTCTGTAACAAGAGCAATTTAATCTTAAGTATCAAGATCATTAAAGAAAATGCCCATTAAATCAGAAACTCCAAGTCCTGGAAGTTATTCTCAGGAAAAAAACACAGATCTACACAAAATTTTATGTGAAAAGTTTCTTACGACAGTGTTGCTTATAATAGGAAATAAAGGAGCATGAATATCCACTCAGTTGATGATTGGGTAAATAAAGGAAGAAACTGGATACAATTATGTAAAACATACTCTCAAATATATTTAGGGAATTGGGGAAATGTTCATAATCAATTAAAATGAGAAAAGCACAAATTAAATATCTATATAAGCAATATAACTCAATTAAAATACTTATTTCTGTATATCAATAATTTATTTAGGCATTTTATACTATTTAATTATGTAATTACATTACATATCATCTTAACTGTGTAAAAATACAATTGAATATGTAAAGATATGTATTTTTGTATATTGTCTCATATTTTATGTATTATGTAATTTAATAAGTGTAAATATATGAGTATATACATATATACATGTGCACACATACATGACTGATAAGATAATACACATAAAAATACATAGAGGAGTTTGATGGGGCATTGGGATTACAGGTGATTTTTTACTAGCTTTCTGTATGCTCTAAATCTCTATAACATACATTTCTTCTCTAATAAAAAACTATGAAGAGAAGCTGAAGTCCAGGCCCTCAGAGCCTCCACCACATTCCACATCACGACGTCCACCTGGCCCTGCACTCATAGGCAGGAGGACGGGGTGGGGGGTACGCGAGGCAGCCAGCCACAAGGGGACAAGTGACAGCACACTGGAGCCGAGCAGTAGTAATGCCATGCCTCCTGCACCAGCATACGAGCAAAGATGAAAATCTCATGCACAAGGTGCAAGACAAGAATGTGGCTCATATTCACCTAGGACTCCTGAGAGAAGAGAACTCGCTTAGCTAAGTTGACACAGGACAAATCTACATCAACCAAGGCTGGCTTGGCCCCCAAAAGAGCTTGCTTTTCTTTCTTTTTTTTTTTTATTTTTAAATTTTTTTTTTTATTTATTTATTTGAGAGAGAGAATGAGAGATAGAGAGCACGAGAGGGAAGAGGGTCAGAGGGAGAAGCAGACTCCCCACTGAGCGGGGAGCCCGACGCGGGACTCGATCCCGGGACTCCAGGATCATGACCTGAGCCGAAGGCAGTCGCTTAACCAACTGAGCCACCCAGGTGCCCAAGAGCTTGCTTTTCAAACAAAGGATCTGTGAGTGAGAAGTTGGAAGCAATACCTCAACTTTTAAAGGCTCTTCCCTTTGTAACATAGAAGTCCCTGTTAATTCCTCAGAGTTTGATTTCCTTAGCCAATTCCATTCATTTTACTCTCAAGAGTAATAAAAATTCTTCCAGGCATGTAAAATAAGAGCAGCCCCAAATCTTACTCCTAGGACTTTAGTTAAGGAAACCAAACTCCATTTACCTTACTCTCAAAAGACAGACTTTTTAAAAAATTTTACTTGGCAGAAGAAAGAACATTTATTAGCATGTTTATTAGATGTTAAGCTATTGCTTCCAACTTCCCCTCACAGGTCTGTTGCAAAAAGAAATAAAAAAAAGGAAAGAAAAAGAAAAAAAAAACCTGGAGTCATTCCTAACTAGAAAACAAATAAATTGCTACAGACATAATACCAAAATATTTAAATTACTTTATCTTCTCTTAACTGACTGAGCCACTCAGGCGCCCCTACTGTATCTTCTCTTGTGAGAAGCATTTGCCCCATCTGAAATGTTCACTGCAATTTGCTCCAACAAATTAAATTGTGAGAAGTTCAAATACCCTCCTCTAAAGTAGAATGCAACTTGATCCAGCCTTAAATCTTTGCTTAAATGGGCAAGTTATAAATAAATAAACACACAAGCAAACATGCAAGTATATTTTTACTATACATTGACAGTAGTGCCCATTTCTTATTATTTGTTCATTTGGTGCTTCTAGCATTTGAGGCATTTTCGTGAAAATGCATTATTTATTTCAAAGCCAATCAAGAACATCCCCATCTTGAGGGACTTTCAAAATTGGATGCAATACAGGATAACCACAATAATTCTCACAACTGCAAAAAAAAAATTAACACATCTATACTGCCTGAAGTTTGTCTTGACTCACATTTCCCTCTAGAAGTTTTATCTTTTAAGATTCATGAAGAATAAATACATATTCTGTTTATAAACACATTTTTAAAGTAATAAAGAAAATAAACTAAAAATTATGACATTTGGAGGAGAATTGGAGTTAAATAAAACAAAGGGATCTGAAAATATTGTTTAAATGTGGAAAAGATTACTTGTAAATCAATTATTGTGCACTGTGATTTTCCTCTGCAAAAGTTATAATAAAAACAACAACTGGGTGATGTGGGACACATATTAAATGAGTCTCTGAAATATTGCAGCAAAATTCATGAGTAGAAAAATGTTAAAATGGAAACGCAACTGGAGAGAAGAGAAAACATTTCAGATAGAGAAATGTGAGGTATGTGAAAACACTAAATCTACAAGTTACATTCATTTTACATGTCAAATTCTAGGAGGTGTGATTCTGCTGCTTTCAGCCTTTTTAAAAAAAGTGTCATATCTGTCAATTTGAAACATTTTTTTCAATAAATTGATTTTCCAACAGGCCATTATTTTCCCTAAATAACATAACATCTCAATAAAAAACAGACTATTAACAAAATAATGTTTGTGATCCTCAACACAGAGAAATACCAAAAAATTTAAGGAAGAGTAATTTTTTAAGTTCCTATCACCAACTAAAAAAACGTTCTCTCTCTTTTATATTCATATGTTTAAACCTGCTGAGTAATTAGCATACACGGTTTCACTCCTGGCTTTGTCAGCTAGTTAATAGATCAATGCCATTAGACAAAAGGAAAGTGAGCAAAAGTGCATCACCTCTCTGAGAAAATCACCTTACTTCTCATTTTGAGATAATTTTGTTTTGGTTTTTGTATTTTAGTATTACGTGTTTGAAAATTTAAAAAAAATATATTGTCCTTTACATTTTAGAAATTGGATTAGGTTTGATTCGTGAGGACTCCAGTGATAAGCAAACTCGAGGTTCTATGTGTTTAAATGAAACCTGGGAAATTGTTTCACCTTCTCAAAGTCCATTGCTGCACTCTGAAAGCATTTCCTTCCCTAATACTGAGGATGAATTTTACAAACCCCCGAAAATGGTGAACTCAGGTTTCGTAGACTCCCTAACATTACAATGGTTTTCTTAGGTCCATTGTGGCTGGTGCCATGTTCTTCCATCTCCCTTGCACGTGGTTCTTGATATAAATATACACATAATGAATTTAGACAAAGATCAAGTAAAACACCAGCTCAGTAGATGTTCCATTTGCTACCTAGTCTCAGAGGTATCACATTTCTCCTGTCAGTAGCCCCAGATTTTTAAGCCTACAGTCTAGACACACTTGGATGTTTGAGATAAAACATAGAAGAGCTCACAGAACTGAGTAAATTCACTTCCTTGTAGAAAAGGAAGTGAATTTACTTCAAGTTGGAACTTGAAGTTTAACCTAGCCTCAACTGGTATACAATTTCTTATAAAACTGGACTCTTTCTTAATAAGGAAACATGGTACTGACCAGATGTGCTTATTAGCTAGTTTAGGGGCCCCAGTCTGTGTCTCCTGCTGACATGGGGTTTCCTGGAGACTATATTGGTAAGTAGAACCTGCTCTTGATAAGACTTTAAAGGAAGGGACCCATATTGCCTTTCCTATTCTTGGTCCCAATCAAATTTAGCTACCTTCTGTGCACCCCTTAAATAGACTCCGGTGCAGAATGCCTACATACCAATGTGCTACAGCCACAATCCAAAGAGGTCTACCATACTCTGTGCTTCTTTTTTTTTTTAGTTTTGAGTGGTGTAAGCTACAATAGCTTGCCCTTAGCTGGGAAGGAAAGTCCCAACGTGACCAACCCCACTGAATTCTTACAAACCTCACTGGCAGGACCCTGAATTATCATGGAGTTTGCTTCCACCTCTCGGTAGTCCATACATCAAGACCATCGTCATACTTGCCATTTCTTCTTGTCCATCCAGTCTGATTAGCCTAGCATGATGTTTATTGACATAATGGACCCACAAGACATTCTGCAGAATATCTGGATGGTCCAGGTGCCTTTGAACTATATTGCAACAGAGGGAAGGAGAGTTAATATAGTCCTGGGGCAAGAGTGAAATGTATACTTTTAAAGGCTCTCACCTGCATTATTCAGGTTCCCCCTGCTAAGTTTCAGGATCGTGTACTTGGTGTGGGGGCTTGGCTGAGGCTGAGATTTCAACCCCCTCTAAAGTTCCACTACCCTCCAATTAGATCCTAAACCTCCCTCAAAATTAAACCCTAAGCGTTCCTCCGCTCTGCTAGCCTTCTGGCTGCAGGATACTAGGGTTTTTTATTAAATGTTATCCAGGAGATTATCTGGCTTTCACATTTTGCCTTGAATTATTGATTAATCACTCTGAGCCAGGCATTATCTTTCTTCAACAAAGAGTCAAAGACTCAGCAGCAGTCACTTGGTTCCATAATCCTTAACTGATCATTTCCCTCACACTTTTTCAGTGTCAGAGACCCTGTAGCAGCCCATGCACCAGACTACCCACCTCGGTTCCTACTGGTCAACTTTTGAACAACTGCATTGCTCTGGTGAGTTGTGGGCTATCAATACGTCATCTACTATCAGTGATCTTCTCCTCCTTGCCCACCAACTGGAGAGTAATCCTCTCCATTTTCCTGTTTTGAGTCTACTACCTAGGACCACTTCTAATACCAACTGTCTTAGAGCAATTTCCCTGGAAATAAACACTGAGATGGAGAATTCCATGCAGGTTTGCTAGGAGGTGTTTTTGTGGAATACACCAATAAGGAACTGAGAAAGTCACATTGCAAAGAGGGAGAAACTTGCAGTGTGATTACAACTAAAGCTTAAGATGCTCCACAAGGATTGTGGGAGCTGGGATGGCACTTCTAATACCCCAAATTGAGCCAAAGGGTCAGGGCTTTTCCCCCCTATGAACCATTCATTGACCACAGGCTACCCCAGGGAGGAGACACACATTTTAAGGAAGTAGGTATCTATTATCAAGGAGTTTCTACTCAGGGATTCAGTGCTGAGTGGTCAGCCACAAATGAAGATGAGCATATCAGCCTTGAAGAGGGTGTCTGGACAGAGGCCTCAGTATCCACTGCTCTGCCGTAGAGCCACAGAATATCACAAAACTGCAGTATATCATGTAGGACTCTGAGTAGAGAAGGAGATTTTGAGTTATGGTTTCACTGTGCTGCTAAAATATGCCAGACCTTAGAGGAAGCAGAGTAACACAGATTCATGGAAACTTTTGCGGGTCTTGAAATTAAGAATTATATATCATCACAAACCAGCAGATCCCTTTGTCTCTGGATGAATGACTAGCAAGACTGGAAGAGGCATTTGTTTATATGAGACGCTGCCAAGATTCTGAAGTCAAATTTCTCATCGTACATCAACAGGAAGGAGAAAAGACCTCTTTATATAAGTTGAGATTTTTACAAACTCTTCTGTGAGCTGTAAAACACAGCTCTGTGTGATGGAGTTCAGAAAAATCAGGCCCAGGGGAATGGAAGTTGCTACTGGATTGATTTAGAGTGAAGCCTTACAGAGGCAACTTTGACTTCACAGGAGACCAGAGGGACTTAAAGACTTTTCACTGTTAGTGAAACTAATTTGGGAGGATGAATAGAAGGAGGTCACATTGACTACCTTGGAGAATAAAACCAAAGAAAGGAGCTGGATGGATCCAGAGGCTTCTGTTGAGATGTGGAAGCGGGTGTGGTGGCTCTGATTTGGCTCCCAGGAAGCAGCTTCCTGGGAGATAGGGATAAGCAGGCCCCCCATCTCTTGTGAAAAAGCTTCCCAGACCAAGCTCTGGTTGGAAACTGTTATCTAAAGGATGCATGTAACCTTCTGGGTATTGGGATCTGTGATGTATGTCAGAAATGCCTAACTGATTCTGCTATGGGAAAGACCACACATGGAATTGCCAGAATGCAAGACTAGGGAATGTGGAAGAGAATGTAGTAATAAAGAAGTCTTGGCTAGAATGGTTCACTAGTCTGGATCCGAGAAAGTAAAAGCTTGGGAAAGATAACCCTTTGCAGAAGACCAAGTCCCTGAGAAGAATGTTTAAAGGGGCAAGAAGTCCCACTAATGATAACCCTTCATGTTCTATGGGTGTCAAAGACACGGGGGTGAGTCTTGGCTCTGAGGATAGAGAAGGCAGTCAATATCAGACTGGAAATGCTGCCTACTTTCCTAGTTCCTTCTGACGTTAGTGTTAAAATTGACAGTGTCAAGGGCGCCTGGGTGGCTTAGTCAGTTGAGTGTCCGATTCTTGATCTCAGCTCAGGTCTTGATCTCAGGGTCATGATGAGTTCAAGCCCCTCGTTGGGTTTCACATTAGGCATGTTGCCCACTTAAAAAAAAATTGACGACTTATCATTATGCAATTCTCCAAGACTCACAGGAGCAGGGTAAGGAGTCCTTGCTGATGAAGCTGATGCATGGAATGTGCCCTTGAGGGGAAGCCCCCCTGCTTCTGAGTCAGGTGGCCATCAGGACGTAAATCCCAGAACAGCCTGGCACTGCATCGTGCTGGGGCCAAAGTGCTTGTTGGTCCTCCTCTCCTGCACCACCAGGAGTATTTGTGCTTTAATGTGGCTTTTTTCAAGTCTCTATTTCTTCTCAACTTTTTTTTTTATCTATATTTTTCTTGAACTTCTGTTTGACTTCTATGACAGTTTCTCCATCTATCACCCCTCTGCCTTGGAGCCTCTTCATTATTTTGATCATTGCATCTATCTTCACTCCATTTTGTATAAATTTCACTCCAATTCCTTCAGATTCTCTTCTTGTCTCTTCAACTCTACTCACAGTGCATCCTGCCTATTGAGAGATTCATATGTAAAAATAGCTGGGTGGTTCAGTTGGTTGAGAGTCTGACTATTGATTTCAGCTCAGGTTATGATCTCAGGGTCATGGGATCAAGCCCCATGTTGGGCTCTGTGCTCAAAGCAGAGTCTGCTTGTCTCTCTCCCTCTGTTCCTGCCCCTGCCATGCTTCTGGTTTCTCTATTTATTTAGAGTCTAGCTCTAAATAAATAAAATCTTTAAAAAAATACATCTTTTTCTAGGATTTACATTTGGTTCTTTTCATATCTATCTATTATGTCTTCACATCTGTTCTTTATTTTATATCTTCAAGATACTAACCGTTCTTAAAATTGTGTTTAGATTCCTTTACTCCATTGATTTCATCTTTTCAGAGAGAATTACCTTGGGGCTCTTACTTTCTTATGCTAGTTTGTTTTATGCCCTTTGCAGTCACTTCTTAAATGGGTGGGAGTTAAGTTCTTTAGTTTTTGTTTTGTTTTGTTTTCAGTTTTTCTCCCTGCATTTACTCTACCTATCCGGCATCCTCCAAAATCTAAGACCCTTCCAAGTCAGAAATGGCTCAGATGGCAGAATGGAACTCCCAGTCAGAAACAATATTTGGGATGCCACAGATTATTTTGCTGAGCCAGAGTGGCTTAACTCACATCCTGGCCTGAGGTAATTCTGCTCTCCTTGCTAGCTGTCTCAGGTAATTAGTTTTATATTGGCCATAGCCCTAGAAGATGGCAAATCTCAGATGTTTCTCAGCTCCTGCCCCAGACACCGTTCAATAAGCAACCTGGGCCTTAGTCCTAGATCCACATCTGGTATTTTTAGTAACCATTGTCCTATAGGAATTTAAACTCTCCTGAATAAAAACAGGAAGAAACATTCAAAGCAGCAATCAGAAGTAAAGCTTAGACCTAAGGAACTCCCACTCTGAAATGCAGCAGAAGTGTTCATGCTCCACTTGGTTGCCAGCCGCTTTCATGAGAGGCCAGAAGGCCTATGGAACTGGGCAGCTTGGAAGGCCAGGAATACATCATGAGCAAAAGTCGTTATTTTCTTTAATCTAAAAAAAAAAAAAAAAAAGTCATGAATGCAAAGAAAAGGGGATTAAAAGACGGGCCTGTGGTGTAACCTGAGACAGAACCCTGGCATTGTTCCTCCTCAGTGCAGGTTTCCCTTGCCAGGAAACATCGTGCTTAGCAAACATTCTTGTACTGTGAGCAGGTAACCTGTACCTAACTAGTAATCACAACAATCCAATGAGACAGAGATTACTGGCGTCAGGAAAACTGACTATAAATAATGTTACAGTTTGGAAGACAAAGTCGTACTGTTCGAAAAACGTGGACCCGGACTTGAAACAGTGCAGCAATCCCCCACACACCCCGTGTAAAACATCCGAAGTTAGCAATATTTGAACATTTGTTTTGTCCATGCCTTTTTAAAGGCAGTTTAAAGCACTTGTATCATTTCAATATTTGCTTCAGTATGGCGCTCTGAAAACTGCAGACACCCTTACACATAACACCTTGGCATTTCCACACCTAACAAAACGAAGAATTCTTTGGTATCACCTAAAATCCTGCCCATAATTAAATTTCTGCAGTTATTTAAAATACATACATATATATGTTTGTTTTCTTTTTACATGATGCATCTGTCTCCCTTTCTCCGTCTCTTTCTCTAATTCCCTCCTTCTGAGTGTGTGTGTGTGTGTGTGTGTGTGTGTGTGTGTGTGTGTGTGTGTCTGTCCACCTTCCTGGTCAACTATTACTAACTTGTTCAGGTCTTTCATGTCCTCACTACATTTTTGTCCACTGATCTATTTACGTCTGTGAGAAGTGTGTTGGACTCTGAAAAACAAACTGAGGGTTCTAGAGGGGAGGAGGGTGGGGGGATGGGTTAGCCTGGTGATGGGTATTGAGGAGGGCACGTTCTGCATGGAGCACTGGGTGTTATGAACAAACAATGAATCATGGAACAGTACACCAAAACAAATTATGTAATATATGGTGATTAACGTAACAATAAAAAAATTAAAAAAATATCTGCTGTCATTAATGGTGATTCAATCTCTTCCTCTCTCCTTGCAGCCCTTAAATTATGTTGTGTGCAAGTGTTTGCTGTGTTATTTCATGAACACATACTGATAACCGATTTGCCTTCGATGTGGATTTGTATTCTGTACTAGTATAAACTCTACGTCTTTGTCTTCTATACTCATTTTTGATCCAAATTCTATCCTGTCATCAAGACTGTGGTCTGTGCTGTTCTTTTTATTTGCATTTGTCTGATATATAGATACTCATCCTTTTATTTATAACCTTACCGAATCATTCTGTCTGGTTTATGATTCATACACAGCACAGAGTTGGATTTTGCTCTATTAGCCAAATTGAGACATTTTTAAAATAGATAATTTGTACTTATTCACATTTTCAGTATGATCTCCCTGTCTGATCTTAGTTCTGTGAGATTGTTTACCTTTTATTCACTTGATGCTATGTGGGGTCTGTTTTCTTTACTCAGTCTTTTATATTATTATTTGTTTTAATAATAAAGATTTTTAATTGTTCTTTTGTCTATTACTTTCATATGTACTATCCTTAGACACATCTTTCTTTTGGTGCCGTAACTGGATTTCTAGCCTGGACATTAGCTGGCAACCATTCTTTCCCAACTGGCCTCATCCACCTCACTTTTCCATTTGAGTCACTTACATTTGGTGTTACTCTCTACAACACTTGATTTGTCAGCATTATGACCATCCTAAGGCTTTTCTACTTTCCTCTTATTCTCCCACACTTCTTCCCATTTTAATAAAAATATAATCATTACATATATCTTTTCATTGTAACACCATTTTAAAATCCTAGTTCTACATTTAAATATATTCAGTGATCACTGGAGACCTAATGCTGAAAGTTTCCAATCATGTTGTGATGATCTGGAGTTTGTTTCTTATAGGGCCCTTCAGAAAGACTCCCTGACACAACATTCTCTTAAGTTCACAGATCTATGTTTGTGATATTTTTATGTGAGCAATGATTTGGTTAGATATAATTTATTTTTTTCTTATGTTCTTTTCTTGAATGTGTTAAAATATTGGTCCTTTTTTCCCCCACTCTGGCATAAGAAGAAAGTGAGTGAAAAATGAACATTATCTTATTTCTCTTGGATATTTTGTCTGGATGCCCAAGGGACTTTTTTTTAATCTTTCTTTAAAGACCAATATATTTATTAGGACATATATCAGTGTTATTTATTCTGGTTTAATTTCCCTAGACACACATTATTTCCTGTCAATATATAGATTTCAACATATTGAATTAGTCCAGGAAATTTTTCATAAACTCACAGTCCCATTTTCCAATGTCTATCATTACCTGTTAGAATGTTATCATACTTATTTTCATCTTTTTCCTAATAATAAATTAATACATGTATATAACTGTCATGAGCATGCCAAGAAGGCACACACACGTTATGTCTTTCCACAATGTCAGCTTTATTCAATCATAAAGCAAAGTTAATCACAATTATAAAGCAGGTTCAGGATTCCAAACTCAATGACAATTCACCATGTGATTAAAGTTGGCTTCTTACATGGAACACAAAGCAGGACAGAAGACAAACCACACAACAAACAGGGTAACAGAAGGGTGCAGGAAGTTAATTAACCAAACGTGGAGTCAGTCTGTGGGCGTGTGGTTGAGAAAAGGCCTGGGTCCGGTCAGGGTCAGCTCTCAGCACTTACTGCTTCTGATGTTCAAGCGGTGAAGGATCTCGGTTCTGTTCGGAGATCAATCAGGCAGAGCCTTCGGTGGCAGTTGCCTTTTTTAACTGGTCAGACATAGAGGGGTCAGGTCTGAAGAGTCTGACAGTTTGCTGCCAAAGTCCTTCCCTTTTTAAAGGGATTCAATCTGTTATGGGCCCCTGTAGACCTCTGGTTCTGTTCCTTATCAGTTCTGGGGTGTTAGCTGACGCTGGTCCAGAGATGTCTCCTGGTTGCAGTACCTTAACTACTTGTGTCATTGCTTGACACAGGCTCCTGCTGGACACGAGAGACTCCATATTGCTCTCTACAATACCTTATTTCTCCTTTGGTGCCCATATTAAAGTGGTCAGTCTTCCTAGCTGATTAAAGAATGTTTATGTATCGAGGGTGGGGCGAGCTAGGGCTGAGGTGGAAGTCCAAACTCCCCATGTGGTCTCCACAGCAGCAACCAGCAGGGCCTCATTACCATCTGGAGGTGATGACAATCACACCTCCTTACTTGGCCTTTTGACACCAGCCTGGTGGGCACACTGGGACACCTCTTCACAACTTCTCAAGAGTAAAGGCCCCTACTCTGACTTTACTGGGATGACTGGGGGCAAGGTCACAGATTTTTGGCATTCTTTGGCTAGAATAAAGTAGTTATTGTCTCAAAGTTGTCTTACCATGCTATTTTGTTCATTTCCCGGTCCTTTGACCAGAGAAAGCAAGCTCCCTGACCCACGCCAATCCCACCCCAATATCTGTTGGCTCTTCCAGGTTGCTGGCTTCTTCAGCTCCACATCTAGGATATATTTTACAAAAAGAAAATCCAAGCAATTCACCAACATATCATTACTCAGGTTCCAGAGTCTATGTCTGTCCTGCTTTCTTTACATTCCAGAATCATCTTATGTTTGTTTTACATATAATGCCCACTGTTTTCATTGTACTTAGAAAGAATAAGGGGCAGAATTCTCACATCAATTTTTTTAATAAACAATTTTGCTGGATAAAAATAACTTCATTAGTTTGATCAGTTAATAAACATCATAAACTCATTGCAATGTGGAACTAATAAGCAAAAGAGAACTTGAAGAATATATAAGAATCAACAAAAAGTCAACCAAGAAAGAAATGTGGTAAAAACAGGTGATACTGGGAAGATTTTTTGAATGTATTTCATCTAAACTGGATATTTTCCCCAAAATTTATTTTACATATTCCACAGTGTAATTTTCTAGCTTTAAATGCAAAACTGAACGGTAGCCAAGAGTAACAAAGGCAGCTGGAACAAAAAATGGAAAAGGTTCTATTTGGGATCAGGGAGAATTTTATGAGACATAGTGAAAATGTTGGAATTCACAGGGAAGAATTAGAAGACAAATCCTCATCTATACCACTTTGCCAGCAGAGGGCCATTTCAAAATGCCTCCTGGTGAGTCTCTAAGGGGCAACTTTCTATTTAAAAGTACACATGATTCCTGATTATTTAAAAAGCCAGAGAAAAACAGTTTTGCTAAATTCTTTGTCAGTTTAATTACTAATTTCCTTTGTCAAGAATGAATTTAAATTTTGATACTGTTTTCTTCCTAGTATGCCCCATCTACCTATTAACATTAATATTGTGTTAATTATTAATACAAATAAAATATACCACTGCTCTATTAATAATTATTAGATTATTATTTATATACCTCTTAATACCAAAATTGGTATTATCATGTTTTCTTTGTTTTTTTTTTTTTACTGAGAAAATTGCTGGCATAGTCAGAATAGAATCGTGTTTACTGTGAGATACATTTTACTTTTATTTACTTTTCGCATTTATGTACCTGTTATTCTTCTTAAAAATAATCTTTCTCTGTTTTCTGGTCTCACCAAATACTCTGTTTCCCTGTTTAGCAAATACATAGGTATTTGCTCAATATGATATATACCTAGAATATATTTCATCCTTCCTTTTAAATGATAATTAAATGATTTTATTTTCCTAAAAGAATAAGAAGTATCAATTGAAGTTTAAAATAAGATATTCACTAATATAATCCATAGAGTTTTTTATGTGGGAAAAAGAATACATTATCAAGAACCTAACAGGGGCGCCTGGGTGGCTCAGCCATTAAGCGTCTGCCTTCAGCTCAGGTCATGGTCCCAGGGTCCTAGGATCGAGCCCCGCGTCGGGCTCCCTGCTCAGTCGGGAGCCTGCTTCTCCCTCTGCCTCTCTCCCTGCTTGTCTTCCTTCTCTCACTATGTCTCTCTCTGTCAATTAAATAAAATCTTTAAAAAATAAATAAATAAAATAAAATAAAATGCAAGTACCCCTTTGTGTAAAAAAACTCCTTAAATTTAAAAAAAAGAACATAATTGAATTTTTTAAAGCAATGGTTATATTTCAAAGAAAAATGTCTTAAAATTCTATCTTGCAACCATGAAATGCTTTCTTTGAAAAGTTTCAAAACATCCTGTAAACATCAATCATATTGTTCTAAGAATTCTGTGAAGATAAAGATTAGTGACAGATGACTACTTCATATTATAGGTGAGAAGACTAAAACATAGAGAAATTGAAAGTCTTGAGTCAGAGTTTTTAAAGGCAGAAATAGAAAGCGAACTTATTGATCTGCTTTTTTCTAAATGATAAATCCATTAAAATATACTTTCGCAGGGATTTACCCAGAATCACAGAGAAATCAGTTTCTCTCCCTCATCTCTCCACCCACACCCCCCACCCCAACCCCAACCTCACACTAAATCAGTAACGTAAAATGACAGAATGCAATTTCAGCCTATTCACAAGATTTTAACATTGTTCGAAGACATGGAATTCTAAATCAAAACGTAGCCTACAAGGAAAAAGCCTTGAGCTTCTACTGAAAGAAAGACGTGGATTGGAGTTTTCAGAGTTTTATAAACTCTACTGATGATTCCTCAAGGGAAAACTTACACACTAAAAATAACAATTTTGTTTTAAGCTGACTTCATTGCCTTATTGTCCTTAATTATACTGCCAAATCTGATACTACAACTGCTGCCCGTGGGCACAGAGAAGGTGGAGGGAAAGCCGTTGGGATTCTTGCAGGCTCAGAGGTGCATGGTAGAACTGCAGTCCAGTTACCGACATGAACACAGCTTGGTGAAATTTCAAGGACCACTTTCTCCTGTTTTTATGTTTATTCTTATTCCCCTTACAACTCAGAAGCAGTGACACACACACATGCACACTCTGGTTTTGATTTCAAAGTAAATCTATCATTAAGATTGAAAAATCAGGGACGCCTGGGCAGCTCAGTCAGTTAAGTATCTGCCTTCAGCTCAGGTCATGATCCCAGGATCCTGGGATTGAGTCCCGCATCGGGCTCCCTGCTCACTGGGGAGCCTGCTTCTCCCTCTGTCTGCCACTCCCCTTGTTTGTACATGCTCTCTCACACTGACAAATAAATAAAGTTTTTTAAAAAATATTGAAAAATCAATTACTTGCACAAACTCTCCATGAAAAAAATAAGATGTTATTGTACTTTAACAACCAATACTAGTAGCCATGTGTGTATGTTCTTTTGAAAAATTACCATACATCACTGTCTTCACTATCAGCAATATTGACATGCAAGTAAATTGTCACTTCTGTAAATTATCAATTCTGTAAGCTAATGGAAAATAGATAGCTTCAATTAATTTAGAGTATTATTCACATTATTATATATTGTGAATAATACTAGGAGTAGAAATCTTCTAGGCTTGATACTCCAATAACGTAAGATACTACATAAACCACAGCATTTCTCTGATAGTGACAACAATTATTCCTACTGGTCCATCAGTTGTATACAGGAAATTGCCTTTCTCAATGAAAGCCTACATATTTTGTAAAAATATCTTTGCTCTTCATTACATAGAAATTTCAAATATTAATACAATTTAAGTGAGTGTTTTTTCAGTTTCATGAAGTCTTTTCTAATACCTAGTTTCTTTCAATTTTTTTAATTTTTCTTCTTTTTTTCATAGATATTTCTATATATGTCTTACCACCATCATGAAAAAAAGCATTCTGAGGACAAGAATCATGTATGATTTATATTTGTATTTAATTAATAGATATGTAGTTAAGTACATGTGTTGACTGAATGGATGAATGACAGTAATGGCATTACTTTAGAGTTGTTTTGTAGACACCATCTCACTTGACCATCACAAAAATGTAAAATCCATTTATGTATTATTCCCACTGTGGATGAGATGCATAAGAACCAAAGAATTAAGCATCCCTCAGCTTGCAAGAAGTCAAATCAGTAAAGGACTCACTCAGATTTCCCAATATCTACACACATGTTCTTCTCTCCTCTCTGTCTTTAATATATTGACATATAAAGAAATAGCATTTCTGTCATGAAACAGCTGTATCTGAAGCTACAGATATGAATCATCACACTTAACCTGACAACCAGGAACCCGCCCTCTGCAGATAAGCAGTGGCCAGAGTCCCCCAAGGCAGACAGAGTGAAAGGCTGTATTGTCAAACTAAGTAACTCATCGTTTTTATTCAATTCAAGGGTGAGAGTTTACACACACTCTCAATAATGCCAGACAACAGTGAGTTTTAATTTCTGTTTCAACCAGTTCCTAAGCATGGGATTGAGATCCACTGAGTCAGCCTTGATAAGCCTCTGTTTTCTCATCTGTGAAATGTAAATAATAACACCAGTTACTCACAGCTGTGGTAAAGGTGTCCCTCTGTATTTTCTAGCTCTACCCAGACACTCGTGTTTGGCTATTTTCTTTCTGGCAGATACTGATCTTCTGGTGTCAAGGATTCTATCTTTAGTGGCAGAAGTAGACACCCTGTGATAATGTCTCAGACTACTGACAAAGTGGGCTACAGTTTAGAGGTGAGAATAGCATGGGGCATGAACACATGGCCATCTTCTAAATGATGTGAGAAAACATGAAAATTATTAATGGCAGTGATGAGAAGAAAAACTCCTGTGCTTGTCATGTGGGTGAAGGACTGGTCCGTTTGAGAAGGGAGGAATGAGCTGCATCTAAACACCCTCATCCACCTCCAACCAACTCTAATACCCCCTGGAGAAATTTATGGCCATCTTTTGGTATTGTCCAATCTAATACTTATTATAATATTAACTCTATGATCTGCTACCCTCTGAGCCTTCCCTTTTGAGTTTCAAAGTTCTAGACTGGATGTAAGATAAGATAACAAACAATAACCACACTTAGCTATTTCTTTCTCTTTGCTCTCCTGCTCTAAAAATCCTAATTCTTTTCCTTTGTGGGCACCTCTGATTTACCAGGAAAGTTCTTTTTCCTTTGTTAATGTATTGACTCAATATTTAACTTATTTTTAGGTGTTTGCATCCTCTCAGGGTTAGAAAATCAGGAGAAATTTCCAGATTAAAATTTTAAGACTGTACGTAATAAATGCACATTCTATATTTTTTAAATGTTGAATCATCAGTTGAAAAAGAAAACATTTTGAGCACCTGCTATGAGCCAACACTGCTAGATGTAAGTAATATAATAATGACTAGAACTTGTCCCTGCCCTGTAGTAACACACAGTTAAGTGGAAGAGGCAGCTATGGATACATACACTTAACATGACATGCTTAGTATTCCAATAGAGGTTTCAACACAAGAATGGTTTCAAAAAGCAAGTATCTCATCTGTTAAGGATACGGGAAGAAATATCTGAACTGAGTCTTCAGAAATGAGTAGAAGTTAAATATTAACTGAGGTAAAGGGCACTTCAAGCAAAGGAACTGAGATAGGAAAAGACAGATGGGACATAGCATGGCAAAGTTTACCAATGGTTGTTCATGGAAGAGTGCCTGCAAACTATAACTAGACATGACTGGAATACTATAATTTTTCTGGGAGATGATAAGCCACCATTATAGGATATTAAGTAAAGGATGGTTACATAGTCTATGTGAGGATTTTCTGTACACACACACACACAATCATTTTTTGCAAATGTGCACAAGAAACAGAGGCACAAGAATATTCATGGCAACAATACTTGAGAGTACAAAATAAATGAAATACAGATACTCATTGCAAGATGAGTTTTACTAATATAATATCTGAAACAATTTGCTACTCTTTATCAAAGCAACTAAAACAAACAGCACATTGGTGAGGCATAAATACATATGTGAAGGAATTTTTCAATTCTGCAAGAAAATAATAAATATGTGGATGTACTCCTTGACCCAACAATTCCAGACATAAAGTGGCAGAAATATGAAATAACAAGACCTGTACTGTGGCATTATTTCCAAAAGCAAATCATTGGAAAAAACCAAAATATTAAGGGAAATGGCTGAATAAAATATAGATCAGTACAATACCACATAGACTCAAAATGATGAAAATGTCTGCATACTGATACAAAAAGGTCTTTTAGACTATATTGTTTTACTTAAGAAAGTTTTGCTGTTTTCTTCTTCTTTATGTTATTATTATTTAAACCACTTTCTTTAGGTATGATTGACATGCAAAAAGCTGTATACACGTAATGTATACAACTTGATGAGGATAAGTCTATAGCCATGAAACATCACCACCATCAAAACCATAAACCTTCAGTGAGAAAAATTAAACAACAAAATCCAGAGCAGTGTTGGTAATATTTGAAAAAAATAAATATTGGAAGGAGAAACAAAAAATCTTTCTTTAAAGGAGAAAGGGAGTATAGCAGCAGAAAAACTAGAAGTGAGAATTCTCTTGAACATACCTTGCAGATATAATTTTTCAAAATATAAAAAAGTTTTATTTTTTAGGAAATGAAATAAAATGAAAAATTAATCACTAAATGTTGAAAAGAAACTGAAATGAGGGGCACCTGGTGGCTCAGTGGTTAAGCATCTGCCTTCAGCTCAGGTCCTGAGCCCTGCCTGGGGGCTCCCTGCTCAGTGGGGGGTCTGCTTCTCACTCCCTCTCTGCCCCTCCCCCAGCCCATGCTCACTCTCTCTCTGTCTCTCTCTCTCAAATAAATAAAATCTTAAAAAAATAAACTGAAATGAATAATACTAACTGCATATGAAGTTGATAATTCAACAATCCAGAGAAAAGTATAATTTCAAATGAATTTAACAGTGTTTTGACTGCAGACCCTTAGAGGAATATTATCTAAGAACTAATATAGCTTCAAACAAATCCTAAACTGAATTCAGAAGGCTAATTGTTAGTTACAATATTGCTGTTGTTGTTTTTAAAGATTTTATTTATTTATTTGAGAGAGAAAAAGAATAAGCAGTGGGGAGGAGCACAGGGAGGGGGGGAGAGAGGGAAGCAGACTCCTTGCTGAGCAGGAAGCCCAATGTGGGGCTCCATCCCAGGACCCGGAGATCATGACCTGAGACGAAGGCAGATGCTAAACCAACTGAGCCACCCAGGTGCCCCATTTTTATTGTTTTTTAAATGACTTTTCCAAAGTTGCTTTTAGAGGAGGAAGCCAGTGATGATTATTATTTTAGTACTTACAAGATTGATATAGCACTTCATGCTTTACTGTGAACATCTAGTATTTTACTTCACAAAGTTCCTATCCTGTTTGAAACTAAAAAAAAATATTTTAACATTTAAACTTTTCCTCTAAATAATGAATAAAACTGACCTTCAGAAGGGTAAAATACTTTTATTCTATGATTTCTAAATACTGAAGCTTTACACTAACTGCATTACCATGAGTAGCCTCAGTAAAGCATGAAGCCCTCAGGAATCCTTTGTAAAAATCTGCTGATTAATGATCCACTTTCTTTGTGAAACCACTTATTATGTCAAGGGACTAGAACAAAAAAGTAAAGATCAGTCTAGAAAGGAGAACCTCATTTTTATTTTATTTTAGTTTAATTAAAGATTTAATTTTTTTTATGTAATCTCTACACCCAGTGTCAGGCTCAAACTCACAACCCTGAGATCAAGAGTCTCATGGTCTACCAACTGAGCCAGCCAGGTGCCCCAAGAACCTCATTTCTAATCCCATCATAAATGCTCCTTCTACAAATATATCTAACCCAGAAGATTACAAAACTTGCCTTGCTGCTGTTTAGTGAAGTACATAATGTAAGAAATCCTTCATATGAATATAACATAAAAAAAATGTGTCAAAATATATTTACAAATATAAAAGAAATCCTACCACAATTTTAGAATATTAGATTGAGGAGAGACTTCATAGCTTATGTAGCACCACATCATATTCAGGGGAGAAATGTGTTGGAGAAAGAATATTATTATGATTGGTAATTGTGCCTTGTGTCTGCAATATTTCTGAGGTATATAAATTCTTTAATTTGATCTTCATTCCATTCTTTTTATTTATTTATGTTTTTTAACATTTTCATTTTGTTATGTTAATCACCATATATTACATCATTCTTTTTTTTATTATTATGTTATGGTAATTACCATACATTACATCATCAGTTTTTGATGTAGTGATCCATGATTCATTGTTTGTGTATAACACCCAGTGCTCCATGCAGAACGTGCCCTCTTTAATACCCATCACCAGGCTAACCCATCCCCCCACCCCCCACCACTCCAGCAACACTCAGTTTGATTCCTGAGATTAAGAATTCCTCATTTCAGTGAGGTCATATGACACATGTCTTTCTCTGATTGACTTATTTCACTCAGCATAATGCCCTCCAGTTCCATCCATGTCGTTGCAAAAGGCAAGATTTCATTCCTATTGATGGCTGCATAATATTGCATTGTATATATATATACCACATCTTCTTTATCCATTCATCTTTCGATGGACATCTTGCCTCTTTCCATAGTTTGGCTATTGTGGACATTGCTGCTATAAACAACAGGATGCACATTTCGGATCCCTACATTTGTATATTTGGGGTAAATACCCAGTAGTGCAATTGCTGGGTCGTAGGGTAGCTCTATTTTCAACTTTTTGAGGAACAAAAAAAACCATACTGTTTTCATGAGTACCAACACCAGCTTGCATTCCCACCAACAGTGTAGGAGGGTTCCCCTTTGTCTGCATCCCCACCAACATCTGTCGTTTCTTGACTTGTTACCTTTAGCCATTCTGACTGGTGTGAGGTGGTATATCACTGAGGTTTTGATTTGGATTTCCCTGATGCTGAGTGATGTTGAGCACTTTTTCATGTGTGTGTTGGCCATTTGGATGTCTTCTTTGGAAAAATGTCTGTTCATGTCTTCTGCCCATTTCTTGATTGGATTATTTGTTCTTTGGGTGTTGAGTTTAATAATTTCTTTATAGACGTTGGATACTAGTCCTTTATCTGATATGTCATTTGCAAATATCTTCTCCTATTCTGTCGGTTGTCTTTTGGTTTTGTGGACTGTTTCTTTTGCTGTGCAAAAGCTTTTTATCTTGATGAAGTCCCAATAGCTCATTTTTGCTCTTGCTTCCTTTGCCTTTGGCGATGTTTCTAGAAAGAAGTTGCTGAGGCTGAGGTCGAAGAGGTTGCTGCCTGTGTTCTCCTTTAGGATTTTGATGGATTCCTGTCTCACATTTAGGTCTTTCAAACATTTTGAATCTATTCTTGTGTGTGGTGTAAGGAAATGATCCAGTTTCATTCTTCTGCATGTGGCTGTCCAATTTTCCCAACACCATTTGTTGAAGACACTGTCTTTTTGCCATTGGACATTCTTTCCTGCTTTGTCGAAAATTAGTTGACCATAGAGTTGAGGGTCCATTTCTGGGCTCTCTACCCTGTTCCATTGATCTATGTGTCTGTTTTGGTGCCAGTACCACACTGTCTTGATGATTACAGCTTTGTAATAGAGCTGGAAGTCCAGAATTATGATGCCACCAGCTTTGCTTTGCTTTTTCAACATTGCTCTGGCTATTCGGGTTCTTTTCTGGTTCCATATAAATTTTAGGAATATTTGTTCCATTTCATTGAAAAAAGTGGATGGTATTTTGATAGGAATTGCATGAAATGTGTAGATTGCTTTAGGTAGCACTGACATCTTCACAATATTTGTTCTTCCAATCCATGAGCATGGGATGTTTTTCCATTTCTTTGTGTCTTCCTCAATTTCTTTCATGAGTATTTTATAGTTTTCTGAGTACAGATTCTTTGCCTCTTTGGTTAGATTTATTCCTAGGTATCTTATGGTTTTGGGTGCAATTGTAAATGGGATCAACTCCTTAATTTCTCTTTCTTCTGTCTTGTTGTTGGTGTATGGGAATGCCACTGATTTCTGTGCATTGATTTTATATCCTGCCACTTTACTGAATTCCTGTATGAGTTCTAGCAGTTTTGGGGAGGAGTCTTTTGGGTTTTCCATATAAAGTATCATATCATCTGCAAAGAGAGAGTGTTTGACTTCTTCTTTGCTGATTTGGATGCCTTTTATTTCTTTTTGTTGTCTGATTGCTGTGGCTAGGACTTCTAATACTATGTTGAATAGCAGTGGTGATAGTGAATCAGACAAATTAGATTTTAAACCAAAAACTCTAATACGAGATGAGGAAGGACACTATATCATACTTAAAGGGTCTATCCAACAAGAAGATCTAACAATTGTAAATATCTATGTCCCTAACATGGGAGCAGCCAATTATATAAGGCAATTAATAACAAAAGCAAAGAAACACATAAATAAAGAAACACATAAACAATACAATAATAGTGGGGGACTTTAACACCCCCCTGACTGAAATGGACAGATCATCTAAGCAAAAGATCAACAAGGAAATAAAGACTTTAAATGACACACTGGACCAAATGGACTTCACAGATATATTCAGAATATTCCATCCCAAAGCAACAGAATACACATTCTTCTCTAGTGTCCATGGAACATTCTCCAGAATAGATCACATCCTGGGTCACAAATCAGGTCTCAACTGATACCAAAAGATTGGGATCATTCCCTGCATATTTTCAAACCACAATGCTTTGAAACTAGAACTCAATCACAAGAGGAAAGTTGGAAAGAACTCAAACACATGGAGGTAAAGAGCATCCTACTAAAGAATGAATGGGTCAACCAGGAAATTAAAGAAGAATTAAAAAAA
The DNA here is from genome assembly GCF_003265705.2 of Callorhinus ursinus. NCBI lineage: Eukaryota > Metazoa > Chordata > Mammalia > Carnivora > Otariidae > Callorhinus > Callorhinus ursinus. The sequence continues at coordinate 8,242,314 of NW_027397073.1, read as the reverse complement.
TTCATGGAAACAAATGAAAATGAAAACACAACTGTTCAAAATCTTTGTGATGCAGCAAAGGCAGTCCTAAAAGGAAAGTATATAGCAATACAAGTCTTTCTCAAGAAACAAGAAAGCTCTCAAATACACCACCTAACCCTCCACCTAAAGGAGCTGGAGAAAGAACAGCAAATAAAGCCTAAACCCAGCAGGAGAAGAGAAATAATAAAGATCAGAGCAGAAATCAATGAAACAGAAACCAAAAGAACAGGAGAACAGATCAACAAAACTAGGAGATGGTTCTTTGAGAGAATTAACAAGATTGATAAACCCCTGGCCAGACTTACCAAAAAAAAGAGAAATGACCCAAATAAATAAAATCATGAATGAAAGAGGAGAGATCACAACCAACACCAAAGAAATACAAACAATTATAAGAACATATTATGAGCAACTCTATGCCAGCAAATTAGATAACCTGGAAGAAATGGGTGCATTCCTAGAGATGTATCAACTACCAAAACTGAACCAGGAAGAAATAGAAAACCTGAACAGTCCTATAACCACTAAGGAAATTGAAGCAGTCATCAAAAATCGCCCAACAAACAAAAGCCCAGGGCCAGATGGCTTCCCAGGGGAATTCTACCAAACATTTAAGGAAGAATTAATACCTATTCTTCTGAAACTTTTCCAGAAAATAGAAATGGAAGGAAAACTTCCAAACTCATTTTATGAGGCATTACCTTGATCCCAAAGCCAGACAAAGACCCCATCAAAACGGAGAATTACAGACCAATATCCTTGATGAACATGGATGCAAAAATTCTCACCAAAATACTAGCCAATAGGATCCAACAGTACATTAAAAGGATTATTCACCACGACCAAGTGGGATTTATCCCTGGGCAGCAAGTTTGGTTCAACATCTGCAAATCAATCAATGTGATACAATACATTAACAAAAGAAAGAACAAGAATCATGATCCTCTCAATAGATGCAGAAAAAGCATTTGACAAAGTACAGCATCCTTTCTTGATCAAAACTCTTCAGAGCATAGGGATAGAGGATACATACCTCAATATCATAAAAGCCATCTATGAAAAACCTAGAGCAAATATCATTCTCAATGGGGAAAAACTGAGAGCTTTCCCCCTGAGTTCAGGAACATGGCAGGGATGTCCACTATCACCATTCTTTTTTTAAAAAAATTTTATTTTATTATGTGACGTTAGTCACCATACATTACATCATTAGTTTTGGATGTAGTGTTCCATGATTCATTGTTTGCGTATAACACCCAGTACTCCATTCAATATGTGCCCTCCTTAATATCCATCACCAGGCTAACCCATCCCCCCACCCCCCCCCTCACTTTGTTTCTCAGAGTCCATAGTCTCTCATGGTTTGTTTCTTCATTCCTTATGAATCTGGTTTTATTCTAAGTTTCACAAATGAGGAAACTCAGACAAGAGATTATCTGCCATCATGTAGCAGAACTGAAGGTAGAACCAAATGACTTGTTCTCAGGCCTTTGTCTTTCAGGTGTCACCATGGATATTCTCACTCAGAAATGTTTACGCAGGGGCACCTATGTGGCTCAGTCGGTTAAGTGTGTGTCTTCAGCTCAGGTCCCGATCTCAGGGTCCTGGGATCGAGCCCTGCGTCAGGCTCCCTCCTCATGGGGGAGTCTGCTTCTCCCTCTACCCTTCCCCCTGCTCATGCTCTCTCTCTAAAGAATAAATAAAATCTTTAAAAAAAAAAGTGTTTATGTAGCTACTAGTGCTACTCATTTCACTCAGATTATAGTTGATTTTTGTAGATATCTTAATGATCTGCCTTATCTCACTTTTTTATTAGAACCAACTTTTCCTCTGTAGCATTAAAAGTATTGAATCCTGATATACCTATTATAATCTAAATATTATATTTAGTGCAAAGATAACTCCAGAGTCTACTTTAAAATTTAAAATATAGAATTTTAAATCTATGTAAAGTGTAGTTTTGCCTCAAAAGATCAATAAATTCATTATATTTAAAATGTATACATAAAATATCTTGTAAGTTTCTAAAAACAGCACCCACAACTTCTTAAACAGCATGCTGGATAATTTCCAATTGAAGACATGAAATATTGTACTTTGGAATGACGACACATCATAGAACGTGCACGGCGCCTCAAGGAGAGCAAAAGGTTCCCACGTCCACATTAGGTGTTCAGATTCTGCAAACAAGTTCCAGAGGTAATAACAGACTGCAGAATTTGGCTCAGAAATGCTTTAGAAACACATGTCCATATTTCCACAAGTACTTATACACTTAGTAAATAATTGAAGAGAAAGAGCTAATAGAAGGCCCAGAAGAACACAGTGATTAGAATGCAAAGATGTTCTTGTTGAAAGTGTTGCTTTTAAAATTCTCATGGCTGGCTCATCCCTATCAACTAGCCTATGACAGGAGAAAAGAAACACTCGACTCTCCACTACTATTTCCTCCTTATGTATTCTTTGTAGAATGCATCAGTTATGCAGTAAAATGGATTCACAAGGTATAGTGAATTTTCTATCCTGGGACTACTACAAATCCTGTGAAATGCAAACAGCTGTCTAGCTCTTACAACCTTTCACTAAACTCCAGGCTACCATTCCATCAGCATCATTTCTGCTGATTTCCCCAATGCCTTCTTCAGAACAACTCAAGGAAATCTTGTCACGTACTCCATTTCTTGTTTTCCTTCGGTGCTGTCAGCTTTAACTTCTCATTTGACTTACTCGAGGTGATCAGCTCAATTTAATTCAACTCACCAAACATTACTGAGTAGCTGCTGTGCGCTGGGTGTGCTTGGAGGTTGCAGTGATATGCCTGTGACAAAGCAAGTACCTGGATCTGAAGATTAAGACATGTGAAAACATCCGTGCCCCAACCCACGTCCGTTTCACTTAATCCACTGCCTTTTTCTTGCCTCAACCTTCCTCTCCTAGATGGGCACAGGATAACAGGCTTCTACTGCTAAATGTCCAGGCACCTGTCTCCATCAGCTACCTGCCAGATCTGCTGGTCTCAAAGCATGTTCCTTGATTTTCCTCCTGGGATTTCAATGCTTAACATCTTTTCTGAGATTTGATTGCAAGAAATTCTTGGGACTGTGTTGGAAGGAGATAGGAAACCCAGAAATGCAGTAAACATTCCTCACTTATTTCATTGGCAACTGAAAAAAAAAAAGGGGGGCCAGGGACTTGTGAGTTCTGGTAGCTCCTGGTTCTTCTAGAATCAAAGTTCAAACATCTCACACCTACAGGATGCTCCATAAAATGGAACTGATACAAGAATCCCAGGGACTGTTGGAGAAGTGGCACCACCAAGACCAGCTGATGTCACAGAAGCAGTGTGTTGCAGCCCAGATCTTTCCTCAGCAGCGCTTTCCTCCAGCTGAGCGGCCCAAGCAGCTCCGTGTGGCTTCCTCCAGCAGGACTTTGGCTGGAACTGCATGGTCATCCTGTGGGCACACGTCTCCACCTCCCCTCCCTGCTCATCCAAACATAGGCTGGCTCAACCCTGCCTCCTAGGAACCTTCTAGAGAGTAGGCCCACAGGCTATGTGCAGGATTACATTTCTTAAAAGCCCCAAATACAGGATCACCAATCTGAATAAACTAATGATAAAAACCATTCTAAGGAATGAGGACACACTGAATGCAGGCTATTTCTTATATGATATTAAGAATTAATATTTCTTTTTTGGGGGTGTAATGATGATCCTCTTTTTAAGGTTCCTGTGTGTTGGGTACACTCTTAAATAGTTATCAGTTAAATAGTATGATATTAAGAATTTGCTTTAAAATACTCTGTCAAAAATAAATGTAGGAGCTTTAGGTGAAACTGGAATGACAGAATTGTGACAAAGGTTGAGGGTGGGAAGCTGGGTGACAGTTTCAAAATTCTAGTCTCAATTTATGTGCTATTTAGACGTAAAAAGTTAAAAGTATATGTTCTGATAAGAATGTTAAATGCAATATATTGAGACAAAATCTACAGTAGAGGTGTGTACCAAGTTCTATTGGATCACGGAGGAAGGAGTAACGAATTCTTCTCAGGATTCCAAAGAAAGCTTTACAGAAGGGTGAGTTTTTTGTACTTTTTTGGCCTGATTGTTTCCTAAACTTGCTTCAGTGCTGTCATTTTGGGAATTTTATTCAACAGGCTTTTATATCAAATCATTCTAGATCTTGATTTTCTTTCTCGTGCCCTTACTTTGCTGTCCTGGATTTACTGCATTGGCTGGGACTCCAGGACAATTGAGTAATTTTTAGTTTGGTGGGCACCCTTATCATGTTTGTAACTTTAATAAGGATTCTTCTGTTTCACCATTTAAGTTTTATGTAGAATTTATTTTCTATTCTTATATTATTATTTTTTTTTCAAAACCTGAATTGGCTATTGACTTTCATCAGATTATTAGGAATCTATCAAGGTATATACTTATTTATCTCTAAATGCTGTTAATCATTTTTAGAATAATATTGCCTAAGGCAAAACATTCTAAAATTAGTGGAATAATAGCCTCTCTCCATGTTATATTATTCTTTTAAAGCAACTGAGTTTAGGGGTGCCTGGGTGGCTCGGTTAAGCCTCTGACTCTTGATTTCAGCTCAGGTCATGACCTCAGGATCATGAGATCAAGCCCCACATCAGGTTCCACTCTCAGCATAGAGTCTGCTTTTCTCGATCTCTCTCTCTCTGCTCGTCTCCCCAACTCAGACACTCTTTTTCTTGCTCTAAAATAAATAAAATCTTAAAAAAATAAAAAAGCAAAACAACCGAGTTTAATTTGCTAATGTTTTCCAGCTACATTAGTATATGAAATTGATTAATACATGCTACTTTGTTTGTGTATGTGACTGGGATATTTGTGTCAAGTATACCCAGTATTTGATAATCTAGTCTACTAGAAATAAAGATTCTTGTCTACCTTCTGGTCTCTAGAAAAAATTAAAGAACATTGAAATAGCAGATGTCTTCCTTGCAATTTTGGTAGAAATCACCTACAAAATTATCTGGGCACTCTGCTTGTTTGGGTCATAGTTTCTGATCGCTTTATCTTATATTATCTTATGTGTTTATTCTCTACCTCATTAGGTACACTGCTAGTGTCCAGAAAGCAAATACTTTTTTAATGTGGCATCCCCCCAATGCACCATATGAACAAATATATGCATTCAGTAGGCGTAAATAAGTCATATAGTAAGAAGTGTGAGTTTTTGTTACCCACAGAGGCAACTGATACATACCCAAGCATATGTTGCATATGTACGTAATGCATTTATTATAGACATTTTTTAAGAGATAGAATGCAGGCAATGAAATAAAAGAAAAATCCCACACAATCTGACTTTCTGGAAAATCACTTTTGACAATTTTATATAAGTCCTTCCAATTACATACGTGTTAGTGAAATTACAGATCATGCTGGCACCTGTTAAGAAATGTACCCGGGTGTAGTGGGCTGAATGGTGCCCTGAAAGGCATCAGGTCCTAGTCCGTGGAACCTGTGAATGTTGAAACAGAGGGTAAAGATTTTGCATATATGGTTAGTTAAGGATCTTGAAGAGGTTTTCCCATATGAATGTTGAAACAGAGGGTAAAGATTTTGCATATATGGTTAGTTAAGGATCTTGAGGAGATTTTCCCATATGAATGTTGAAACAGAGGGTAAAGATTTTGCATATATGGTTAGTTAAGGATCTTGTGGAGGTTCTCCCAGATTATGTGGATTGGCCTAAAATACTATAAGAGCAAATTGGAGGGAGGTCAGAGGAGAAGGCAAAATGAAGACAAAGGCAGAGGTTGGAGAGATGTGGCCACAAGCAAAGGAACACCAATGGTCACCAAACTGGAAGAGACAAGAAATGGATATTCCCTGGAATCTCCTCTAGAGCTTCCAGAAGAAAGGGGCCCTGCCTGACACCTTGATTTCAGACTTCAGTCCTCCAGACTTGTGAGACAATACATTTCTGTTGTTTTATGCCACCAAGATTTTGGTGATTTGTTATGGTAGCTGCAAGAATCTACTACAAGAATAATGTTGCATTGCCTTAAACATGCCTCAAGAATATAAGTAGCTGTATAGCATTTCTTCATATGTTTATACTATATTTAACCAACATCTATTTTATTTGATATCTAAGCTATTACTAATTTCCCTTTAGTATTAAAAAAGCCTTAAATGAACAAATTACACTTTTTGTATATTTGGTGATTAACACAGGTTACATTAGAAAAACAGCTTATTCTAAATAAGCACACACACCTGCAGATATTTTGACCTAATTGCTCTGGTCTGGAGCTAAAGCATTGGTCAAAATTTTTTCAACAAATTATATGACTTTATGAAACATAAATTCTCATGAGAAAATACAGGATTTTACTACTAAATTAATCACATGCTGGCAAATGTATTCAAAGAAATATCTCAAAATGCCTCATTCACCTCAAGAGCTCTCTACCTTATAGAAAATGTCACCAAAATATTCAAGTTACATATCGATCTTTAATTATTATACTTTACCCCACTGGTGTTTTCAATTTTTGTGTTCCCTATCATTTTATACATGTGTAAACAGGGTAATGGGAATATCTAAGTTATAAGCACACTTGTGCAGCTGTAAAAATGTAAATACACAGAAGAAATACTTATCAACCTTATTTTTATTAAGATTTATTTATTTGAGAGAGAGAGAGAGCCTGAGTGCACACACGTGAGTAAGAGAAGAGGCAGAGAGAGTCCAGGAATCTCAAGCAGACTCCCTGAAGGGTGCGGAGCCTGACACGGGCTCTATCCCACAACTCTGAGATCACAACCTTAGCCAAAATCAAGAGTCAGAGGCTCAACTGACTGAGCCACTTAGATGCCCCACTCACCAACCTTATAATTCAGGTATTTCTTCAGTGTCATATGCACAATCAAAATAAGACATCTGAAGTCTTCCATCTCTCATACCAATTCTAGATTTGCAGTATTCACATACTCCTCTGCATCTGCTGGATTGTGCTTATTCAGGTTACATAGCCAAAAAAAGGCAGTCTGATCAAATGTTGCACCTTGTCAAGTTAATCATGTCCAGATGCCAATTCACTGAAGGTAGCTCTTCCAGTGGCTGCATCTGGTTTCTTGGCAGGCTCCACTGGCAGATGGTTTTATGTTTCCTGCATGTACATTTACTTGGATGCATTTTGCATCCAATAAAAACAAGTGTCTTCCACTAATGTAGAACATTACTATACATTTGTTAGGGTTAAAATTTTCATATTATAATAAGATAGTGGTGTTACAACAGAACTTGAATTCCTCTGCAATTCTCTTCAAAGACATATGAATTTTTAACAGTTTTCCATTTATTCTATAAATATGAAGTTGAAATAAATGAGTGGCTGGAGCTATCATGGCCTTGTTAGAGAAACAGTGGTACAAGGAATTATTTGACCATTACAGAGCAGATTAGGAGTGCATTTGATACAAGTTGTCAGGCCTTTTATAGATTCCAAAAATAACTGTATTCACATTCCACATTTCCTTTATTTTGTGAAAATACTGCATAAAACATCAATTCTTATTAATTATAATAATGTAAAACAGATTGAGTTTTGGAAAGTTTTTAAAAATTGTGCATTTTTACATAAATCTTTGTATATCTATAGATATCCAACTGTAGAATAAAAGCATTAAAAAGTAAAATCTTGCATGTACAGATAGTGGTTTTTGTTGGTGATGTATGGTAAGTTTCTATTTTTAGGTATCATTTTTCTAGTGCAAATTCAATATGTATTCATTGTAGAAAAGTGTAATTACCAATAATAAAAAAAGAAACCCTCCTATAATTAAGAAGTCTTTCCCTGGGGCGCCTGGGTGGCTCAGTCATTAAGCATCAGCCTTCGGCTCAGGTCATGATCCCAGGGTCCTGGGATCGAGCCCGTAATTGGGCTCCCTGCTCCGTGGGAAGCCTGTTTCTCTCTCTCCCACTCCCCCTGCTTGTGTTCCCTCTCTCACTGTCTGTCTCTCTGTCAAGTAAATAAAATCTAAAAAAAGAAAATAGTGTGTGTTTAAAAAAAGAAAAAAGAAATCTTTCCCCAAAGGAGCATCATTTACAGATCACAACCTGAAAGTTGAACTACATCCCCTGAATCCTACCTTTGTCAGGGCAGAGCTATCTCTCCATATGCCTCAAACTGTCCAGAGTCCCATCCTCTGTCCTTGAGGCTTGCACGTGTCCTGAACTTGGGGCTGAGTGGCTGCCTGCACAAGCTGGACTCCACAAATACCTGTGCAGAAGCTCAGGACACAGACAAACACAACTTCACACCAAATAGATGATCCTTGTATGGGGTCACTGTGCATTAGTGATCTTCTCTGGGGAGCAAACAAGACAGACAGCCCATTACTCAACTTCTCACACTCCTGGTGTGGAGAAGGATAATGCTGCTCCTGCCAGAGTCTCATAGTTTCTGAACTTCAGCTCCCCTTTTGCCCACCAGTGGTGCTGTCTTACGTGGTCTCTTGGTGCTGTAGCCACCTCAGTCCCCTCTCTTAACCAGATCTGCAACCTGCCAAATTGGTCACTCAGAGTTGTGTAGTCACTGTTTTTCTGATTTTGCAGTAAATGACTTATAGCTAAAGAATTGCAACCATGAGGACATTGGGAGAAATTTCAGGAGTGCTGGGAAGAAAAGCCCATCTTTTCATACCTAAAAATGTTTTATTTCCAAGTGTGAGAATGCCTTGTAACTTGTGTGAATAGTTCCTCACAGATGTATATAAGATTTTTTAAAAGATGTTCCTTTCATACTTGAAAAAAGAATGTCCTGATTCTCAGCAAGAAACTAGCATCCGATTGGATTATAGGTGTGGTTTTAAAATACGAATACACATTCACATGATGGAACTATAAATAAATGAGTAAATTGCTAAGTAAATTGTTAATTGTTAAAAGGGAACCGTGTTGATTAGGCAATTTTAGGATAATCACAGAAATCAAGGACAAACTTGACAGCTGCACCTGACCAGCCCTAGAGATCAATGGAGGAGTGAGAGACGTCACAACCAGAATATCTTTTATAACACGGTTTTATGCACAAATAGTCTCACAAAGCATATGCATTATGTGCATGAATGCATTTTATAAAACATACTGATATGTATACACAGAAATACATATTTAAAGCCTGAATAAATCTATATCTCTTTTTTATGTTCCTCTCTCTTAGTTTGGGTCCTCCTAAAAGCAGAGTCCAAAACAAGGACTTGGGTGAAGGTTGGATAAATGTAGCATATTTGAGGCAAGGGAGTACACATATAAATCACCTTTATAAGCATCCCAAAGTTTGAATAATATTTTAAAATAAATTATTTAATGTGTTTCTGTAAACTCCATTTGTCTACTTGAATGTGGAAATGCTATCTGCACATGTAAGATTTTTCGAGAAAGGTATAACCTTTCTTGAAAGTTATGATCATGGAAGGTATATGGTCATAGAAAGAAGGCAATTAACCAAGAGAGTTAAGCAAGAAAAAAGGATGATTACTTGTTTACAAATAAAAATAGTAACATTAACAACTTTTTGGCAGGAATGTGCTCAAAGTTACTTAATGTATTGACTGATTCTGTGGTACGATGGGATATGATGCTTCAGTGTAAAACATTATAAAAAAATATAAAGTCTTCAGATCCCTTATGACCCTGGTTCTGCAATTCTCCAGTTATGTGGCTTCTGATATTGATTCAAGTTTCTCTGAAATATTAGGGAATTTTATTAACTTATCTGTAAGTTTCTTTGTGGATCTATGCTTTATGGTTTTTGATAAGTAAACCGGATTGAGTACTTTAGGAATACGTCAGTAAATAACATTGGTCATGTAAAATGTTCTTTCCACAATCATGAAAAAAGTACTTTAGAAAGACAAAAAGAATGTGTATCTACCTCTAACAACCTGATAATCTCATTTTAAGTGGTTTATAAAGCAAAGGTCTATATTAATTTCATTCTATCAATGTGTTCCCAAAATGTTCAGTGTTTTCCAAGTATTGCCCTAAAATCCTTAGGGACCTTTTCTCACTTCCTATACACAGTCTATAATATTTGTAGTCACAGGTTTTCAATTTTTGCTTATATCTCACTTTTCACTTAAATCATTATTAAATCTTTCTATTAAGGATTGATATTTAGATTCATTTAAGCTACTAATGTAAGACTATTCCTTTTCTTATTTTTGCACAAACTCCAAAAGGGCATAATTTTTTTTCCTTCCCCAAAATCCACAGTCAAAAATCAAAAAGAGAATTAATGGATAGCTTTGAAAATTCTGAAGGTAAAACCTTTAGCCTATGGAGAAGTATAATTGTATAATTTTATACATGTAAGGAGATATACATGTACATTTTTGTATTCTATGTTGAGTATATGATAAACTTCCAAGGAATTAATTCTTTTGTTTATTTAAAGTAAGTGGATATGTAAGATACATTTAAAGTTAATAAACGAGTCAATACTACTATACTATTTTGGGTTCTACATCTTAGATATTCAAACCAAATGAGGAATATTCGTCTTTGGTGGGATGTCCATTCAGCATTTTCTACTTGAGGTTCTAATAAATGGGGAAGAAAAGGCAGAAGGAAAATACAAATGAAGCAAAAATCAACCAGGATCACCATCATGCTGTGGTAGTAGCATTAATACCCGGATAAATCATCCCAAGGAAACCTGCCCCTAAAACACTGGAAAACAATCAAAAGGTTGGTTACCATGAGCAACTCAATTAGGACAGCAGGGAGACAGTCTCAATTTAGAGTGAAGTTGAAGAATCACTGCTAAAGCTTCAAATTTATCATCAGCCCTGTTTGACTTTAAAGAGAAAAACAACAAATAAAACGGGAACTGAAAGACTTGTCACCTTAAGTCATAATAATGAATGGCATATCAACTCAAACATATTTTGCAATGTTATTAAATATTTTGTAAATATCACAATTAAATACAATACGTGTAAAAACTAAATAAGTGCATTCTGCCCAAATGTTAACTTCGCTACTTTTTATTTATAAACATGTAATCTAGGATTTGATTTGTCTTGAATTATTAAAAAGCAAGTTAATTATATGCTAACTTTAGAACAGAAGCACATTCCTATTAGTCAACATTGGCTAAATTAAATCCAGCAAAGGAAATAATAGCAGTGTATGATGAAATGGTAATAGAAAGTAATACATTTATGAGAGACTTTAACTATAGAGAAGCAAATAATTTCAGCTAAGAAAACAAGCAATCAGAACCTACAGCATGATAAAAGCCTTCTATTTCATTCTGCAAGATTTACCAAATTATGGCACAGGACCAGACAATAAGGACACACATGAAAACACACAAAATACCCTAGATAAATTTCATTTATGAATACAAATGCAAAAATTCTAAATATAATAGTACACATAAAATCTAGCAGCATATTAAAACAAATATGTTGAATAGGTTAAACAAAAAGGCAAAGATGTTTTAAAGGTTCAAAAAATATATTATTGTAATTTACCCTATGAGCCAATTTTAGGGAAAAAAGCATCTTATTCCCCTAAATGACAAGAGAGCACTTGGTAAAATTGAACAAACATTCCCAACTCAAAAACAAAAAACGCCACATTTCGCTTAATTTGATATAGTTACATAGCAAAACCCAATAACAAGTAATATAACTACTGAATAAAAAAACCTAGAAAAATTTCATTAAAGTTAAGGAAAAAATTAAGGATGCACATTATTATCATCATTATCTTGCATTTTCCTAGAATTCCAGCACATGTAATAAGAATATAAAAAGAAATAAAATTTAAATTATTAGAAAAATAATCCAAACTGAAATAGTTTGGATTTACTAGTAAATAATTTAATTGTCCACCTAAAAATCCAAGAGAATTAACTAAGGTATCATAACAAATAAGAGCATTCAGTAATGTGACTAGATGTAAAATCAACAGGCAAAAATCAATAATTATTCTAGAAAACAACAGTATTTGATTGAAAAACAATAAAAGAGAACCTCAACTTACAATAGTAAATAAACTATATTGTACATAGGAAAAGAAGCCAGAATGTCTAAAACTTTGATAAAGAAAATTATAAAACTTCATTGGAAAATTTAAGTCTGAATCCAAGGAAAGACATATTATGTCTGTGGATTTAAAGACTCAACCTTTTCAACTGGATGAGTATTTCAATCTCCTGAATTTACTCATTCAATGAAACCCGCCATAGAATTTTTTTAAAACAGACCTTGACAAGATGATCCCAATTTTCACTTGAAAAAAATAAATGGGAACTATTGATTTTATTGTGTAAGAATTGTGAGGAACAATTTATCCTAATATTTGTTAAAACAGATACAAAAGTTATTGAAAAAATTTAAAGTGTGATACTGGTGTTAAGAATAGACACATCAATGTAACAGAATTGAAAGCATAAAAGAAGACCCAAGGATATATGAAATTTTATTATAGGTAAAGGTATTATTTCAAGTAAATGAACTTCAATAATATGATTAGGATACACACATACACACACCCAATTTAGATTAAATCACACCATTTGCAAAAGTGAATTCTAGTCAGAATAATAAGCTAAATATTTTATGCTCTAAAATAACTACATGAGGGGCGCCTGGGTGGCTTAGTCACTTAAGCAGACGACTCTTGATTTCGGCTCAGGTCGTGATCTCAGAATCCTGGGAACAAGCCTCCCCTACACCCACCACCTCCCACCTCCGAGTTGGGCTCTGTGCCCAGCAGGGAGTCTGCTTGAGGATTCTCTCTCTCTCTCCCTCTCCCTCAGCCCCTCCCCCTGCTCACATGCTGTCTCTCCCTCTCTCAAATAAATGAATGAATCTAAAAATAAATATAAAATAAAATAACTGTATGAAAACATAGAACAGTACTGGTTTAATCTCTTATCAAAGATTAATGGCAAAAACCATAAGCAGAATATTGACAAATTTGAATACATAATAATATGAAGCTCCCATGCAACAAAAGAAATTACAAGGTTAAAAAAGAAAAATGTGGAGAAACACGTGAAACACATAAAACAAGAAACGATACTCATAGATGAATAATCTTCAAAATCAAGAAGAAAAAAGATAAACATTACAATAGAAGATTTATAACAAGAACAAGTCAGAAAAAAAAAGTAAAAACTATCATGGGTAATCAGCCAATTGTATTGAGATGAGATACAACATCTTGTCCATCAGATAGCAAAAAGTATAAAGGTTGAAAAGAACTGGTGTTGGTAACAGTGTGGGGAAATGGGAATTTTCATCCCCCATTTTTGAGAGTTCTGGATGGACAATTTAACAAAATCTGTCAATAAAAAACATGCATTACTTTTGATTCACTACATCCACTTCTGAAAATCCTGTCTCCGAAACCATTCACTTTACAAGGTGTGTAAAATCAAGAATTTTCAAAGCTACATCTATAAATAGAATCTTTAAATAATATGTTGTGAGCCATTCTATAAAATTTAGAAAGAAGTAAAACTCATTGTCTATATAAAAAGATCTGGGGGTGCCTAGGTGGCTCAGATGGTTAAGCGTCTGCCTTCAGCCCAGGTCATGATCCCAGGGTCCTGGGATCGAGCCCCGCATCGGGCTCCTCGCTCAGCAGGGAGCCTGCTTCTCCCTCTCCCTCTGCCTCTCTCCCTGCTCATGCTCTCTCTATCTCTTTGTCTCGAATGAATAAATAAAAATAAAATAAAATAAATAAAAAGATCTGTAAGATATAATGTTTACTGGAAAATGTACATTCTACTTAGAGAAAATATAGATAGTTATAGAAAATGTTAAAATATAAGCTATTCACTCCATCACTGCCTGTTGGATGCTATTTGCCCTGCAGTGTTCTCTCTCATACCTATAAAATGCAGACAAAACTCCTTAAAGAGGAAATTAATTTGAGGGAGATGCATTCTCTGTACAAATCTTAAATCTACCTGTTAATGTGTTTTGTATTAGGAGCCAAGGCAAGAAAGGAGAAAACAAAAATGAGTAAGATTCACTATTATAGACCTTGTGAAATAAAAACTTGAATTTTAAAAAGGGGAATAAAAGCAGGGCACAAATAACTGTGAAATAAAGCTGCTTGCCATGGTCTTGAGAGAGAAATCATATCAAGCTGGGCTTCATGAAAGCCAGGCCCTGAGTGATGGCTAGAAATCTGTAAGGTTGGGACAGGGCGAGTGGGGATTTCAGACAAAGGGAACAGCGTGAGATAAGTTGATATGTGTGGGATATATAATTAGAACAGGATGTTGCCTGATCCTGCCAGAGCACTGAGTATATGAAATTGTGGATGACAAAGCTGAAAAAGAGAGGCTGACTGTCCTCTGATATGGAGGGTCATCAACATTTCAACTCTTCACAGCTTAACACGGCACAGTCACCGATGAAGATGGCTGTTTTGTTAGCTTAGCAGGGATCTACCAATGAGTAGCGCTCAGAGGGTAGGAAGGAGGAGAAACACCATCTAATAAAGGCAATCCTGCATTTCTCCTTTGTCTTCTGCCCCTCCCCCCCCACACACTTTATTTTCTCAACGTTTTTCCCATGATTTTATTTCCAGGCACTTAGATTTTTAACATCTTAAGTCTTGTTTTTTAATTTCCTAAGAAAAATCTTGTGTTATCCCAATAGCGGTTTTTAACCACCCACAGAGAACATAGAATAATTTTAGACTGTATGTGTAAGAAAACTTAAAGATCATTCAATGCAAGCAGCCCACCTCTTTTACAGATGAGGAAATTAAGGCATAGTTCTTGGGAAAGTGATTAATAGTAAAAATTAACCTTATAATTTGCCTTAGGTATAGTAAACTGGTCCCTGGTATTATGTGAGAAAAGTAGAGCTTATTGTTTTAAAGGAATTCACTCTGAACTAAAGACAAATAATAAATGAACATTTGCATTACTTGGAGTTACTACAATAAAATATAACTTTTTGACAGGAGTCTTATTGAACTGTACTGAAACTGAATATCTTCCCCAGTTGGGCTTGTTTGGTACAAAATACACTATTTTTTATTTTTTGAAACTGGCTATTGGAAATTCTCCCTTTAAGCTCAACCAAGCACAGTTGATTCTGTGGAAGGAAGAAAAAAGATACATAGATTATTCATGGGTGAAAGAGATTAACTCTGATGGTGGGTTCAGTTTCCATTTGGGAACACAAGGAAAAGAAAGTTAAAAATATTGTTTTCATTTAAAATCATAGTATTTCATTTAAGAGAAATGACTTTGTATTAGACTGGTAAAGAAATAAAGAATGAGAAGTAATGTGTGATAGCAGGTTTGAATGAGAATAAAACTCTCAGCTAAAACCAGTTGGGAAGTCTTCCTTCTTGCAAGGATTTTTGAAATCTCAAACTTGAAATAATGACATAGTTTTCAGCTTTTCTTGTTTAAACCATTCATAGCATACAAGGAAAAATCCAGTAATTAAGACTACAGAGGTAATACAATACACAATCAGAGATTATGTTGAAAATGATTTTGGCAACTGAACATGTGTTAGACATAAAGTTTGCCCTATTCCAAAGCTCAAGAGTTATACTGTCTTGTTTGAACACAGGAAGTGAGGTCTGTACTCTACCCACTTCCCTACATATAACTGAAACCACATTGCAAGAGAGAAAAAAAAAAGAGAGATCTTTAGTGATACCCCCCTCAACACACACAAAGGTAACTATGTATGGTAGTGAGAGGTACATTAATTTGTTGATTGTAGTATATATATAATATAAATATATTTATATTTCACAGTGTATACATGTATCAAAATATCACTTTGTATACCTTAAATATATACAATGTTTATTTGCCAATTATATTTCAATAAAACTGGTGGAAAATCCTCTGATCCAGCAGTTGCTCTACTAGGTATTTATCCAAAGGATACAAACATAGTGATACGAAGGGGCACATGCACCCCAACATTTATAGCAGCAACATCCACAACAGCCAAAATATGGAAAGAGCCCAGATGTCCATCAACAGATGAATGGGTAAAGAAGATGTGGCATATGTACACAATGGAATATTACTCAGTCATCAAAAAGAATGAAATCTTGCCATGTGGAATGATATGGATGGAACTAGAAGGTATTATGCCAGGCAAAATAAGTCAGTCAGAGAAAGATAAATACCATATGATTTCACTAATATGTAGAATTTAAGAAACAAAACAGATGAACATAGGGGAAGGGAAGAAAAAATAAAATAAGATGAAAATAGGGAGGCAAACCATAAGAGACTCTTAACTCTAGGAAACAAACTGAGAGTTGCTGGCGGGAGGTGGGTGGGGGGATGGATAATTGGGTGATGGGCATTAAAGAGGGCACAGGATGTAATGAGCACTGGATGTTATATGCAACTGATGAATTCTACCCTTGAAACTAATAGTACACCATATGTTAACAAAATCAAACTTAAATAAACAATTTTTTAAAAAGGAGAACCTTGGAATTTTAGTCTTTACAATAGAATGATAATACTAATTACCATTAAACTCATGGCAAAAATTGATTATAACAAAAAACTGTATGTTTTATCACAGTTACCTATTTATTAGACATTACCCCAAATATGGGGCACCTGGTGGCTCGGTCAGTTAAGCATCTCTTTCTTGGTTTAGGCTCAGGTCAAGATCTCACGGGTCATGAGATCGAGCCCTACATAGGGGTCTGCACTAAGTGGGGTATCTGCTTGAGATTCTCTCCCTCTGTCCCTCCCCCCACTCACATGTGCTCATGTTCTACTCTCTCTCTCAAATAAATAAATCTTAAAAAAAAATTACCCCAAATTTCAAACAGAATTTGAGGTAATTTACTTATAAAAACCACTATGCACACAAATACAGAATAGCACTCTCATTGATATGAACATTAACAAGTAATACAGTAAGATATAACTGAACTATGTACATGAAAATTAGCAGCTCAGCTAAGTGGAAAATTGTTAGCACCTAACACTGGGGTGAATAGCATAGTTTTCCAAAGACCTGGAGTTTTTCTCTATCCATGAAAGGGTTACATTCTAGAGGAACTCTAAAGGATTCTAAAGGATATGTTATTTACTAGAACTTAAATAAAAACTCGAAATATTAAATAGATAGATGATATATGATAGATAGATAAATTAATAAATGATTCCAAAGGAATTTGTGTCTAAATGAGAACCATCTCTTGGGAAATTGTATAGCATCAAACTTATTGATCTAGAAAAACTTGCTCACATTTTTGGAAAATATCTTTGTATACCTCTTCTATTTTTCTAACACTATAATTTTTCAGGAAATTTTTATTGATATGAGCATTCATTATCAAAGTATTTACTGAGTAACTGCTATGTGTCCGCTGACTTTTAATAGATATTGAGCTAAATAAACCATTTTCTTTATCCTACAGGAGGAGTCTATCAAGTAGGAGGGAAAAAAAAAAGGGATTCAGATATACAAACAAATAGCTCAACTGTAAACACAATACTGGATATC
The DNA here is from genome assembly GCF_003265705.2 of Callorhinus ursinus. Taxonomy (NCBI): domain Eukaryota; kingdom Metazoa; phylum Chordata; class Mammalia; order Carnivora; family Otariidae; genus Callorhinus; species Callorhinus ursinus. The sequence continues at coordinate 8,224,757 of NW_027397073.1, read as the reverse complement.
AGAGGAGTCAATTGTATTCTAATGCTCTGTATATTATTCTTCCATCTTTGGTACCCAAGGAACTCAGAAGAATAATATAGTAGGAAGTTAGATTTTAAAAAATACACATTTTTAAAAACATGAAATGAAGTAAGTTTGGCATACTATATTTCAAAATATTGTAAATGATGAATCTACATTTATTTACAGTTATTTAATCTTTATCTTTTCCCATATGTTTGACTTATTTTTAAGTTTGGTTTGCTCTTTTTCCTTCTTCCAAAGTTACCGGAAGGAATTTTTCCCTTGTCAGATTTCTATACACTTGTATTATATTTGATGATATTTTATATTGCTTCATTATTATTAAACCACCTAAAATTACTTTACACCTGTTATCTTTCAAGATGCCTCAGGAGACTGATTAACACAGATGTACCTTGTGAAAATACAGCAAAAAGTGCCATCTGCCAGCTATAATATTGGGCATGTTAATTAACTGCTCAGTGCCTCTGATTTCTCATCTGTAAATTGGGGGTAATATTAGTACTTACCTCATAGGATTATTGTGGGAATTAAAGGTAAAATGCTAATAAATAGTCACATTTCTAAAATATTTTATCTGGGTATTTTTTTAAATATTTTATTTATTTATTTGAGAGAGAGAATGAGATAGAGAGAGTACATGAGATGGGGGAGGGTCGGAGGGAGAAGCAGACTCCCCACTGAGCAGGGAGCCCGATGCGGGACTCGATCCCGGGACTCCAGGATCATGACCTAAGCCAAAAGCAGTCGCTTAACTAACTGAGCCACCCAGCCACCCTTATCTGGGTATTTTTTTAATCAAAAATTTTATTTTAATATTTTAACTGTTAGATTGTAAGTTTTTGTGAAAAACAGAAGAGTCATGATTTTGGGGAAGAAGCTTACATAAAAGATAATGCTTCTTGAAAAAATATGTAGTTATCTTATGTACAGAGAAATATGATTCTGAAAATTTACCTTGCACTTGGTAAAACTATCTGTTTTGTTACCAAAGCCCTGATAAAGAGATGCCACTGAATAACTTCATCATATGATGACAAACTATAGCTAATTTTATTGGGGAAATGAAAAGAAATTGTTTAAGAATCTACAACATCTGGGATAATAATCATTATGGTATAATATAATACTAAAACAATCAATCACTAGTAATTGAATTATGATATATATCAACTCCAAGTACTATATAGCTATGAACCAAGGATAATATACAGACTAACAATATGAAAAAAAGTTTAATGATTTAATGCTAGTGACATGTACAGCAATCTAAACAAGGCACTGAGAAAGACAAGAAATATGTAATTGCAATTACGAAGTTATGAGTGGCATTTTAATTAATGCTACTGAAATATTTTTCCTAACAATAAAAATATTGTTAATTAAAAATGGTAGAACCACTGGAACTATTCTGTTACTTACTACACCTGGAAGAAATTAAACAGTTTAGGAAGTGGGTTTTCTGTACCCTCTGAAATAAAAGAAAATGGGTTTAACTGTTGTAATTCAAATAATGCCGTATAATCCTATTGTTTAATATGTTCACATTTTACATCAATTATTGGCAGAAACATCTTTTTGTCTGTAAGTGATAAAAGTTGAGGTAGAAAGCAATGATATTTATTCTTGACTTCTGTTGATTTAGCCCTTTTGAAGCAAGAAGGATTTTTCTTGAGATATTAAAAAAAGAAAAGACTCTAATACACAACAAACACTCATGCTCTTTCTATAAATCCCAGTAAAAGCAATAAAACAGAGCACATAAGTCACTTTCAGTCATAGGAGATTCATCTCATCATTGTTTGTTTGTTTATTTCATCTTTGTCCTTTGATGGGGATACAGTTTTCTGGGTGCAAAACTTAGTCCTTGTTTTCAACTGGGTCTGAGTTAATTGAGGGGATCGCCACACATCAAATTGCTTTACTTTTTCCTATTCTATTACACTTACATAGGAAAGAATTCCAGTGGAGTGCTAGAGTTGGCTTGCACTGGCTCACAAGAACCAATTGTGTAACTGGTTGTTAAACTGCTGGTACTTGAAATAGGCCATTGTGAGAGTATTTACACCAGAGAAGTCATCACCTTACAAATCAGAGGCTATTTTTTTGAATCTTCTAGTGGTGCTTAAACAATTACCAGCCGGAAGATGCTTGCATATAGGATTTTTATGAGTGTACCATTTAACTCAATGGATCCTCCATGTGAGACATTTCATCCAAGCACATCCCTGGAGTGAAAGCACAGATCTATCAGAGTGGCTTACACTCTCAGTGATCAGCACCACTGTTGTAGTGTGGCTCACTTCCATTCCCATGAAAACACCGACCCCTGGAAACTTCTTTACCCTATTTGTGAGCTTTCTGTAGAGATGAAGAAAAACAATGTAAAAAAAAACCCAAACAACAACAACAAAAAATCCACAATCAACTCAAAAGACGAGTTGTGCCAAAATTAGAGTTACCTATCAGTCTAACAGTCAAATATCTATTAACTTGCTTCTGCAATAAAGATTCAATAAAAATTATTGTCCTCAATGATGACAGCGAAGTCTTACATTATCACAAAATACTTTCTAAATATTCAAAGAAATAAGAAATCATGTTCAATGTCATTTTACTTTTTTCTATATTTTATGTTTTTATAAATCACTTATCAATGGACATAGATGTTAACTGAAGATAATTATTGGTTGTGTTGGACAAAGGAAAACATATTCTTTTAAAAATACATTTATAATCTACTATCTACAAAAATGAAGAGAATGGTAGTTTTCCTTTTTTTTTTTTTTGTTACAGGATGACGTGAGAATAATAAATTATGTTTAAGCACTCTTTGGTGTAGTACTGCTCTTCAGAGGTGAGTAATGGTTTCTGCCAGGTAAGTAGTAGAGATGATTGAATTGATGTCAACACTTTCCTAGTTTCTGGAAGAAGGTTTAAAACTAATAAACACACACACACCCCTCAGGAGCTGATAATATGTTACTTGTTAACAAGACTATTTTAGGACAAAGTCACATAAAAAGCCAAGATTTATCTTCCTATTAGTTTGTGGTGGGAGTCATTTAACTTGGTTGTAAAATTAAAATAATGGGTACTAACTAATCCCAAAGGTGCATAAATCCCCAAGTAGTAAATACTTCTAAAAACCTAGGGAAACCTTCAAGCAAGAAAGGTGTTAACAATTATTTATTTTGTGGTGGTACGGTGCCCTCTGTAATTGGTATAGCCAAACAAGGAGCCATGAGTTTTTATTGTTATTATTTACTCACCTGAAAATACATGAGATCACAAAAAATCATTTTGTTACCACTAAAGCTATAACTCTGCTTATATAAATAGTATCACTATAACAACAGTAGTCTCAACTTGAATTCTGTTGTTAATTTTTAAATGAGAAAAAAAAGCAGCTGCTGACATTGGGAGCTAACATTACTCTCACAGCTAAGCTATGTTGAAAAGGATTTTAAATTAAGTATGTTTAGAGTATCTAAAGGTATAAAAGGAATAATCAAACCATAAAACAAAAGTGGGAAGTAATGAAATAAGAGAGAATGTGAAGAAGGACCAAGTAGAAATCCTAAAAGTGGGCGCCTGGGTGGCTCAGTCGGTTAAGCGACTGCCTCCGGCTCAGGTCATGATCCTGGAGTCCCGGGATCGAGTCCCGCATCGGGCTCCCTGCTCAGCGGGGAGTCTGCTTCTCCCTCCGACCCTCTCCCCTCTCGTGCTCTCTATCTCTCATTCTCTCTCTCTCAAATAAATAAATAAAATCTTTAAAAAAAAAAAAAGAAATCCTAAAAGTAAAAACATAGTCATCGAAACAAAAAGGAAAACAGAGGGACTATACATGGGCCAGACATAGTTAAAGAGAGAATTTGGGTCTAAAAAGGATAGATCAAAAGAAATTACCAGTTTGACAAGGACAGATATAAAATACGAAAAATTTCAAAGATCAGAGAAATACAAAATGGCATATAGGAAGGATTTTTCTTGAGATATTAAATTTAAGAGGAATTCCAAAAAAAAAAAAAGAGTTGAGAAAACAATATACAGTCAGTATTTGGCTGATAATTTTCCAGAACTGGACAAAAATATGACCTCTCAAACTGGAAAAATTTGTAATTATCTCATTTAACTCTCATAACCATTTGGATTAAGAATTATTTCTGGTTAAAGAAAACAAGAACAAAGGGGGTAAGTGAACTGATTGAATCCAGTCCATGAGCAAGTGGTAGACAGTCCATTTTGATTCCCAAACATTGCCCCTTCCCTGCAAGTGCCTATGTCTTTGTCAGTTACATCACCACAGCTCTCATGGTGGTGCCCAGGCCTAATTCAAACACCCGCCATCTTCCTAACCACTTGCTTGCTATGATCACCTACGCAGACCAAATAAACTCCTGAGACACAGTGTTTGAAAAGATAAACAAGATGAAGCATTCATCTGAGTAAATAAAAAGCCAACACCATAAACATAACCGTTTTCAAAACAGAGTAATTAAATATAAATACTTTTAGCTAAAAAAACAGTCCATTTTGGGAGAACCTTGAGCTGATACTAGGATGTTTGAATTTGAATGTGAACTATCTCCACATTGTGCCACAATTTTCCCCAGCCAAGGGCAAGCTTTATCTTGTTTTCACAATAGTACCGATAAAGTGGCAGTCAGAGGAGAGACCCTTTCTGAGATGTGTGAGGAGTTTGAGAACAAGATCCCATAGAACACCCAAATTTAGGGACTTGAAACAGAAAAGGGAGCCAATTAAGAAGACAGAGAAGAATTCAAAGACATAAAAATGTTAATGTAGCATTAAGGAAGTTAAGAGACAGTCTAAAAAAGAAGTAGTAATCAGTGTCCAGTGTCTCTAAGAGGAAAAAAATGATCAAGGATGTGTGAAAGACTACTGGATGTGATAACTGAGAAAGAAGCAGTGAACTCTGTAGAGTAAGTATATTTTCAGTAGAGTATGAAGAAGAGAAACCAGGTACAACGTATAATCTCTTCCTTCTAGGAATTTACAATCCAGTTGGGCGGATAAAATGTGATCATCAAATGTAATAAGCAATAAGAGTTATGAGCCACAACATTTTTAGAATTTCAACAATCTGTTGTTTGATTCTGTAAAATCATCTCTACAAACTCACAAAAACAAACATAGGAAAATAACAATCTAGTTTAGAGAATATTTTGAGATAGTCAAAGATGATCAACACTAGAAAGATAGAGTGTTGTAATTAAATTCATATTGTCTGGTACAGTTAACTGAGACAATAACCTTAATCATATAATCTTCCTAGATTTGAAGACTCATAGTTTAGAATCTATTATAGTAAAAGTAAAAATACATTCACAATGGTCATTTTAGAAATATTATTTTTTCTTTCTTAAAACTTAAAGAAGATTAAGTTTAATAAGGACAATGTTACTTGTTTTGTTATGTTAGAAGTTTGATTTTTTGAGCACATTTCCCTTAAAACATATTTTTTCTCTAAGACATAGAAAAGCCTTATTTTTTTTTAATTTCCTTTTTCAAAAGACACAATCATTTTCACTCATGGCATTATCACTCATTTATTCCTTGCAACATTAACATTGAACAGTTTTTTTTTAATATATGCAAATACAGGGTATACAGAGTGTATGCATATGCCCATATGCACAGCCCACACATGGTAAGAAGGACTCATCTCCTGGGGCCTGAGGAGGGGAACTGTAAGTAGTCTGCTAACCTTTTCAACCCAGGCCAAGAAGAATAAGCAAAGAAGTATGTATAAGTGGTATTAGTAAGGAAGATTCTAATTAACTTCTCAGCAAGGCAAATGAGTTTCATCAGCATAAGTTTCTTATAAGTAAGATCTGTTTACACTCCCACATGCTTTCTTCTTTGAAAATCAAAGCTCTCAAGAGAGGAGCAGCCAACAGCTACATTCAAGTCCAATATAATAACAGAAAATAAATCACAGACATGGAGTTTGCTTTTGCAGAGAAAAATAGCTACAACCTGATGTTTGCAAATATATCAAATGACCAACTGACTTTTTTCTGAATTTTCTACCTCCTTCAACTAAGGCTTTTATTTTTATGTTCTTATTTTTCCTTTTTATACCAAAATTGTCATGTTCCATATCAACTTGTGAGAATCAAAGCCTTCAGATCTGTGTAGAACGTGGTCTTAGCAGTTCTTAATGAAGGGTGCACATCAACACCAAATGGGAAACTTTTCCAAATATGTATATATTTGTGGGCTTGTCTATAATTGGAACAATCCCTAGTGTTATTCTGCTACAAAATTCTGGGTCAGAACCACTTGTATTATGTATTTAGAAACTACAAGTATTGCCAATAAATATGTCAATGAGTCAATCACTAACTTGCTTTAATTGTTTGGATTCTTAATTTACCTTAGCATGTGAACGTGGATTAGATGTCAAGGGTACATCTTCACCTTTTCTCAGCTGTCAGAAAGAACTGCTTTCTTTTCATCTACATTTTAATAATCTCTAGTCACTTCCATATTAAAACCAAGAAGGCATCCTGAACCCTACTGGTCCTTTCAGCCATTTATTCTTCTCTCTTTACTTTTTCAACAGGTCTTGAGAAAGTCGTCTATCTGGTTGTTTTTACTTCTCATTCCTCAAGACAGTAAGAATGACCTCTGACTTCACAACTTCAGCATTTACCAATATTTACGTATTCCTATAGTAGATATGAGGATGCCATGTGGAAAATTCAAAGACAAAACACAAAAGACCAAGCAGTGAAGAATGTTAGCTATTGCATTTAGGGCGGCTACTCCTATGGAGCAGGACCGAGGATTAGAGAGGCTGGGTCGGTAACAAGGGAACAAGGGAACGGGTTCACTGGAAGACCTGCTGTTCTAAACCTCTACTGTATTTCTAATTACCTTGACAACTTTCCCCTCTAGGTCCCAGGTATTGGTCACATATTGTCCTAAGCTTGTTAGAGTCACTCAGCACTGATAAAGGATACTTGAAGTAAAATGCAGCCCCCATAGAATGATAGCTGTCTTTTTTGTTTTGTTTTGTTTATTGCTGATATTTAATGCATAGCTAGTTTGCCCAGGGAGACAAACCTTTGCTCACCCATTGATTTTTATTTCAGGGGACAGAGCAATTTTAAGCTATGGAGAGAGTGTGGATAGGGTCAGAGGCTGAATCCTTTTACAAAAGATGTGGACACACAGCTAAACACCTGGCGAGGGTAGAAATAACAGTGAAGATAAACTCAATTTCAGTACACGGTAAATCCCTTCATCCTGAAAATAACTTGCTGGGCACCTGGGTGGCTCAGTTGGTTGAGCGACTGCCTTTGGCTCAGGTCATGATCCTGGAGTCCCGGGATCGAGTCCCACATGGGGCTCCCAGCTCAGCGGGGAGTCTGCTTCTCCCTCTGACCCTCTTCCCTCTCGTGCTCTCTATCTCTCATTCTCTCTCTCTCAAATAAATAAATAAAATCTTTAAAAAAAATAACTTGCTAATTTGAATTATAAATCTACTTTGCCTGTTGATGATCTGTGACTCTGAGCAAACCTTTCTTCTACATTGCAAGCCAGTGTCTACACATATAAGAAAGGAGTAATGAAATTAACTCTGGCCTTCCAGGGATGCTGGACAGATAAATGAGGTAATATTTCAAAAAGTGTGAGGCATTTCCTTAGAAGAAATTATATTTATCTAAGGTATAAATGTAATTACAAGATGACCCTCTTGTTATGAATTGACCTAAAAACAGTACTAAGTCTCATGGAAGGATTTGGCATTATTGATGTTGGGCTAGTGAAAACCAAGGGAGATCAGAATAACTGTTTTATAGCATTTTATTCATCCAACCATCTTATATATATGTAGATGTAGATGAACATGTAGATTTATACATAAGTAGTTAGCAACTCTTAGGTACACAGCACTATGCTAGGCATTGTGGGATATTTAAAAATAGCTATTGTTTTCCAGAGTTTAAACTAATGTTAGCAAAACAGGGTGATTATATACTCGTGTGTGTGTGTATTCATATTTTTCAGATAGTTTGAACACAGAGATCAAATGCATCATGGTTTTAAACATGATTCTCTAAAAATTGTATACTAGTAAATACTTTGTTCTTGATTTAACAGATCAAATTATGATGTAAGACTGCATGAAAATAGAAATTTTCAGAAAATTAAAAAATGTTTTTAAAGAACGCAGCAGCTTTCAGAATGCTTAAATGGATTCATGCAATCAGAGCAATTAATCATTATAGAGTTTTTCTTTTGTGAAATTGGCAGTCTAAACATTATATAAAATTTGTATCTGTTCTAAAACCTCCTACCACAAAAACATTTATCAAAATATAAACCATATTATTAATTTCATGACACCACTTTTAAATGGTACAACAAAAAAATTTATATATTTGTACACATGGAAAGAGGAAGAAAGATATAAAGCAAAGATAGCAAAATATCAATTATTGTTGCATTTAAGTTGAATGTACATGGATGTTCATGTTGTACTACTTTTCCAAAGTTTTAGAAATTAGTGTAATGAGTTTGGGATAAAAATTCATGATGCTATCCTGGAATGCTGTATTATTAGTGTGTGTGTGTGTGTGTGTGTGTGTGTGTGTGTGTGTGTGTGTGTATTTCTAATTTACAAGTAGATAACTACTTGAAAGCCTATATGAAAGATGTGCAAATGATAACTTACTGCCATGATCACCACCACATCAAACATCTGATCCCAACATTCTTCTTTTGTTCTCAGATTAAAACTTTACCTCACTGTTTAAATGAGAATCATCCATTTGAGATTTAGCTCAGCTTCTCACTATCATACTAAGAAACTAAACTGCGCCTGTAAACACACTAGTAACATGGGAGGGACATCTTTCTTTGGCTAATGTTGGCGATTCCAAATCCTCCTTCCATTTTTTTCCTGATTCCTCATCCTTTCTCTGGAACTATTTTCTTTGCATCTACATCTGAACAATTTTTAGTCATTTCCACCTTAAACACACAAAGGCCTCCTGAATCCTGTTGGTCTCTGCAGACATGTGTCCCTTCATCTGGTACCTTTTCAACAGATCTTGAGAAAGCTATCTATGCAGTTGTTCCCACTTCTCACTCCTAAAAACATTCAAAAATGGCCTCTGATCTTACAACTTCAGAAATCACCAATGACCTTCTTGGTGACAAATCCAATGGCCCACAGCTGATCTACAGCATATGATAGGGTTAATCGAGTCTCCTTCATAAATCTCTCTTCTCTCGGGTTTTGTGACTGTGCACGTGCACACTGCTGGTTTGATAACTTCTTTGACCGCCCGGGCATGTTCAGTGTCCAGTCTCCCCTGATGGATTGGACACTGTCCTTCTCCCCTCAGTCAGACGTTAGCACTTCTCAGGACCCTCTCAGAAACACTGTTGTTTTTTGTTTGTTTAGATGCACTGTTTTTACCAATACTATTTGCTCTCCTGGATACAATAACATCCTTATAATAAAAACTTCTATATCTTTTTTTTATAGTTATACACTTTTATTCTTCACACAGCAGACTATCATTTTTAAATCACAGGACCATGTCACTCTCCCGGTAAATCCTTCAATTGCTTTCCAATATATTAGGATAAAATTCAAATTCTCTAATGGAACCTATAAGACCATAGATGATTTAAACCCTACCTACCTCTCCAGCATAATTTCTTTCTTCTGTCTCCTTGATCCTGTGTTCCGGGTCTGATGGCCTTCTCGCAGGTCCTGGACCACAACAAACTGTGCTTCCCCTCAGGCTGGCTAATCCCCGCACACTAGTCAGTTCTCAGCTGTCACGTCATTTCTTCAAAGAAGATAGCCATAACTACCCGATTTAATAATCTTCATTCCCCAACATCATTTTTCTCTCTCACAACTAAAAATTTTCTTTATAGATGTTATTATAACTTACAATTTACATTTATTTCTCTGCTGCTATATTTATTGTGTCTTCTCATTATTTTTTTAAAGATTTTATTTATTTATTTATTTGACACAGACAGAGAGAGCACAAGCCAGGGAAGCAGCAGAGGGAGAGGGAGAAGCAGGCTCCTCGCTGAGCAGGGAGCCCAATGCAGGACTTGATCCCCGGACCCTGGGATCATGACCTGAGCTGAAGGCAGACGCTTAACCAACTGAGCCACCCAGGCGCCCCTATTTTGTCTTCTCATTGAATGGTAAGCCACAAGAGTGAGACCCTGTGTTCCTGACAGTATATCTACTACCTCAGACCTATTAAGCGTCCGTGTATCACCCTGATGCTTAAAAAAATACTTGTTAATGATGGATATTAAAGAGGGCACGTTCTGCGAGGAGCACTGGGTGCTATGCACAAACGATGAGTCATGGAACACTACATCAAGAACTAATGATGTACTGTATGGTGATTAACATAACAATAAAAATTTTAAAAAATAAAATAAAAAATACTTTTTAGATGGATCAGTGATCTTCAAACGAACATATACAAAGTGAAAGTCACCATGCCCTCATAATTACTTTACAAAATGTACCTACTTTCCAGGAAATTACACTAACCATCCACTGCTATCCTCATTGGTGAGGCCAAACAAACATCATCTTTAGGTAATTCTCTTTCCTATGTCCTCATCCAATAATCATAAGGAATTTTTTAGTATTTCTCATATTCAATTCCATTACTATTATTACTGCTACTACTACTACCGGTTTTTAGGGCATCTATCAGTTTTATTTAAATAATGAAATACCCTCCCAATTGCATCTCATCCCTCCACTCTTGCACACCGTCTTAGCCAATCTCCTCCCCCAAAACCCATTTTCTACAGACAGTTATCTTTCTGTAACTTTAAGGTGAACATGTCGGGGGCGCCTGGGCGGCTCAGTCGTTAGGCGGCCGCCTTCGGCTCGGGCCATGATCCCGGGTCCTGGGACGGAGCCCCGCGTCGGGCCCCCTGC
>NW_027397073.1:8196671-8213751 GCF_003265705.2 Callorhinus ursinus | reverse complement strand
AAATAAAATCTCTATAAAGTGAACATGTCCATTCCTCCTCACATAAAACGGATCAATGGTTCCCCCACTTGCTGGCAGATAACTTCCGTCCCTTTTGCCGCCTTTACGAAGGCCGTTTCACCTCACCGTTCTACCTCCCCCGTCCTTCCTCTCTCTGGTCTCTCGGCACCCATGCTCACACACCCTCCACTACCTAGAAGCCCTTGCCTTTACATGAACTTCTGTGAACTGTTACTTGCTGTCCAGTCTTCCCCACACAGTCTGCAAGTGCCAGCTTAGATATCATTTCTTTTGGAAAATTTACATTGTTTGTTCTCCAAGCTCCTTTAAATCTTTGCTTAGACGTCTCATTTAAAATAAAAACGACCATGTGCAACACTCTCACTCCCCATCATTCCAAATCCCTTTTATTATGTTAGACTTTTTCCATTTATCTATTTATCCATTATACCTTTCATCACTATATAAATAATATACATAGAATATATTAATATAATAAATGTTATTGTTATTTATTTACTTAATATGAAATGAAAGCCTTAACATTTTATTACCTCTGTTTTTTTACTGATATATCCCAAGTGCTTAGAACGGTGTCCAGCTCATACTTATTCAATAAGTTTATAAAATAGGATAATAATAATAATAATGCCTAACCTATACGGTTTTTGTGATCTTAAATAATTGCACAGTTCCTGGTACATGACAAGAGCTATATAAATATTAGATGAAATGAAATATTTTAAGATAATGATCACCAATATCTACTTACTCATGCAAAAACTTCAAAGAAAAGAATTTGATTCAAGGGCCAAATAATGAGCAGTATTAAATTATAAAGCCCACCCCCCACCACCACCTTATTTAGACTGTTATGCAAAAGCAAACCATCTCCAGAGCTCTACATGCAATCACCCTTAGTATCACCTCCCAGGAGCCCAACTTCTGTCTCGGCTTAGTCCTGATTCCTTCATTCTCCAAGAGGTGCTATCTGTGAGCCTGCTCTCCGATAAAATTCCTGTATCAAATCATCTCAGAGTCTGCTTCTAAGGAGTTCCAACTGTGCATCTTGATATTAGTTTGGGCAACAGACTCCAGAATGAGATTGCAGGACAGAATTGGCCTCCAGTGACTGGCAGCGACAACCACATCACTGGTGGTAGGCGGGGTATTGATAGACCTTTGCATACAGTGGTTCTACAGTTATTAATACTTTTACCCATAGTAAACCTGTGGAAGAGGATGCACAGGCTAGAGAAAGTCTCAGGCACAGAAGTTTGAGGGGTGAAGAATGGTAATTAAGAGGAAGACAGACTTTGATGGCCAGAGCTGGGAGTAACAGGTATTTGGGAAAAGACAATGGGAGACTGGGGTTAGCAATTAAGGCTGAAGGTGAAATTTGGAGGGCCTGCAAGGCAGCACTTAAGAAGAGAAAAGGCTAAGGCCCAGGACTCAATCCTAAGAATAGCAGAACTGAAGAAAATATTGGATTCTCAGCTCTAGAAGGTCTCCTATACCAAGGTCAGAATCTTGAATGAGGAGTGGCCGCATGAGTTAAGAGTTGGGGCACCCATGTTGACACACTTGGAAAACAAGAGTTCCCAGATACCCATGAACTCTCTAGGCATGCTGACTTGGCCACTGCCTAAAGACAGTGTGGACTCTGCCTTGCAGGTAAATACATGACCCTAAAAGGGAAAATACAAATGAAAAATAAGAGGATTAATTCTGCCTGTTAAAATAACGGAAGAATCCCTTTTCTTAGAGCACTGACTTTAGAAAACTTGTAAATTCTTTCTCTATCACTTTGGAATGTATGTAAATCTTTTTAAAAGCTAAATAAGCCTCTTGTCAGCTTTATAACCCAGTAATGTTTTTCTTTAGAACCTGGGGACCTTCTCTTTGAAATGTAATCTTCAAAGAAGATATCCCCCTTACCTTCCAGTTTCCGTGGGAGGGTAGGAGCCTAACCTCAGAGGCCCCTCACTTCAAGTTGCAAAACTACCTCTAGTCATAATGAGAAAGACTCATTTGTCCTTTGGCTAAAACCAATTAGCAAATACAGATAATCGCTCCAATGACCAGGTGAATTTGAGAAAAATGTGTGACAAATGGTCTAAGTCCTCTGACTTGAAATGGTTACTGTTTATCTTGAGAATACGTGTGTAATGGGTTGTATCTGCTTGGTTCTATAAAAGAGTGAGATTTCTTTCTGTCTTGACAATCTCTTAAATGTGCATCCTGTGATGCACATCACATTCTATTATAATGTTTATTCAATAATAAGAGTGTTTCTCTTCTACCTTTGTGGAGAGGGTTTCCTGGATTAGAAAATTTTGATTTTAATTGGATTTTTCCAACTCCATCCTCAGTTCAGCCCCTACCCTCTTCTGAACACCAGATCGATACCTGACAAGGGAACCGCTGGGTCTGCAAAGGAAGAGACGGCTATCTGCCAGAGGAGCTGCAGGATGTGGCTAAGATGGAACACGTGTGAGAGCCTGGAGTGAATCTGAGAATGTGGGACCAACAAAAGAATACAGAATTGAGTAAGAGAATGTTTCAATACGGAAGTATTCTCAGGAGATGGGATTTAACCCCCTAGTCAAGGTCTCAGGAGATTTTGTTTAATGTTGCTGCTAGATGACTTGGAAGCTTAGAAAAAGTGATGTCTCCTATTAAATGGGTTAAAATGGTGGAACTGCAGTGGTAAAGTCTGCAGGGTGGAATGTAAGGGTCTGCTGAGGAGGGCTTGCTGGTCTGGCACTGCTATATGAGACCCAAAAACCTACCGGCTGATCCTGCTTGTTAGAAGGATCTGCCTGACGCTCTTCCTATCAAAGCAATAAAGAGTGTCTACCTCAGTTTATCAGAGAAATAATGAATATGTATCTTTCCCAAAAAGGATCCCCCAATAACAGAAAACAGTGGAAGTGTTCAACCTCCATAGATGCAGAGTATCATAATGACCAGCCAAAGTGACGTGGCAGCCACCTGAGCTTCAGGAGTTCAAACAGTTAACAGAAGATGGCCTTTCCTTTCCAGATATGTGATCAGAAAAGATACTGTCCAATCTATACAACCAAGAAATAAAGAATAGATGATTAAGAGGCTGCAAGAAACCGCTTTCATGAGTAGCCACAACAAACCACAACCCCTTGCCCAGTTTCTGGACATGCACCAGGTTTCAAAACTGGAATCCATTTTCTGAAGGAGAGGCTGGGTCTCAAGCAGGATGCATGCTGAAACACTATGGTGAGTGTAGAAGATAAGGATTCCCCCAATTCATCCCCAAAAGACCTATGGCCATTTATTTCAGATACTGTATATTCCTTCAAGGGAAATACTCATACATTTTGAGGTTGTGCACAGGGTCTAAGTAGTCATTGATACCTGGAAATACAAAGCATCCTCATCTTGTCCTATGAGACAGTAAAGTGAAGTGTATGTGCAAGGAAGTAAAAATGGACTCTGGCCCAGGTCCAACTCCACTGGAACCATGGACCCTCATAGATTAGACAAAGTGGTTGGCAGAACTTTTACAGGGGTCCTTGGTTTGGTGAGGAAAGATTTCTCATAGTGGTAAAGACCAGGTGGAAGCCTTTGAAACCACTCCTATCCTCTGTTGCCAAGATGGTAAATAAATCATTATATTGCATTCTGACATCTGGGTTAGAGATTAAAACCAGCCTTTAGGACCTAGAGGCTGCTGGGTGATGCTCCCCATTACATTTCCATTTAATTCACCAGTCTAGATTAGCAGTTGGCAAACTTTCTGGGAAGGGACAGATAGTAAATATGTTAGGTTCTGCAAGACATACAGTCTCGGTCACAATCATCCAACTTTGCTTTTGTAGTACAAAACAGCCATAGATAATACCTAACAAATGTGTGTGGCTCTATTCCAATAAAACTTTATTTATAAAAATTAAGGGCCACATTTGGCCCACAGGTTATAATTTGCTGAACTGCATTCTAGACAATATTAAAAAATAATAATAACTCACATTTATTGAGAATTTACCATATGACACATATGATCAAATTCTTATATTTATTATTATATATTCCATACTATAGCCATATAACTTAAGTTCATTGTTGACCCCATTTTTATAATATGGTTATTTTTGCAATGCATAAAATAGGAAAATATTTATATCTTCAATAAGAAAAGAAAGCAAACCAATATAAAACAGGCAAATTATATGCCTAGGACATTCACAGAAGACAAAATTCCAACAGCCACTAGACATATAAAAAATACTGATGAGATACTATTTTATATGTATGAGTATCACAGAGCAGTAGATACCCCTGCTCAAAATATGTAGGTCTCCTCCTGGAAGAGGACTATACTTCTCTATCTCATTGGTGTCGGGGCTTGGTATGTAACTCAAAATTATTACTGTATGACTTACAGAGTCTCTCCCTGACATCAGGCGTGGCCTTGTGAAGTGTGCCTTACCCACCTCACCGCCCCCCTCCCCTGACTTCAGGAGCGGTCATGTGACTTGCTATGGAAAATATGTGGACAATAATGAGGTGTGTCACTTCTGAGTAGAAGCTTTAGAAGCCAGCTCACAGATGTGAAGTCTTTTCCCTCTGCCGCAAGACAATGTGCCAAACAGAAATTCCTTCAGCCTCTGATGAAGGATGGATCTGCAACATTAGGGATGTGGGGAAACAGGACTTCTTATGTATTTGCAATGGTTATAAAAGTTGGTTATCACCACTCAGAATCTGAACCTCTGGCTCTTTAGTAGCAACTTCACCCTGGCCATTCTGCCTTCATTTCCTAATCTGTAAAATGTAGATAATGACAGTATTTTTAGAGATAAGTTTGTTTTGAAGATTAAGTGAATTAATAACTGTAGCATATGCAGAGTGCTTGGCACTTGGCAGAGAGTCAATGCTATCTCCATGACTCATTTTACTTAGGGAAATCAGTACTAGTTATGTTAAAAAGCTGGTTTGGGTTATAAAATCCATAGGTACTGATAAGATTTATTGCCCTTCTTTATTCTTGCACCTTCTCCTGCTGTTATTTTGCATCAGGATATTTGTTTTGAATATGAGATCCCAGAGGAACACAGAATCACTTGGCAGGCCCAGAGGAAGCTCCATTAACATTTTCATCAAGCTTGGCAGATGGCCTTCAGATAGAATAGGAAGGGAATACGTTAAGGACCAGGCGCCTGGAAAGAGTTTTCTTAACTAAGTAGAATGTCTATTCAAAAGGAAAAAGAAAAAAGAGAGATAGGATTGTCCACAGGATAGAATAAAAGAAATCTGAAAGTCATGGTAATTTTATCTAATCTTTGAATTTTCATGTAGAAAAGAGTCATTCTTTTTGATACCCAGTGAAGTTTGGTATTGTAATCACTGTGATATTTACATATGAAAAGCATCTAGTTAATTATATTCTGACTGTTCGACCTGTGCGGAAAAAGATAATCAAAACAAAACAAAACAAAAAAACAGTCAGGAAGAACATACAACATTCATAAGCAATCCAAAGGAGTTTGGCCTCTGGAGAAGTGGGAAGTGCTTTTGCTAAACTTGAAGTGTCTTGTCAGCCATGATATCCCTGAGCCTTGAAACTAAAGGAGCCTCAGTGTTCAGTTTAGCACAAGCAGCATTCCTGGCACGTCGCATGTGCGCCCCGCTCTGCTGGTGACTAGGGACGGAAAGGGAGACTGAGAATGAGTGCTGGCTGCCTAGAGGGGCATCACCCCTCTTGGAGCTCACAGGACACATGAGCACAGTCCCATGGCAGAGAGATATCTAACTACAAGTCAATAAGCAGTACAGAAATACACAAAGGAGGAAGTGATTAAGCCTGCCTTTTTGAGTCAGAAAAAAACTTTAGAGAGAAGTAAAATCTCATTATTATAAATTAAAAAAAATGTGACTTATCAAAACTCACCCAGTTGGCTAATGGCAGTGGGATTTGAATTATATAGACTTATTTTTGTTACGTAGAAATCTGAAGATTCTTTCATCTTTTTTATGGTTTTACTTATTCTAGGGTCATTTCTTTCAAAATGTAAATTAAAAATATTTCCATCTTTAAAATAGCATCTGATCTGAATTTTCATTAGGATAGAGTTACTCTATCAATGCAAGGATTAGAGTGGTGCTTCAAATTTAAACCTGGGGAAATTCAGACTAAAGCAGCAGGATCAAATATCCAACATGGAAAGCACATAGTACAGAATATTTGGTAACTCACATGTATGGAAATATCCCTATCAAACAGGAAGATGCAAATATTCTACAATATTATCTCCTTCTCAAAAGAAAAAGAAAAAAAATATAAACGTGAATTTCCTTTAGGCACTTGGGACAAATCTAAAATATTTTAGGGCTCCTGGGTGGCTCAGTCGGTTAAGCGACTGCCTTTGGCTCAGGTCATGATCCTGGAGTCCCGGGATCGAGTCCCGCATCGGGCTCCCTGCTCAGCCGGAGTCCGCTTCTCCCTCTGACCATTGCCCCCGCTCATGTGCTCTCTCTCTCATTCTCGCTCTCTCAAATAAAAAATAAATTTATAAAAAAATAAAATAAAATATTTTAAATTTATGTAATTATTTGGTAATGCTCACTACGTTGGAAGTGCTTGGGATTTGACCAACTTGTCAATTACTCTATTTCTAACATCTAACTAAAAGCCTGGTATATTAGCCAGGGTTCTTGAGAGAATCAGAACCAGTAGAATGTATATATTATACAGAAAGAGATTTATTAAAAGAAATTGAACATGCAATTATGGAAGCTTAAGAATTCCCAAGATCTGCAATTGGCAAGCCAGAGATGTGGAATTGACAGTGTAGTTCTAGTCCAAGTCCAAAGTTCTGAGAACCAAGGGAGCTAATGGTGTGAGTGCCATCTAAAAGCCATAATACTTGAGAACGAAGAAGAGAAGTTTCAGTTCGTGTCTGAAAGCCGGAGAAAAAATGATGTCCCACCTCAGTAGTCAGGCAGGAGGAATTTATTCTTACTAATGGAAATTTCTGCTTACCCAGGGCATACCCCACTGGGGAGGACAATCTGCTTTACTTGGTCTCATTCAGTGTTAATGTTATCCAGAAATACCCTCACACACACACCCAGAATCCTATTTGATCAAATGTCTGGGCATCCTATGGCCCACTCAAGTTGATACATAAAATTAACCATCCTGCCTGGCAAACAATAAAGCCAATCAACATTGCTTGAATGAATGAAGAAAGCCTTGGAAATAGACAAGAAAATGTGTAAAGACAAAGATTTATTTAGGTGCTGGATTGGAAACATGTTGCAATTTCTTCCTAACGCAAAAGGATCTTTAGTCAAAGGAAATTAATGAAAAATATTCATTGAGCTTCCTGATCCTCCCAAATAACGATGTGGCTTGGATTGAGAGGTCAATTTTTCCTGGGTAGATGCACTTGGGGTATATACCTCACCATCTGGCTCATGGTGGGTGCTTTTATTCCAAGCAGCTCACGGCCAGGAGGTATCAAACTTCCACTGAGGAAGTGAACAACAACAAAGTTCAATTCACTGGTTTCTTCACAGGCAGCTGCCTGCCTTCCTCAGTAACAAGTACAGGAATACTGTAATTAAAACTGCTTTCAATTTATTTCCATCTGAGAGCCTTGCCTCCCATGGAATTCTACACCCACCTTGGGAGTGGCTGAGACTCCCACATGCAGTGAGAAGTCTGGCTCACCTGAAGCCTCTGGTTGTCTTCTCACTCTGTGGTGTTTTAAATACCAGCCCCCTCTCTGTTTAGGTGGCAGTTCCTTCTTTCCATAGCATTGTCTTACCTACTCCCAATCTCTGCTTTGCAATATTTCCACTGGTACGCTGACGTAATTTCGCTTTGCCTAAAAGATTAAAAAAAAAAAAAAGTGTGTATATATGTCTATGCAACTTGCAGTTGTTTTAGTTGTAACTATTAAATAATGAACAGTAAGGACTCATCTCCTAGGGATTTGCTGTTAGATTATGATCTTCCCTAAAAAACAAAAAAACAAAAGAACAAAAAAAAACAAAAAAAACCCCTCCTTAAATCAAAATAACATATGATAAGCCCAGCAATTATTTAAATAAAGCATCAAACACTTGTATAGCACTATGTGTTAGTCACTCTTCTTAATGCTTTACACATATTAATTTACTAAATCCTCACCACAGACCCGTGAGTTAGACACTGTAACTATGCTCATTTTATAGATAACGATCCTGTGGCAGGTTCAGTAACTTGCCAAAGTCGTGAAGCTAGTATGGGTCGGAGTCAAAATTTGGACCCAAGCAGCCTGGTTCCAGGAACTGTATCAATCCTTAGCCATCATCTTACACTATTTCTGACAGTCTATGGCATGAGTTCTTAGGAGAAAATAAGACTCCTATCTTCATTTGGAGACTTCTAAGCTCCTGAGATGCTAGAAATGATGCCTTCTTGGTTTACATCCATTTTCTCCATGTTACTATCTAGTACTGCACTAATTGCAGTTGTCAACATCAGCAGACTAAAGAGATGAAAATGTCTGGCTCTTTGGAGGAAAGGAGTTGGGGAGTCCTTTCCAAAACACATAGGATTACTATTTTACCCAAGAGCATGTCTTTCTCCAAGAAAATATAAGAAGATAACCACCCCCAACCCAACTGATGTTTTTCTTGGTCACTGCCCAAACAGCCTTTCTGGACTTTTCTTCTTCACTAACTGTCTCCCCAAAATTTATCTATAATTTCTCTCCTGGACCTTAATCCTCCTACTGCTTTCACCCCAAACTGTGATGCTAGAACTTGTTTTCTGAGATCTGTCGAGTTTTTCTCCATCCTCAACTACTTCACATGCTCCATCTTTCTTCCTATAACTGAAATCTCTGTAGGCCTGTAAGCAGAGATTCTATTCTCTTACATCTCAAGTACTTCTGGGGCAAAAGAATGGAGTTATGTCCTCCATGTTTCCTAATGTCATGTTGGAATGGAAATTACTGTTCCTAAAAAAAGCCCTACACCTTTGAGGTTCATACCAATCAACTTAAATAATTCTACCCTCTGTCATAATAATCTATCAGTGAGTCCCTTTCATCCACTGAAGACTTTGTTGTATGACTCATGCTTTCCTCTTCACCAAACTTGAACCTCTTTAAGAGTAATCTAACCTCCTGGCCTTGTAATTCCTTGATCTTCTCTCTAATGATCTCCTTTACTCTTACCTAGCTCCCTCAGTTTGAGCCCTTCACTTTTCATTACCTGAAATTCATTCCTACCCAATACCATTAATGCAAATATCCCACTCTGAGACCACCACACCGTCCTATATTTCCAACTTGATTTCTTCAGTAATGTCTCATTGGCATCAAAACCTTCAGTCCCTGACCCCTCTAATTGTGTCCTATTCAATAATCTCTTTTTCACTTCCCTTTTTATTGAGCTTAGATTCCATGGATCATCAGTTAAGCATTGTCAAGAATTATTTTTAAATACACCCTAAGCTCCCTTTCCCCTTTGCCTTTTGATCACATTTACCTGAAAAAACATAAACCCCAAGTCCTTGCTAATAAAAATGTGTCTAACAGACCAGCAGCACTGCATCACCTGGAGTTTGTCAGACGTTAGAATTTCAGACCAGATCTAAAGAATCAGAACCTGCATTTTAACGAGATCCCCAGGCAATGCCTGTGCAGAAGAATGTGAGAGAAAACAAATTCCTGGGTCCTTACCATGTAGGTGTTCCCCTGTCTTGCACAAATTAATCTCTCCACATGTACCCTGAATCCCATTCTCTTCCCTTTTCTGAAAAGCTGTGAACTATGAAATATCCCACTTTGATCTCTCCTTCTCTTTTAAATCCTTCTTTTAATAATTTAAGCATGATTTAGTCCAGGTTTCTCAATCCTGGCTATATATTATCATCCAGAAAATTTCAAAACTTACTGATGCTCAGACCAACTCCAGAATTATTAAATCAGAATTTCTGAAGGTGGGACACAGATAAAATTATTTTTAAATTTCTCTCCAGAGACAGTAAAAAGATCAGTGTTTGCCAGAGGCTGTGGGAAGGTGGAAGGGAAGGGCAGAGATGAATAGGCACAATACAGAGGATGAAATACTCTGCACAATACTATAATGGTGGATACAAATCATTACACATTTATCCAAATGCATAGAATAAACAAAACCAAGAGTGAATTCTAATGTAAACTATGGATTATGATGTGTGAATGTAGGTCATCAAATGAAGCAAATGTACCATTCTGATGAGGGTCCTTGATAATGAGGAGGCCGTGCATGTGTGGCAGGGGGGACATGGCAAATCTGTACCTTCCTCTCAATTTTGCTGTGAACCTAAAATTGCTCTAGAAAAGTTAATTATTTAAAAAAATCTCTTCAGATAATTCTATTATGCAGCGAGGGTTGAGGATCAATAATCTAGCCTCTTTACCCTAAGAAAACTCTCAGTGATACACAATGCTCCCCTCCACTACACAGCTAACCTGCTGAAATAGACATATTACTGATGTTCTGACCCTGGTTTCCCTTAGAGCCTTGAGACAAAGGTTAACACAAGAGCAATTTACTGGGGAGGGTTTAATCCCAGGGAGCTGGATCAAAGGTCAAAGGAGCAAAGCTGGAAAGCAAGAAGAGCCAACACAAAGCTGCATTATTCAATTAGCCACCTGGGTGACTTTAATCCCTTCATTTGGACTGTCTGCAAAGCTATATAGTGTCTCAGGACTTTCTATTTGGGGGAAGAAAAAAGCAGGAAATACTTATCCATGGAATCCTGTACCCACATTCTGAAAATTTTCAGCCCACAGTCATAACTCCCCCATACCTCTGGACTGTGATATCTGGGTATAGAGCTGGTTCCGGTGCCCTCTCACACTACGGTCAAAGCAAGGAAGCTCTGGGCTGGAGGAGAGAAGCAGGCAATGTGACCCAAAGAAAGCAGTTCTGTTTTGAAATCTCATTGCCTTGTCCCGCCTCTGCTATACTGTAACATTTTCCAGGCATCGTTCCACATGACATGTTCTCACTTAACAGACTTTCCAGGATACTGAAGGACAGACAGTATTGCATACTGACGAAGAGCATACACTCAGGAGTTAGAGGGCTAGCATTTGAATACCAGTGTCTCCACTTTCTAACTCTCAACAAGTTGTATGCCTGTTTCCTAATCTAAAACGAGGTAGTAAGATTATCTACCCTAAAGACTTTTTTTTTTAAAGATTTTATTATTTATTTATATGAGAGAGAGAAAGAGCGAGAGAGCAAGAGAGAGCACAAGCGGCGGGGGCGGGGGGAGCGGCAGGCAGAGGGAGAAGCAGACTCCTCACTGAACAAGGAGCCCAACGTGGGACTCGATCCCAGGACCCTGGGATCATGACCTTAACCGAAGGCAGATGCTTAACGACTGAGACACCCAGGTGTCCCTACCCTAAAGACTTTTTAAAGAAGATTAAAATAAGTACAATGCATGGAAGACTGCATGTTACATAGAAGGACATGTGGGAGGGGGGATGCCTGGGTGGCTCATTCAGTTAAGCATCCAGCTCTTGATTTTGGCTCAGGTCATGACCTCAGTGTCCTGGGATTGAGTCCCAATTCCAGCTCCACACTCAGCGGGGAGTCTGCTTGTCTCCCTCCCCCTCCATTCCCTCACCCCACACAGGTATGCATATTCTCTCTTTCTAAAATAAATACTTTTTTTAAAAATAGAAGGGCATGGTGGCAATTATTTCTAGGCTTTAATATTCTGCTTCTTCAGATCTTCAAATTTTACCATAAGCATAATCTACACAGTGTTTCCTCTTAATATGAGCTGCAAAATGTTGACTGTTGTTTTGATTATTCACCCAGATCAGGTATTTCTCTGTTTACTTGACCCTGTAGTGTCCTTGAATTTGAATATTCCATCTCTTATTCTCTCTGCCATAAACAACATTCCATGGGGATATGACAATGGAGGGAACTTTTAAACTTCATTCACTTAGAAAAACATGCTTTCTCTTCTCTCTCTCCCTTCTTCTCTCATATACGCACTTCAACCTTGAACAAAAGGGTTCAAACTTCTCCCTAGGAAATTAAAGAAAAGAAACTTTGAAAAGAATATGGGACTGAAATTAAAAAATAGGTCTAAATTTTAATAGCCAAAGTTACTGGCATATTTTCCAATCTGCCCTAAAATGATATTAAGTGATAAGAAAAAGATGAATCCCTGAACACAGATGAAAGGAACTTTTTGAAACAATAATTATATTATTATACACCTAACAAATTGAAATTCATCAACAAACTTATAACTCGTAAAATACTTGTAACTTTTTTTAAGTTTTCAGTTTTAATTAGCATATTATTTGCATCTCTGTTTATGGCTGGATATAATAGGGACATGAATATTATACGGTCTGCTCTTTTAGCAATGAGAAAACTTTTTGGATCAATTTGAATAGATTAAATTTTAGGGATGTTGATGATATATAATGCCACCTTATAATGTTGACTACATTATTAGTAATATATACCTACAATGTAAAATAAATCATTAATATATTACTTTTTCTCTGTGCAACAATTTGTTTAAACTCATCAAATGCATCTTTTACATCAACAATTTTTCATTCCTAAAAATGAATATTTGAGTTATCTAACCTAGTTTCCCAGAGCACATTGCTATTATTTCTGTGTAAGTTGTGGAGGTAACTTTTTGAATACAGGCATGAATGCTGTTACCAGAAGTTTTACCCAAACCCAAAATCTCCCCTATCCAACCCAAAATCTCCACTTACTCAGTCTCTAAAGACATGTTTACAATTATACCCAAGCTTTATGATTGTCACAACAAAGTGTTTCCTAGAATAATCACTGAATCTACATTAAATTTCTTTGTCTTATATTTTTACCAATTACTTCAGGTGACCTTGATGAGCAACCAAAAATTACTACTGGGATTGTTTTAGGCTAATGTGTCTTCTCCAAACTGTACTTTGTTATTAACAATAAAATTATTGATGGTTTATTCTTTAATATTCATAACTTTTTGAGGAATCTTGTATGAGGTAACTTTCTCTTTCCTGAGGAAAGTTTGGGAAAGAAAAAACCATACCTTATATCTAAGTATATATAATATATCTTAGTTATTCTCAATATTTGATTAGAATTAAGGCTTGGGGTGCCTGGGTGGCTCAGTCGGTTGAGCATCCAATTCTGTGTTTCTGTTCAAGTCATAATCTCAGGGTCCTGAGATCAAGCCCTCTTGCTCTCTCTCTTTCTCTTGAATAAATAAATAAATAAAATATCTCTTAAAAAAGGAATTAAGGCTCTTTAAAAATGCTACTGATGTAATCTGGCCAACAATTTTCTGTCACTTGCCCTTTATTATTTCACCAACAAAACTGAACAAATCCACTCTCCTTTTAAAAGAGAAAGACACACACATACAAAGAGAAAGACATTAAGAAAACAGGATTCATTAAAAAAAAAAAAAGAAAACAAGATTCTTAAAAGATTTCTACTAAATGTGTATTTTGGATACATCAAATATGTAAATTAAAAATTATCTTTTCAAATATTTTTATTGACAGAATTACATTTAAAATATATGTATCAAAATAAATTTTAAATCTAATATTTGTGTGTTATCCCTGCTGTACCAATATTTTAACAATTTTAGAAGCTTAGTATGTCATAATTTTTAATTAAATGAAAATATTTTAGAGAAGCTACATAATAAGTCAAGCTTCAGGAAATCTATTCTGTTCTCTTTTGAGATAATGCTGCTTTGTGAGATAATTTATTAACTATACAAATATTTGATGAATTCAAAGTAGTAAAAAGTATAAATAAATATAAGACTTTATTAATACATATTTCTTAAAGATTTTACTTATTTATTTGACACAGAGAGAAAAAGAGAAAGAGAGAGAATGTGGGAGGGAGCAAGCACAAGCAGGGGGAGCAGCAGAGGGAGAGGGAAGAAGACTCCCCACTGAGCAGGGAGCCCGATGCGGGGCTGGATCCCAGGACCCTGGGATCATGACCTGAGCCAAATGTAGATGCTGAACTGACTTAGCCACACAGGCACCCCTGGAATTTATCAATATTTAATTCAACATTTTTAAATATGAAATCAGAAACAGTAATTGTGCTCAACTCTAATAAAGCAAGTACTTATTTATGGAAATATTTTTAAATAAATAAAATTAATCTTCTTAACTTAGTAAAGACTTGTTTTTTACAACATGCATATCATACAGAATGTTCCAGGTATGCTTGAGAAAAATGTATTCTGATGCTGTTTGGTGTATATATGTATGTTAGGTCTATTTGGTCTAGTGTTGCTCAGGTCTACTGTTTTCTCATTGATTTTTTTGTCTGGATGACCTCTCCACTGTTGAGAGTGGGGTACTAAAGTCTCCTACTATTATTATATTTCTGTCTCTCTCTGTCTCGAGATTTATCAATGTTTGCTTTACATATTTAGGTCCTCTAATGTTGGGTGCATATATATTTATAATTTATTTAAATTTATCTAAATTTATATTGTGCTCATGAAGTGACTTTTTGTCATTATAAAATGACTTTATCTCTTGTGACAGTTAAGCAAACTTCCTTGTTATCCTAGTAGTCAAATTACTCACTCTAATGAAAAAATAAATATCTTCTTGTTGATACTAGAATCACCATCAACATTTTTAGTCCATGAAAACTAACCCTAAAGGGACTGTTTCCCATCAGAGCAAGATGGGAAACCCAACTGAAATATGAGCAATGATGGCCATAGCAACTTTTTTCTAGACATGTCTCCTGAGGCAAGTGAAATAAAAGCAAACATAAACTATTTGGACTATATCAAAATAAAAAGCCTCTGCCCAGGGAAGGAACAATCAACAAAACTAAAAGGCAACCTACGGAATGGGAGAAGATATTTACAAAGGACATATCCAATAACGGGTTAGTATCCAAAATACATAAAGAACTTCTAAAATTCAACACCCAAACCAAATAATCCAATTAAGAAATGGGCAGAAGACATGAATAGACATTCTCTAAGAAGACATACAGATGGCAGACTGACACATGAAAAAGATGTTCATCATCACTTACCTTCAGAGAAATGCAAATAAAAACCACGAGATGTCACTTCACAGCTGTCAGAATGGCTAAAATCAAAAAACTCAAGAAACAACAGGTGTTGACGAGGATGTGGAGAAAAAGGAACCCTCCTGCACTATTGGTTGGGATATAAACTGGGCTAGCCACTCTGGAAAACAGTATGGAGGTTCCTCAAAAATTTAAAACTAGAACTACCTTATAAGCCAGCAAAGGCACTACTGGGTATTTATCCAAAAAATTTATTTATCCAACAAAGGGAAAAAGAGAGAGAGAGAGACAAATCGAGAAACAGACTCTGAATTATAAAGAACAAACTGATGGGTTACCAGAGGGGAAGTTGGTGGGGGGAATAGGTTAAATAGGTGATGGGGATTAAGGAGGGCACATATTGTGATGAGCACCAGGTGATGTATGGAATCGTTGAATCACTATAATGTACACCTGAAACTAATATAACACTGTATTTACTAAATGGAATCAAAACAAAAGCTTAAAAAGCCAAAAGAAATAAAAATTAAAATACAAAATTAAAAAAAAAGAATTACATTTTTATTTTATCCTTTCAGATGTTCAAGGGGTATTTGCTGATTCCAGATTTATAAATATAATATTTTATAGAAAAACATAAATATGAGTAATGAGTAAGAACATGCAGTTCACAGAAGGAAAATGCAAATTGCTAACAAACATATGAAAACATATTCAAACTTTAATATCTAGAAATAAGCCACTAAAACAATGAGACACTGCTATATATATATTCCTCACGCTGGGAAACTAAAGAAATCCGAAAGCTGGATAATATCAATTAATGGTAATTGGGATAAAGGTATTCTCAAGCACTTATGGTGGGTGTGTAGTAGTAACATCAATTCTAGAGAATAGGGCGCCTGGGTGGCTCAGTTGGTTGGGCGACTGCCTTCGGCTCGGGTCATGATCCTGGAGTCCCGGGATCGAGTCCCGCATCGGGCTCCCTGCTCGGCAGGGAGTCTGCTTCTCCCTCTGACCCTCTTCCCTCTCGTGCTATCTCTCATTCTCTCTCTCTCAAATAAATAAAATCTTAAAAAAAAAAAAAAATTCTAGAGAATAATCTGATAGTCAAAGTAAGTTCATTTGTATTCAGTAATTTATCAAACTTGTTCCTGAATATATATTCCAGAGAAGTTTCCAGAGAGGTTCATAAGGACACTATGGGCCTGTTAATGGCAGCTTTGTATGCAATATCAGAAGGTTTAAGGCAATCTACTTGCCCAAGTCTGGGGAGAAAGGCTCAGTAAAAAGAAGTGGATGCATAGTCTGAAAGAGCATGAAAGAGCATGAAAGAGAAGCAATGGACTGGATGAACCCAGCAACATGAACAGATCTTAAATTATCTTAATATAGGGCACCTGGGTAGTTCAGTCAGTTAAGCATTAGCCTTCAGCTCAGGTCATGATCCTGGGCCCTCGGATCTAGCACCATATCTGGCTCCCTGCTCAGCAGGGACTCTGCTTCTCCCTCTCCCTGCTCATGTTTTCTCACTCATTCTCTCGCTCTAATCAATCAATCAATCAATCAATCAATAAATAGATAAATAGATAAATAGATAAAAAGATAAATAGATAGATAAATAGATAAACAGATAAATAGATAAATAAATAGATAAATAGATAAATAGATAAATAGATAAATAGATCAATAAATAAATAAATAGATAAATAAATAAATAAATAATAGATAAATAGATAAATAAATAAATAGATAAATAGATAAACAGATAAATAAAAAGATAAATAAATAAATAGATAGATAGATAAACAGATAGATAAATAGATAAATAAATAAATAAATAAATAGATAGATAAATAGATAAATAGATAAATAAATAGATAGATAAATAAATAGATAAATAGATAAATAGATAAATAAATAAATAGATAGATAAATAGATAAATAAATAAATAAATAGATAAATAGATAGATAAATAAA
>NW_027397073.1:7912746-8185585 GCF_003265705.2 Callorhinus ursinus | reverse complement strand
AATAGATAAATAGATTAATAGATAAATAGATAGATAAATAAATAGATGAATAGATAAATAAATAAATAAATAAGTAAATAGATAGATAAATAGATAAATAAATAAATAAATAAATAGATAAATAGATAAATAAATAGATAAATAAATAAATAGATAAATAAATAGATAAATAGATAAATAAATAGATAGATAAATAAATAAATAAATAGATAAATAAATAGATAGATAGATAAATAGATAAATAAATAAATAAATAGGTAAATAAATAAATAGATAGATAAATAGATAAATAGATAAATAGATAAATAGATAAATAAATAAATAGATAAATAAATCAATAAATAGATAAATAGATAAATAGATAGATAAATAAATAAATAAATAAATAAATTTTAAAAATTCTAAAAAAGCCCCATAGTTTAATATAATCTTGAATTGAAAAAAGAAACAAAATGAGATCTATATCACAGTAACATATTTTAATTACAAATACATACACATTAACATCTACATGAGGAAAATTTTAATACACACCTGAAAGACTCAAAGATTATGAACAAATAGGTATATATTGCTTGTACTTAGATGGGACAACTCAAATTGCAAAGAAATACTGAAATCAGGAGGCTTATTGTTGGTAATATTATGGTTGTAATTTTGAAATTATATTTGCTTTTGATCAAAGGAATAATATGTGTTTGGTTGTGAGAATTTTCATTGGGGAAGAAGAGGTATATAAATGTAGGAGAGAAGATGGTGAGAAAAAACTTAGTATTGAATTTTAATTACAGCTATTAGTATGAATTCATATTTTCTAAAATATGTGTATATTTTAGTTCTATTCACAGAAATACCCCAGAAGCAAAGTAGATTCCAGTAGCCATAAATAAGCTCATATCCTGAAGACTACATCTACTCCTCCCCAGAAGAAACCAGGGCTCTTAGGATTAATTCCAGGTCTGGGACAGAGAAAGTACAAAATGAAATAGGTGAATAAGTATGCAACTTATTGAATCAGAAAGCCAGAAAATGCTTAAAGAGATCATGGGGTCATGTCAAAAACACATAGGAGCCACCTGAAGGGATTCCACATGCCAAAGTTAGCTCAATTTGGACATGAAGAAGAAAAGTAATTGCAAGGAATTTTGATAGATTGAATTAAAAAAGCAACAACAACAATGGATCAAAAGAGGAAGGGATAGAGAAAGGTATAGAAGAGCTGTAAAGCTCCTCTTTACAGATGAATGCTAGGAATAGAGTTAGAAAATAATTGTCTTGCAACTCCCAAGGTAATAAGAGAAAAATTGAAGGAATCATAGATAGAAAAAGACAACAGGGTAACAACTGTAAATCTAAGTTCTTCATTTTACTTATCTCTCAACATTTCTGTAGCTTTGTAAATTTTACAAATAAAACAAATTCTAAAAACATACACACAGAATGCTGCCACATTTTTCAAGGACACATGCAAATATAAGGATACAGGCCAAACAATGTATAATAATTGTTTATGGTGGGACTGGGAAACAGGAATAATGAAACAGGACAAAGAGATCGTATTACATTGTAATTTGAAATGACAATATGAAGATTCCATTTCACGAGTGGAAAACAGAAACAAAAATAACTAAAGAAAAAAATGAATCATTGTTTCAAGATCGATCCAGGCCCTAAAAAATTTGTTTCATTTTAAATGTTTCTTCTTTCATCTTTTATCAAATCTAAGCTCTGTTTATAATTTTGGTACAGAAAATATTATAGAATAATATTTTCTTCTGTGGATCAGCACTATAATGCCTATGTGTTCAGATACACAACCGCATAGTAAATGCCCCTTGCATTTTTATTACTTACAACACAAAACTTTCAACAAGGGATTGTGAGCCAGAATGGTCTGAAGAGAGAAGAATCTTTATCGATTGGTATCATTATATTAAAAAATTCATTTACTCAGAGAGAGATTTTGAAATAATGCCATTATCTCCAACCTTTTAAATTTTACACTTCTTTCCAGAATAAATATAATCCCTTGATGTTGTAATCACATGGGCATTTGTATATTAAAAGCATCTACTTAATTATATTTTGACTACCAAACCTGCCCCAAATAGGAGATTGAAAACATCAAAATAAAGTGATATGTGATCATCAAAGCAAGCAGCCTATCAACAGGACGTCCAGACATCAATAACAAGATAACTCCCAGCGAGACATGATATGTTAGCACTTCTTAATTCTAGTATCAATAGAATCACACTCGTTTTTTTTCTTTTTTATGCAAAAGAGAAGAATAAAGACTTTTCAATTAAAAGTGCCTGCATATGTAAATTGGTTAAAAGAACAGATTTCTGTGGAATTTATACACTGGGCAATCCCTACAATTAGGTCCCATCGAGTTCTAGGATTCTAAAATTTAGCAAAGACTTTGAGACGACGGGAGGGGTGGGAGGGTAGGTCAGAATACAGTACACTGCCTGCGCCAACACTCAATCATCGGTCATTCTCACTTCATAGGCATCCTTTCTGGAAGTTCCCAGCACACGAAAAGGACAGAGAAAGGAGACACTAACTGAAATGGTGGTCTGCGGCTCAGCTCTCAGCCGTGAAATACCAACCTCAGCCATCTGCACCCATCACCCAAGACGGTTTTCACATAGGGTAAGCCCGATTTTGCCTCAGAAATCCATCGATCATGAAGTTCCTAGAGCTTAAGCTTCAGAACCCCACTTCAGACGTGTTTTTTTGTGTGCAAAATGTGTGTCATTTTCTTTAAAGACAACCCCAAAACTGCACCAAAACTGCATCAGCTTTTGCAGACATAAAGTTCGGATCTGTTAATTAATTACGCAGGAGACCATTAAACGGAGGTGGCTCTGAGGCCATCACGGTCTACACAGCAAAGCAGAAGCTAAGGCTATACACGCCTCAAGGTTATGAAATCAGAGCGCTAAGGACAACCAACACAAAGAGCCAACAGAAAAAACAACAACAACAACAACAGAGAGCCAACAGGCTTCAAGCGATAGCAGGCAATAATTTCCTTACTTGGTTTCTGCCTTTTCTCTACAAAGGCCTCTCTCCCTGAGCTCCTGTCGTTGGAGAGCTCCTACCCACTTCCAGATGGTGCTGCCCGATTCAAATCAGTTTTTGCTCTGATAAACTTTTAAAATTTCTAATCTGCCTCAGTTTCCCATTTAACAGGTCTTCTGTCAGAAGAGGGAATCACAGGAAGCCCCGGCAGCCCCCCAGGAGAAAGGAGCGCGCCCCCAGCCCACAGGTACCTGCCGAGCCCCTGGAGCGCCTGCGGCTCTCCCGCTGCTTCCCGCCGCTGGCGGGGGGAGCCCCCCTTGGGATCCCGGCTCCTCAGCTTCCCCGTCAGGAGCCTGCACGCATCCAGACTTCCCTTCTCCCGACGGGCTCCGAAACCGCCAGAAGCCACCAGCCCCGACTTGAAAACAGAACCGGGTCCGGTGGCGGATTGGGTCCAACTGAGAAATCGGTCCGGGTCTGGGATCTGACTCGATCCAGGGTCTGACGGTCCGACTTTGAAACCGGACCGGGTCCAGGGTCAGGCTGAGTCCGGCGTGGGAACCGGGCTGGGCCCAATGTGAGGCCTTAGGGAAATAAAAGTTTGTTTTAAGGCTGAACAAGTAGGTTAATCCAACATCCAAAGATAATCTTGAGTTCAGTGGGCACAGCGGAGAGGTTTTAAGCATCTTAGATGAGCGCATCCCCTTAGGAGGTGCCCTAGAGAAGGGGCCCCAACGCCGCACTCACCGCGAAGGATGGAAGAAAAATTTTTTGTCCTCCTCTACAGTTTCTGGTGACCAGGATGGGACCTGCCGGGACAGCCGACTTGCTCCGGAGACTGCAGACGGATCCTGGGGGAACTGGCAGAAGCCGGCAAAAGGTAAGTTTGGCCAAAGTCTCCTAGGTCTCTATCTGTGGCGCCTGGGGGAAAGAAAAGGTAAAATTTCACACTTCCTTTCCAAACTCAGATTGTCAGGGAAAAAAAAAAAATTGTAAGAATTAGATCTTTGAATTGTGACTTGTGCATTTGCCTTCAGGTACCCGTTGGTTGTCAATTCTTTCCTAGAAACAGCTGTTGCCTTCTTGTTCGTCTTGTTTTGTGCTCTGAGAACTTGGCTTGGCGTTTGTCAGTTTGGGGGCCCTCAAAATGTGGCTGGGCAGAATTGTGGGTTTCAACCCCTTTGCAGCTAGGGTCCTCCTGACAGTGTCAGGTCTCAAGGGGACAATTATCTGAGTCTTTCTTTTCCTTACCTTCAGGAGTGGCTCTGGATTTTGAGAGGGTGCACTATCTTGGGGGAGATCCCTCTTGTGTCCATGGGGTCATTCACTACTGCCAGGAATTGCCAGGAATATTTACTGTTTCTTGTGGCTGAAACCCGACAAGATATTTGAAAGGATTTTTTTTTTTTTTTTTTTAAGTATAGGCATGCATACCTCGGGGATACTACGCTTTCAGTTCCAGACCACCCTAAAAAAGCAAATACCACAGTAAAACTAGTCAAATGGATTTTTTTGGTTTCCCAGTGCATATAAAAGTTATGTTTACACTCCACTGTAGTCTAGTAAATGTGCAGTAGCACGATATCTAAAAAGTCAATGTACATACCTGAATATAAAAATATTTTATTGGTAGAAAACGTGAGCCATCATTTGAGCTTTCAGTGAATCAGTCTTTTTGCTGGTGGAAGGTCTTGCCTCAATATTGACTGATCAGGGTGGTAGTTGCTGAAGGTTGGGGTGGCAGTGGCAATTTCTTAAAATAAGAAAATGAAATTCGCTGTATTGATCAACTCTTCCTTTCACAAACAATTTCTCTGCAGCATGCAATACTGTTTGATAGCATTTTACACATGGTAGAACTTCTTTCAGAATTAGTCAATTTTCTCAAACCTTGCTGCTGCTTTATTAACTAAGTTTATGTAATATTTTAAATCCTTTGTTGTCATTTCAACAACCTTCACAGCTTTTTCACCAGGAATAGATTCCATCTCAAGAGAACACTTTCTTGCTCATCCGTAGGAAGCAACTCCTCATCTGTTCAAGTTTTATCATCAGCTTGTAGCAATTCAGTCCCATCTTCAGGCTCCACTTCTAATTCTAGCCTTGCTATTCCCACCACATCTGCAGTTATTTCCTCCACTGAAGTCTTGAACCTCTCAAGGTCATCCCTGAGAGTGGGAATCAACTTCTTCAAAATTAGTGATAATGTTGACATTTGGGCCACTTCCCATGAATCCTGAATATTCTTAATGGCATCTAAAATAGTGAATCCTTTCCATAAGTTTTCAAATTTACTTTTCCCAGATCTAGCAGAGGAATCACTATCTATGGCAGATATAGCTTTATGAAATGCATTTCTTAAGTAAGACTTGAAAGTCAAAATGACTCCTTGATCCGTGGGCTGCAGAACAGATGTTGTGTGAGCAGGCATGAAAACAGTATTAGTCTGGTATTTCCATCAGAGTTCTCGGATGATCGGGCAAATTGTCAGTGAACAGTAATATTTTGAAAAGAATCTTTTTTTCTGAGCAGTAGGTCTCAACAGTGGGCTTAAAATATTCAGTAAACCATGTTGTAAATAGATGTGCAGCCATCTAGCACAGTAAATAAGCATTGGCTTCAACTACATCAACAATTTGCTGACTTTGCATCTCCCTTTTCTCTATAAAAGCCTCTCCCATAGCTCCTGTTGGTACTAACCGTTCCCAGTTTGGCACTGCCTGATTCAGACTGATTTTTGCACAAATAAGCTTTTAAAATTGTTAACACACTTTAGTTTATTTTTTAACAATTTATGTGCCTTTTTTCTCAAAACCAAGATAGTCACCCAACAATAAAACTTGCTACCCCTTTCACAATAAATTTCCTAACCACATCTGCAATTGAGTTTACACAAGTGTTAGAAGGGATAGACTGACATTTTGAACACTATAAGGTAGACAGTGTGCCAAATTTACTGAGATAAAGTTTTCACAAATTATATAGTATCAGGTAAAGAAAAAAAAACATGTTATCAAATTCTAGGGATGGGGATAGCAATAGCTATTTCATTTAAGTTGTGAGGATTCAATGAGTTAATATATTAGTAGTATTTAAAAGAACAACCTGTTACACAGAAAAGCAGTTAATACCTATTAGGTATTTTTAATCATTGTTTTTGTGTTATGGCTCTTTTTGAGTCCCTTAGTATCTTGTACAGGCAAACTAGCTTTGATAAAGTAGTTTGCAGAAATGTAAAAATTATATATATGAATAAATATATATATACACATATACATATATATACACATATATGTGTATATGTATACATAAATATATTAAAGTGCAGCAAAATGATCCTATCAGAGTGCAGTCAGGGTGGCTTCTAATAAGGAAAATAGAGGACAAATACATCAGTCTTGAGAGAAAGACAGTGGCTGAATGCTTTGTTTGACTGGAGAAGTATGAAGCATAAGAAACATAAAAATGATTTAAAAATAAATATAGTAACAATAAAAGCAATAACAATGAAAACACTGCAAAACAAAACAATGCAAGTAAGAGCTGTATTGTCAGTGAATATATAGAAAATAGTAGAGAAATTCTGAAAGAGTGGAGTTTCACTGAGGTTTTGAGCCTAAGTACTAAAAAAAGGGTCAAATTTTTTTAATTAGGCACCCAGAGATTGATTTTAGAGGGAAAATGAATTGTAGGTGGTGGTGTACTGATTGGAAAGGTACCTTCCAACCATGAAATTTAAGGTAGTGATTTCTATGGGGAGGTATAGATGCTAGTTAAACTGTTTTTAAACAGTGAGGAAAGGCATGGGCCATGGGGGAGGAATTTGGCAGTGAAAAGGAAATAAAACTATTACCCCAGCCATGATTTTATTTAATCCCAATAAAGTCTCTTGCACTACTTCTCCAAATCTATTTCCCATACTCTAGACTCTTCTCATTTGAATCTGTTCTAAACACTTCATCTTAGGAATCTTTTCAATATGATGATCAAATAGTAACACTCCCTTTCTCAAACATATTGATGACTTCATCGTGATGTTTAAATTATGTAAAATTTTTCAGACTAGCCTTCAGGGTCCTCCAACATATAAAGTAAAATTACTTCCCATTTATTCTCTGACTGTTCCCCAAAATATATTCTGTGCTACTGCAAAATTATAGTATTTACCATTTTGCAAATATGCCTGAATTTTCAAGCTTCTATATTTTCATGGTCTTTCTTCCCCTTAGTTCACAGTAAGATTTCCACATCCATATTTTGCATTCTTATATAAACTCCCACACCGTACCAAGAGCTGCCTTCTTCATCAAAACTTTCCTGATTGCTGTGGACTGAAATGTGTTCTCCACATATTCACATGTAGAAGCCCTGATCTCTAATGTGACTGTATTTGGAGATAGGGTTTTTAGGAGGTAATTAAGGTAAAATGAGGTCATATGGCAGAACTCTAATCCAATAGGACTGCTAGCCTTAGAGATAGAGAGAGAGAGAAAGATTTTTGCAAACACTCAGAAGAAAGGCCATGTGAGTTCAAAGAGGCCATCTGCAAACCAGGAAGAGAGATCTCATCAGAAAGCCAGTTTGGCTGGAAAATGATTCTTGGACTTTTCAGTCTCAGGAACTGTGAGAAAATACTGTTTCTGTTGTTTAAGCACCGCCCCCCCCGAGTCAGTGGTGATTTGTTATGGCAACCTGACTTGACTAATACATTGATCCAAAATGAGGTACCATCATTTGCTTTTCTTGTCCATGTATAGAATTTATTTTTGCTAAACTGTGTAATTATTATAGTCTGAAGAACATTGTATCTACTGTCATAGCTGTCTTATTACAGATATTAGGATAGAAATCATGGAAGGGAAGAAATATAAAATGTGTTTTTGTATACCCCATATACATTATATACTGCACATTCACTATATAATTATTATATTGAATTGAAGTTTTTTTTAAAGATTTTATTTATTTATTTGAGAGAGAGAATGAGAGAGAGAGAGCGCACATGAGAGGGGGGAAGGTCAGAGGGAGAAGCAGACTCCCCGCTGAGCAGGGAGTCTGATGCCGGACTCGATCCTGGGTCTCCAGGACCATGACCTGAGCCTAAGGCAGTCGCTTAACCAACTGAGCCACCCAGGCGCCCCGAGAAATAGAAATTCTATAACTCTAACTAAGTCATGCCCTGTTAATAAAATTACTAAATATGTATGAATTGACGAAGCAATCTTCTCTCTCAGAAGTTAAGAGTGAATGCTGGAGCCTAATTTTCTAAAAGTACTATTCTTTAAAATCTGTACATTGCATACCATACAAACACATCTGAAAATCTATATGGATATTAAAAACAACTGCCAACTAATGTATATTAAACTGTATGAAACTAGAAAAGTCACTTTCTTCCTGGACTATATTTTACAGTCCTAAAAATAGAAGGAGTAGAATATGATCTCCAAGGCTCTGGATAATTTTCACCTCTGAGTCCATAGATTTGAGATGAACAAATATATGCCAACCAGTTTGTAATGTTTTCATTGTAGCACTTTCTTACAGTTACTGTCATATCAATGGAGTGGCAAGGGCCCTTTAATTTGCTACTGTGGAATCAGAAATTTCTAATTTCTGATTAGAAATCATTTGCATCAATGAATCATGGAATACTACATCAGAAACTAATGATGTACTGTATGGTGACTAACATAACATAATAAAAAAAAAAGAAATTTGCAAAACTGTGTGATTAAATGAACAAGAAGTAAATATAGGAATCTCCAAGGGGCACGTGGGTGGCCCAGTTGGTTAAGTGAATGTCTCTTGATTTTGGCTCAGGTTGTGATCTCAGGGCTGTGAGATCAAGCCCCACATTGGGCTCCATGCTCAATGTGGAATCTGCTTGAGATTCTCTCTCCCCTGGCCCCTTCCCCCACTCACATGTGCTCACTCTCTCTCTCTCTCTCTCTCTCTCTCTCGAACAAATAAATAAATCTTAGGAAAAAAAAGAATCTTCAAAGAACATTAATCATGTTCTTGGTGTTAGCTAATGCTTTGCATTGGGTGCTTTAATACAATGTTTGCCTTCACAACAACCCTATTATGTTGGTACTGGAAACCTATTCACAGATGAGACCACTAAAGTTCAGCACAATGGAGTTAAATTTCTCAAGATTTTGTCTCTCTCTCTCTCTCTCTCTCTCTATATATATATATAATGTTATATGATTATTATACATTATATGTTTTATTATATAAACTATCATTTAACATCAATATAGTGTATATTTCTATATTATATATTTACATATTATATTATTACTACATCATATATGATATATATTATAAATATTACATAATATGAAATGTAATAACAATATATAATAATATGCTATTTACTTGTGTGTTATATATATATATGTAGTTAAAGAAGGGATGGGTACCCTAAAACCTGTGCTGTTTTCTTTCTTTTCTTTTTTTTAAGATTTTATTTATATGTTTGACAGAGAGACACAGAGAGA
Organism: Callorhinus ursinus; assembly: GCF_003265705.2. Lineage (NCBI taxonomy): Eukaryota > Metazoa > Chordata > Mammalia > Carnivora > Otariidae > Callorhinus > Callorhinus ursinus. Next base: position 8,176,049 of record NW_027397073.1, on the reverse strand, counting down.
GAGGGAACACAAGCAGGGAAGCAGGAGAGGGAGAAGCAAGCTTCCCGTGTAGCAGGGAGCCCAATGAAGGGCTTGATCCCTGGACCCCGGGATCATGACCTGAGCCAAAGGCAGACGCTTAATGACTGAGCCACCCAGGCGCCCCACCTGTGCTGTTTTCAGTATCTTGTTCTGACTAAAGCTTTAAAACAGCATTTATTTTTTTCTTTAAAAATTATAAAGAAATTAGAGAATAGATGATCATTTGAAAACACATATTACTATAAGCTACTATTGATGTCTATAATGAGAAATACAAAGAAAAATACAAATAAAGTGTTTCTTGCTATGCTATGTATTAAAATCTCTTATCTTAGGTTACCTCTTTTCATTTTGGCTTTTTGATATGTATCGTACATTTTTCCCACAAGGAATAAGCTGAATTCCACATATCTTTAATTTAATCTTGAAACCTGACATATTATATTGAATTTCATTTGCTTCTAAGTAATGTATGGTATGAGTTTGGCACATTAAATTATGAAATTCAGGAATTTTTTTTCCTCCAGGTAATGGAAAATTTTTAAATGACATTTTGGTTCATATTACATTTGGTAGTATCATAGATAAGAGAAGAAAAAAGTGAAAATTAAACAAGTCCACTGTTTAGTCTCTGTAACCTCTAAGGGTTTGGGTTTTTTTTTGGCTAAAATTTAAAAAAATTCTTAAGTTCTGCTGCACACATTAAGTTGGCTATTTTAAGGTGATAAGCACTTCATATGTTAGACATTTAGCATAGCTAAAAACTACACTTTGAAAAAAATGGACTGAGGGGTTTGCCTACCAATTAAAATATATTAAACTAAATTTAATGCCAAAAGTTGAGATGGAATTAGCTCAGAGCATGAAGCTGTGAGAGAAACCTGTCAATACCCAACCCCTCCTTCCTCCTACCTCCACTCCAGTTATGTTCTGATCTCTCATTTTTAACTTCTTTGCAACTTCCCACACTTTCCTACTTACTATGCAAGATCCACATCTATTACATTCCCCCATGTATCTTCCAACCTGTCAGTCCTTCCTTTAACTCATTACTCCACTCTGACCAATTCTTCTTCATGGACTACCAACCACGTGGATGGATGATAGTAGAAAGTCTCCCCTGCCTGCAATTGGTGCCATATTATGCCTCCATCCACAAAATTGGAGAACTCTTGATGGTCACATAGAGTTCTGATAATTCTCTATTTTATAAATGTTGGCAACCTAAATTTAGTTTATCTCAGTCTCTAAAATTTTGGAAATACAGAGGTATGCAAAAGCTTAGTATTCAGAGGACAGACAACAGTTACTGTCTGTCAGCATCACTCAGGTGTCCTTTCTCAGGGAGCCGAGGGGGTAAATCCCACTGACCAGCCTCGCCCAGCCAGCCTTGTCTCTTGCCCACATCTCTTCCCTTTCCTCTTCTCTTCTGCTCCCAGCTGATCATCCCTCAGTTGCTCACACTACTGCCACAGGTGTCTTCCTGAAACTCCTCTTTGCATATGCTAATCTCCAGCTCTAGAACTTCATGCTATATTATTACCTATAAAATATAGGTAAAGTTGATGCTCAGAACTCTCTCTTGATCAAGTCACAAGTAATTTGCTAAACTGTTATTCGCCTGCAAGAAATCTGCATACTTTTGAATTGGTCTTTTAGCAAACATTGAAACAATGTTACATATTTTTCCAGGCCTTCAAAATTGTTCTTCCTTAAAGAACCTTTCTCCTTATTTACACCTACCTTTCCTTTAAAGCCAAACCAATTCCCACTTTGCAGTGAAGGCTATGACCATCATTTTTAGTGGTATCTTCCTTGTCAAACTCCTATATTCTTATTGTCTGCCTTGTCATTTGACTTTTAGTAATGCTATCTCATAATATTAATATATATTGATATAAATATAATAGCACCCACCCAAGAGTGTTATTATGTAATTAATGTGAGTATGAGAGGGTCTAAATTAGAAGAAAACCCATGAAAGATTAAGTACTGTATGTGTTAGCAATTTTTACTATGACATACAAATGCAGTAGATTCAAAGGCAAACAAATATGGGTCTGTGACTATAACTTAGGATAAAAGGAGGTGAACAAAAGGGCAAAATGCAGCAATAATATTTACTGAAGTCTATACTTATTTCTATTGGAAAACAGGAAAAATTTATAAATGATATGAAGAAAAACTGTATGAATGAAGTGAAACAGTATATTTTAAAGGTTAATAGTGAATGACAAGTCTAGTATCTACTCTGAATGTTTAATCCAAATTTAAAACATACCAGTTAATCCTAATAGCTGACAACTGACAAAGGTTAAGAAAAAATAAAAAGAAAAATGCTTAATGCCATAACCTATGATACCAGGGAAATACTATTTAAAATAAGTTGTATAGCCTAAATATCTTAATCAGTAGAGAATAAAGTTGAAAGTAAAGAATTTAAATTTTTATCTTAAGAAATTAGAAGAACAATTTAAAAAACAAAGGGAAACTAAGAATATGAAATTAATAAAGATATAGCTGATGTAAACTGAAATAAAAAACAAAAGCTATTTGAAAAACTAAATCTGAAATGTGATAGTTTGAAAAGATTGCTAGAGTGGATTAACTCCATGCAGACATTACCAAGGCAAAAAGATGGGAGCATTAATGAGAAGATCAGAAATTAAATAGGAATCAGAAGAATAAATACAGAAAAAAAGTAGGCTGATTTGGGGCAAATACTTCAGTGAACTGGATGGTAGTGAATCTGAAAATTTAGGAAAAATATGATTTCTTAGCAAAATACAAGTTACTAAAATCAAATCAAGAAAATAGGAGAAGGTGATAAGTCACTTACCATTGACAAAATTAAGAAAGTTTTTTTAGAGCTCCGTCATTAAAAAGGGCATGAGAAACAAATGGATTCACAAATGAATTTTTTTCCTATCTCTTAAAGAACAGATAATTCCAATACTGTTTATAATATTGCAGGCCATGGAAAAAATTAAAAATTAATTTATTTTATGGATAAAACATATCCAAAATCTGACAAAAGTAATACCAAAAACTAATCTGACTTAACTAAGCATAGAAATGCAAATACAACAAATGAATATTAACAAAAAGATCCAAGAAATACAAAGATCTATTATGCAGTGTCCACATTGGGTCTGCCAGATTGGTACAATGTCAGGAATTGTTTAGCATGTTTTACCACCACAACACACTCAAGAGTAGATACCATCTGATGACATCAGTAGATAGATACTAAAAAGTGCTTTATAAAAATTCCATGGTTATGAATAAAAACTCTACACAGAGCAGGAAAAATTTTCCTTGGGAAATTAATAGAATTCTCACAATATTTTGTTGCTACAGAGACTTGCATTTTATTAGATAAAATAAGTGTTTTTCCTGGAAATAAAGACAGTTGATTACAAAAAAACCCTGGAGCTTTTAACTTTATCTCAATGTCACTTTAAAATATTAAAGATGGAGCATTAATTAAACATCAAGAGGTAAGATTTAAATATTAACTTGAAGACAACCAAGAGTTATACTTAAAGGAGAATGAGAATCAACATCCTGGAAGTGCTTGGGGGGAGCTTAATTCACACTCTACAGTTTACTTCAAGACAGTATTTTCCCCAGATAAGTTCAAGTTATTGCAGTCAATTCTAGAAAATATAGTGCAAGAAGGAAAATATTTCTAAAGGAATAGAAATAGCTCTGAGTTTTCTTCACTTCCCACTTTAGTATATCTTATCACTGGATCTAGGGTGGACAAAGTCAGTGGTGGCCATTTATTATCAGAGAATATTCCCCTGAATTGGACTAGAGGCCTTGCATTTTGAATATAAATGATGGAATAAAAAACAAGCAAGCAAACAAACAGCATTAAAGAAACTTTGTTCTAACTTGTTATTGTATACTCTGCTAATTAAGGAGAATCATGTGTTATTTAATTTTTGTCCTTGTACCTTGAAACCTATAAAGGGGGCTACTTAGTTGATAATGCCGGTTTAAGATTTTTTTTTAAAGCCCACGTAAGCATTGTCAGATGAATTTAACAGTGCTTTGATATCATTAATTATGCTCAATTTTAATTGAGGGTATTTGCACATCCACTTGCTACGGTATGTTAAAACCCTATTTATAGTCATAGAAAATTCCTGAATTAAAAAACTAAAATGCGAACTCATCTGCTTTCTCATGAGATAAAGGAAAACACATTGACTAAACTGTGCAGAAGATTCTATACCTAAAATTATTCTGATAAATTGAGAGCAAAGTATCACCTTTCCCATTTAAATAGAATTCGATCTTTCTGAAAATTTGATTTGTAAAATGTCAACTTCCTAATTATATATAAACTATTAGCATTATCCAGGTCAGTATGGAATCGCTATCTGCCTCTGAAAATAATTACCCAGTGGCACCAATCGTATGTTCATAGCCCAATAAATTAAACAGAGGACTACAAAAGCAAAATTTACAAGAACAGAAATTGTAATCTTTGGGTTCTGTAATCTTCACAATCACTATTACTTATGGACTTGTGTTCAGTGCAGAAACATTGTCCCTTCTCAGGAGAAAGTTACTGTCTAAAGTAGGATACAGATATAAAAGTCAAAACTAAATGGAATAGGCACAGAAGAGTGATGTCAGCAAATGGTGGAATAGACTTTTTCAGCCCTCATCTGTTAGAATTAATAAAGAATTTCAAAAAAGTTGCAGGATATAAAGTCAACATAAAAATCAATTGCATTTCTGTACCCTAACAATGACTATTCAAAAACAAAACAAAACAACAAAAAAAGAAGAAATTAAGAAAACAATTCCATTTACAATAGCATCAAAAAGAACAAAATACGTAGGGGGGTGCCTGGGTGGCTCAGTCATTCAGAGTCTGCCTTCGACTCAGGTCATGATCCCAGGGTCCTGGGATCAAGCCCCTCATCAGGCTCCCTGCTCCACGGGAGGCCTGCTTCTCTCCCTGCCACTCCCCCTGCTTGTGTTCCCTCTCTTGCTATGTCTCTCTCTGTCAAATAAATAAATAAAATTTATAAAAATAATACTTAGGAATAAGTTTAGCCAAGGAGGTGAAAGATCTGTATCTGTATGCTGAAAACTATTAAATATTGAAGAAAAAAGTGAAAAATGTGCAAATAATCAGAAAAATACCATGTGTTCATAGATTGGAAGAATTAATATTGCTAAGATATCCATACTACCTAAAGTGATCTACAGATTCAGTGCAATCCTATCAGAACATCATGTTGTACACCTTAAACGTAAACAGTTTTGTCAATTAAATGTAAATAGAGCTAGAAAGAAAATCATACTTAGAAAAGAGCTGTGATATAGTTTGCATGCTATAACTCTGTAGAGTAGGGATTTTGTTCAGCTGTGAGTAAAAGGAGGTGTCCCAGGAAGGAACATTTGGGGTGAGAATAGAAAAAATAGAAAAGAGAATTAGCAAGGTAGAAAATAGGCATTTCAAGCAAGGAGAAAAGCTCATTCAAAGGCCCAGCTAAGGAGAGGCATGACTATGCCAAACACAGGTTAAGATGTGTGATACTATGGCAATAGTGGCAGAAAGGGAGAATGGCAACCCAAGTTAAATGGTGGCAACTGGTAAGGAGAAAAGAGGATAGAATCTAGAGCTCCTTCAAAGATATGACTTGCAAGACTTTGTGACTAGCTGGTTGGTGGTAGGACCTGGGAGAAGGATTGTCTTAAAATAACAAGCTTCAAAAATTGGCGACAGAGCAATGCTAGTCACTGAGATATGAAATCTGATAGGTCTAGAGGTTCATTGGAGGAAATGACAAATTTAGTTGGCAGCATGTTGCCTCTGAAGTGCTGCTGGAAGAGCTACTTGGAGACCATCATAGTGAGATATACTCATAGGCCCGAAGAAAGTCATTTGGGAATATAGGAATGAATGCCAAAGCCATGGACAAAATGTCTAGAAACTGGAGAGAATGAGAAATCATGTTACGGTAGTGAAAGGTCACTAAGTCTAACCATACATGGAGCTCGAGTCTGTTTTTAAGTGTTTTCTTCCAACATATCCAGGAGATAGAATATACTGTCTCCTGAACCAGCCAGTATATTTATTAGAAATTCTTCTGTATTATCTATTAAAATCTCTATCTAGATTCTATTCTTCTTTTTTAATGCTCATTTTTTTCCCACTGCTTCCATTTAAGGACTCCACTTACACATTCCTTAAAGCTGCACAGTTCAATGATGCTCTGTTCATTTGTTTGCTTTTATCTCTCTGTTTCATTTTGGGTGGTTTCTGCTGTACATCTCCAAGTTCACTAATCTTTTCTTCTGAGATGTCTAGTCTGCTGTTCATCCAACCTAGTGTCTCTTTCATCTCAGATATTGTGATGTTCATCTCAAGCAGTCTGATTTGAGTCTTTTTTTAAACCTTTGACCTCTACTTAACATACTGAAACTTTCCTCTAGTTCTTTCATATATAATGTATTTTAAATAACTTTGATGTCCTTTTCTCTTAATTCTTACATCTTTGCCCTTATGTACTGGTTACAACTTACTAATTGTTCTCCCCATAGTCATATTTCCCTCTCCTTTGCCTTCATAGCAATTTTCAATTACATGTCAGACTTTGTATATTTTACCTTGTTAGGTATTGGGGATTTTTGTATCCCTATAGGCATCTTGAACTCTTTTCTGAGATACAGTTAACCTGCTTGAACACAGATTGATCCTTTAGTATGTTGCTTTTAAGACTTAGTCAGGACTGTAGTAGCATGTAGTCTAGGGCTAATTACATGTAGGGTTGCCAAATTTAAGTAGAAGTATAGCATACCCAGTTAAATTTTAGGACAGCAACAGATAATGTTTTGGTATAAGGGCGTTCCATACCACAGTGGGATATATTTATATATTTATTAATTTTCCTTGAAGATTCAATTCATTCACTCATTTGTTAAATCCTAATGAATCTCACATGTTCTATTATGGACTTGGGAGGTTGAAAAAAAAGAATAATGAAGTAGAATATACTGTCTTATTCCTTGAGGAGCTTATAATCTAAGTAGGAGTCACACAAGAAGCAACAACAAAATCTTTTTTTTAGTAACAGATGAACAAGTATTGGCACTATTTTAGAATTTTAGTCCAATGCCCCCCAAAAGTAAGCAATAAATATTTATAAATATAAAAATGATTATTTATGATGGGTGTTGTTTTAAGCAACATTACACAAACTCATGAGTTTGACCTGCTTAAAGAATGCATACCGCAGTGCTCTGCACAAGGTGGATTTTAAATCAATTAATGATGACATTTGCCCTAGGCAACTTGTAAAAGCCCAGCCTTGCATACATGTGCTTTGTTTGTATTAGATGGTCTCCCAAGACCTATTACCAATCTAAGAGTAAAATGTGCAATAAGATCCACCTATATCATTAATATTGAAGCAGGAATTTCTCCAACACTATTATTATTTCATATTCTTGAGGCAATTTGAGAGCAACAATAATTAAAAAATCCATTACTGAATTCCCAAATATTTTTACCTCAAGCAAATGAAATTGAATAGTAATTGTACTGTATATATTTCCTGTTAACTTTGCTTTTTGGCCACTTTGTCAAATACGGGTATGTTAAAGGAATATTTTTCTTTTTAAAGATTTTATTTATTTCTTTGACAGAGAGAGAGCATAAGCAGGGGGAGTGGTAGGCAGAGGGAGAGAAAAAAGCAGACTCCCCTCCAAGGGAGCCCGATGCTGAACTTAATTCCAGGACCCTGGGATCATAACCTGAGCCGAAGGCAGACACTTAACCAACTGAGCCACCCAGGTGCCCCAAAAGAAGATTTATTCAAAACTGTATTAAATAAGTACAAGGAGAAGAATAAGATCTATATGTTATTTATACTCCAGTGGCTCATTTAACTTTGAGAATGTGATAGGAAAGAAGCTGAGGGAAAAGAATTAAAAGAGGAAAATCAGGAAATGCTGTAAGGAGGTCAACTAAAGATAAATATGAAAATTGCATATTGGATACAGAGGAGAGATAGAGAGAGATCCCTAACCATCCCTGGAGAATAATGCCACTGAAACTCCACATGATTGGTGACCACTATGTGCTTAAAGGGTGTGTTATCAAATGAACAAATTCATTTCCATAAACTTGACTGTGAAGGGCAGGAGGAGGATCTAGCTTGAGAAAGACAGACAGTTGAGGGAGGAATTTATTTTTGTTAAGATAGAAGAGACATGCAAATAACTAAGTAAATATAACAGCACATTTTGTAACCACTAAGTTGCCTAGAATGTTGTAGCCAAGAGGTACTACATATGCCCTAAGAAACATACATTGCAATAGATCAAAATGAATTGGTGTTCAGCACAATCAATGTAACCTACTGCATTTTCACAAAGATAACACTTCTGCGTCCTGGTTTTCCTCTCAGAGCAGGTAGTAGCCGAGGATCATTGTTATGCTTCTGCAGAAACAGTGCCACAACACTCCTGCAAGCAAAGAAGAATGGTAACCTCTGTGAATGTGAAAATAGTCCTGCAGCCCTGCACAGACCCTGTTGGCAATGCATTGCCCAACAAAATGTAAGCGGTTTTCTCTTCCAGTCAGTACTTCCTCAGAAAATCTGCATCATAAGTTAACTACAAGGAATCCTTCCTCTTGGACAGAAAGATAACTCCACAGGGGGTATAGAAACTACTATCTTTCCTGGCTTCTCTGAAGGCACTTGCATCATTTCATATCTGTATATTTCTAGGTGGTACTAAGCATCTGTATTAATGGAACATATAGCTGGGATTGCTAAATTATGTGGACACACAATACTAAAACACAGTAGGTCAAAGAAAGAAGCTTTGCTCCAAAGGCTCTGAAAGACCAGTAAATTCCTCTACTCCCTATTTTGTTTCACCCTCCATCTTCAACAGGATAATGTCAACCCACTTTGCTTCATATTCAAGGCCCTATGAATCTGGCTTTCAGATTACCATCTTATTTTCCCTAGCCAAATACAGGAATTATTTAAGCCACCTGGTCTACCTTCCTAGCTCCTTGCCTTTGCACAAGCATTATGGAAAGTCATCCCCATTCTACTCTCTGCTCAATCCTCCTCAACCAACAGGTCCCACTACCTGCTGCATATTGTCTTCTCTGAACACTCTACCTCTCTTAGTTACTTATGCTACAGGTTTTGATATCAACTTCATAAAAATTGTGGGTCACATATAGCTTCCTCTTATATATCAGGTATTCATTCAAGAAGTACTGATTGAGGAGTTGTTAGGGGCCATGCAGTGCACATAGAAAGTTCTTGCCTTCTTAGAACTACAATTCTAGGGGGAGATACAAAAGAACAGTTGTATAATTGCCATTCAAACCCATATCTTTTGACCTGACCCCTAGCTGAACAGAGGATTCTAGAAGTCAATTTGTTGTACTAGGTAGCACAGTTTTGGAGTTAGAGATGCCTAATTCAAGTCTCAACTCTGTGTAAAATAGGGTAAACCGATTAACTTCTCTATAGCTCAGTTTCATCACTTGTGAAATGAAACCTTTACTATCTACTTCTTAGGTTTCTTGAGAGAATTAAATAATTTAACATATGTAAAGTTCCTTACACTAAGTGGCTGTTCACTAAACATGTACTGAATGAACAAATGAATCTTTAGATCTGTGTGAAATGATTAAGGTGATATATATGTGTGTATGTATATATATGTATATATATATATATGCATATACACATAAATATAAGAAAGAGACATAAGAATCAAAATTGCTGCTCCCAAAAGCTAAAGAAAATGAACACAAAAATATGAACAGAGAAAAAATATTATGACAAAAATCCAAAAAGAAAAATCAATGGCTCTCATATTGTTATTTTGGATGCTTATTATGTGCCTAGCATTGGGCTAAGGAATTTAACTGTATCTCTCAAAACCGATCTGTGAATAACCTTACTTTACAGATATCTAATTAAGGCTTGGGAAGGCAAGTGACAAGACTAATAAGTATCATATCTGTTTGTGTATGTTTACTACCCAGAATACTGACCATAACATGGCAAAAGATTTTTTAACACACATACAAGAATTTTTCACAGACAAACCAGAATAAACTGCACCAAGGCTGCAATTCTAAATTATTAAGTTTTCATGTTCTCTATGCGTGGCTGACTTGTTGGCATTCACTGAAAACTCAGTAAGTGTTTAATAAATAAAAGAGTAAGTTTTGTATCGAAATGTTCAATTTAGAGTAGTCTTCTGTAGTCTTAGGAAAGTCACTTGTGTATTTCAAGTATTATGATACTGTTTATTTTCCAATCCTCAACCCACACAGTTTTACAATTTGTGTAAAAAAGGAGTTTGTGGGTTTTTTTGCATTCCTGAAATTGGGGCATTCTCATCTTCTAAAAGTGGTTGGGATTTTTGAAGATGATCAAGACCAGACCCGGAAAATAAAGAGTGTGAGCAGGCTGGGCACAACAGTTGTGGCATAACTAGGTGGTCATACAACAGATCAGATAAATGAATTCAGGTAAAAGAGGTGTAACAAATACTCCTTTGCTGTTTTGCACATCACTGTCACTCCACTCAATTGTTTGGTAGATTTGATTGATGCAGAAAGCATGCCGTAGAAAGAGTACAGTTAACCTCCATCTTCATTTTCTATCTCTGTGGAGGAAATGCATAATCAACACCACGTAGAATCACTCACTAGCAGAATCTATCTCAAGATACTGCTTTCATCTGACATTGTGAGTTATAACACTTTGCATTTGTAGTGATTTATGGTTTTTACATATTCTGCAGTTAGTTAACTTCCCAATGCCTCCAGGATGTAGTTGATAGTATTTTCACTTCCTTTTCCTCCCTGAAGCATTGCAAGGACATTTCCCTCACACAGTGTTTCTGCCACATCATTCTAATCTAAGAAAGTGAGTAATTCTCTTTGGATTTTCACGTTCATTGGGAACTACTCACTTTTTTAAATCCCATATTTATGTTTTTTTCAGTTTGATTTTAAATTTTAAATATTAAATCATACCTATTCAGAAAAGTCCCCTTCTTGACATGAAAATCAACACACATCACAATACCACCATACCAGAAGTACTGCGACAAAAGATAGATTAATATGGCTACATAATTCAAAAATAAAAAATCTTCACATAGCAATAAACATCATAAGCAAAGCCAAAAAATAGATGACAAACTGAGAAAACCATTTAGCAACTTTATATGACATTGTGGGTCTCAATATTTTGTACTTGTGCAGTGATTTATGGATTGAACATAATTACATAATTGCCATTCAGATCCATATCTTTTGACCCCCGAGTATACAGGACTCTGGAAGACAATTTGTTGTACTAGGCAGGGCACAGACTTTGGAGTTAGACACACCTAAATCAAGTCTCAACTCTGTGTTACCTAAGGTAAACCAATTAAATGTTTGGTGGCTCGGTTTCTTCAGTTGTGAAATTAAGCCATTACTATTTACTTCTTAGATTTTAATGTAATATAAGTGGTATTACTTACTTGTGGAATTTCAAAAAGAAAAAAAAAAGTCGAACTCTCAGAAACAAAGAGTAGAAAAGTGATTACCAGGGGCCACAGCCCCTGTGGGAATGGAGAGAGGTGGAGGGAATGGAGAGAGGTGAATAAAAGGGTACAAACTTTCAACTATAAGATGGATAAAATCCAAGGATCTAATGTAAAACATAGTGACTATAGTTAATAACACTGTACTGTATAATTGAAATTTGGTAAGAGAGTAGACCTTAAATGTTCTCACCAAAATAAAAAACAAAACAAAACAAAAATGCAAGGAATGTTTTCATTAACTCAATGAGGGGAATCCTGACACAATGTTTACATATATAAAATCATCACATTGTGCACTTTGAATAGCTTATAATTTTATTCATCAATTAAACCTCAGTAAATCTGGGAAAGTAAAGTAAAATACATACATACATACATTTGGGCATCAAAAAGAATGATAATGGCAAGAACTTAACAAAGATGTTAAAAAAAATAGTTATTATTTTGCTATTACTAATAGTAGTAAAGCTAATTGGTCAGTACTGGAAATTGCCAAGATCTATATCATGACTCTGATGATTGATAAAGGCATCTAGTTGCAATTTCTTTTAGCTGTATTTGTGTGACCATATGACAAAGTTTATTCATATTCTTTTTCCTGAGAAAATAAGAAGGGACCCATGGTGAAATCCCACTGGTATTTTCTCTTGTGTCATTTGGAATAAAAAGTAGAAAGCATCCCAACCTCTCAGGAGATTTTTGCTACCTTCATATTTAAAAACAGAGTTTAGATACTGAGTGTATCAAAAGAAGGATTCCATTTCATGCCATTTCTGAAGATATACAAACCGAAACCAGAATCGAGTTGATTGCTAAGCAAAGGGGATTTAAACAAGCCATTTGCAGATTTCATTCACTCTCAGTGCGTATATGCAATTGTGGTTTTTTTTTTATTATTATTATGTTATGTTAATCACCATACATGGTGATGGGTATTATATGCAATTGTGTTTTGAGAAAGATAGTAGACCATACCAAGCATGCTTAAGAGCAAGAGTTAGAATCTATTAGTACTTTGCTCCACCAAGACAGAAAAATAATTTCATGGTAATGTCAAGAGTTTCAGGCACTATTCAGAGATTACCCCATAACAGTAGCCTAGCAGAAAATTCCTATGATGAAATCAGAAACCACCCCACCCCAGTACCTCAGAAAGTGACAGTGTTTGGAGAGAATGTCTTTGCAGAGGTAATTAAATTAAAATGAGGTCACTAGGATGACTTCTAATGCAATATGACAGGCATCCTTATAAGAAGAGGAGTATTTATTTATTGTTTTTAAAGATTTTATTTATTAATTTGACAGAGAGAGAGAAAGAGAGCACAAGCAGGGGGAGTGGCAGGCGGAGGGAGAGGGAGAAGCAGGCTTCCCGCAGAGCAGGGAGCCCGATGTGGGACTCGATCCCAGGACCCTGGGATCATGACCGGAGCCAAAGGCAGTTGCTTAACCAACTGAACCACCCAGGTGCCCAGGAGTATTTAGACAAAGATATAGACAGAAGGAAGATGATGATGTGAAGACACAGAGAAAAGATAACCATCTACAAGGCCATCTACAAGAGAGACCTGGAAGAGACCTTCCTTCATGACCCTCAGAAGGAACCAATCTTCCCAATGTGTTGATCTCAAACTTCTGGCCTCCAGAACTGTGAAAAAATAGATTTATGTTATTTAAGCCACCCAGTCTGTGGTGCTTATTTATAGGAGCCCTAGCAAACTCATACAAGGACTGAACCATATCTAGTCCAAATGGCAATTTCTTAACCACCGTGATTGATGCCTGGAACCTTGATTGGGGCAGCATCCACATGAGAGACAAACGTATATGTTCATGTAGATCCCTACAGATTTCCCATATGAGGTATGGGAAAATTATGTAATTATAAAGGGTAGAAGTAGATGTAGAAACACAAAAAGAAAACATTTAATGGCAAAACCACATGTTACAAGTATTTTCTACTCAGGTATATTTTCCCTGTAAACTTCAGGAGATTTTCTACCTTCATATTAAAAAGCAGAGTTTAGTTACTGCGTGTATCAAAAGAAGGATTCCATTTCGTGCCATTTCTAAACAGAAAGCTCAACCTATTGTAACTGAAATTAAATGGTACAAACATATATTTACTTCTATAATTGCCCTTAAATGTATTATTTATTTCAGAAGCTTTAAGATTGGAGTGAGTCATCTAAAATATATAATAGAATGGACTATAGTTGTGTGCCTTGCCCCAGTAAAAGAATATGTATTAAGGAAAAGCAATTGTTTGATGATGTGTGGGACACACCAGATCTATTTGTATTCTGCCCTTTGAAATAGTCCTTGTATATACATATTTTTTATGCCATACAGCTCAAGGGCTGGTGATTATCTCTTTAAAGGAACTGCTAACCATTTCAGGAAATTGTTGAATATAATATCTGAAAATGATTTCAGAGTGTGAAAACATTTTATACTCTTTGCAAATCAAATGCATTCGGCTGGAAGGGACTAGCTTATGTTGCTGGCTCTATTTTGCATGTTTTTAATACTTAAGAGTTAGATGGTTTAATCTTTGGTTCCTTTGATAAGGTGCAGGTGCAATTACATTGCTACACCTCAGTAAGCATCCTCCCTTAACTTAATGTGAGTTTTTAAGTTTGCCTCATGACATGACATTTTCTGCTGATGGCAGAATAGTAAGCAAATTAATGGGTCTTTTTTCTATAGATTTTTTTTCTGCTTCCAGTCACACCTAGAGTTAATGAACATAAAAAGTTCACTCAGAGTTGATCCAAAAAGAAAAAGGAAACAGTAAAATTGCAAGCAAAAGTCTCTAACAAACTTGGGCTTGAAGCCAGTTTTAGAATAACACCCTAATTAGTTTCTTTTGCTGACAAGGGAAAATGGGAATAAGAGAAAAACAGACATGCATAGCCATTAGTATAGGGTCACTACTTCTGTAGACTAGCGCCCTAGTGACTTGGTCGACCTCATCACATCCCTGTGAGATCTGACCTTGGGTCTAGACCCTATTTGCCTATAAATTATATTATTTAAAAATACACAGTTCCAAGGGGTATATGGGAAATTTCTATACCTTCCTAAAATGTTGCTATGAGCCTAAAACTTCTCTAAAAAGTTAAATCTTAACAAAATTTTGTGTTATTTTTTTAAGATTTTATTTATTTATTTGAGAGACAGAGAGAATGAGAGAGAGAGAGCACATGAGAGGGGGAGGGTCAGAGGGAGAAGCAGACTCCCCGCTGAGCAGGGAGCCTGATGCGGGACTTGATCCAGGGACTCGATCCAGGGACTCCAGGATAATGACCTGAGCCAAATGCAGGCGCTTTACCAACTGAGCCACCCAGGAACCCCAACAAAATTTTGCTTTAAATACAGTTCTACTTTGCAAAAAACACTGTTAAGAGAATGAAAAGGCAAGCCATAGACTAGGAGAAAATATTTGCAAAACACATATATAATAAAGGACTAGTATCCAAACTGTACAAACAATTCTTAAAAATCAACAGTAGGAAAATGAACAACTCAATTTAAAAAATGCACAAGAGACTTGAACAGAAACCTTAGCAAAGAAAATATACAGGTGGCAAATAAGTATATTAAAAGATCCTCCGTATCATATGTCTTTAGGAAATTGCATATTAAAACAGCAATGAAATACTACTACACATCAATTGGAATGGCTAATATCTAAAGCCTTGACAATACCAAATGGTGACAAGGATGCAGAACAATAGGAACTTTCACTCGTTGCTGGGAAAACAAAATGGGACAGTCACTTTGGAAGACAGTTTGACAGTTTCTTACGGAACTAAATATACCAGATAATCCAGCAGTTGTGCTTCTTGTTATTTACCCAGATTGGTTAAAAACTTACATCTATGCAAAAGCCACCCTAATATTTTACAGCAACTTTATTCATGATTGCCAAAATTTGAAAGCAACCAAAACATCCTTCAGTAGATAAATGGGTAAGTAAGCTCTGTGGTACATCTAGACAACAGGGTATTATTTAGCAATAAATAGATATGAGCTATGAAAAACCATGGAGGAACCCTAAATGCACACTGCTAAGTGAAAGAGGCCAGTCTGAAAGGCTACATATTTAATGATTTCAACTATATGACATTCTGGAAAAGGCACAACTGTGGAGACAATAAAAACAATCAGTGGTTGCCACAGATTTAGGGAGAGAGGGGGAGCATTAATGCGTTGAAAATAAGGACTTTTTAGGGCAGTAAAACTACTCTGTATGATACAGTAATGATGGATACATTTGGAAAAATTTACAGAATCCACAACACAAAAAATGAATCCTAATGTAAACTGTGGACATAATAAGGTATTGATATATTGGCCCATCAGTTGTCACAAATGTGCTACACCAATGCAAGCTGTTAATAATGGGGAAAACTGTACTAGGGCGTGGTGGAGAGAGGGCCTATGGACAATCTCTTTACTTTCTGTTCATTTTCTCTATAAATAGAGGATTTATCAAAAAATAAGTCTGTTAATTTTTTAAAACTACACAATATTATAATCCATTGAAAGAAATACTTCCTAAGATTGGGACTAAAAGCAAAGGTTATGTTCTTTGTGGGAATCAAATAATACCAAGTGGGTTTTATGCCTAGATTCTACCCATTTTTATTTAGTAGGTCTCAGCCACAATGGCATTCGGAAATGAAGGAAATATATTTTTTCAGCCATTTTCACATATTCCAGACTCTTTGTTTCAATATTGTTAGAGAACAGTGGGAAAAAATCTTCTAATAAAATATATACACAAAGATACAATGTTATTAGTTGTGCTTAATGCTCTATGAGCAATGACCAAAGGAACAAATATTTTACATTAACTCCTACATAATGTTTCTTATTCACTTGGACATTTTTGAGAAGAGTGTCTAAATTTTTTTCAAATAATCATATATTTAATATGATTCTTTCCCTTTCTAAACATTACATTTCTTTCATTGCTTCCCCCACCTCAATTATTTTGGATAAGATTTTTTTTTTTTTTTTTTTAGAACTGGTTCTTGCTTTAATTAGGTAAGTTTGTGGGGCACGTGGGTGGCTCAGTTGGTTAGGTGTCTGCCTTTGGCTCAGGTCATGATCCCAGGGTCCTGGGATTGAGCCCCGTGTCAGCCTCCCTGCTGAGCAAGGAGTCTGCTTCTTCCTCTCCTCTGCCCTTCTGCCCCCACTTATGCTCTCTCTCTTTCTCTCTCTCAAATAAATAAGTAAAATCTTCTAAGAAAATTAGGTAAGTTTGCTATTTGCATTTTGGTAATTGTTTATTTTCTATTTCATTTATTTCTGCTTTTTCCATACTAATTTAGACATTTTACTTCCTTAGGATTTATTTTTGTGCTTTTATTCATTGAATGGGATTCTTATTTACTTTCACCCTTTTTTTCTTTTCAAAAATTTTATTTAAAGCTCTACAATTTCTTCTCAGTACCAGTTTGACCACATTCCACATTTTTTTTTTAACTGGTGGTCCTATCACTATTGTCTGTAATTCAATAGCTCGGAGTTGTGAATTTGAAGAACTCTATAAAACTGTATTTTAAAAAATGCATTTAAAAATACAATGCATAGACTATTTGTTATTGATTATAAATTAATTTTAAGACAGAATAGTTATTGTATAATTTTTTTCCTTGAAACCTTAAGGAGGTCATCTTTATGGCTTAACACAGGGCCAATTTCTGTGATTGTTTATCTTTTTTTTTTTGAAGATTTTATTTATTTGACAGAGACAAAGCAAGTGAAGGAACACAAGCAGGGGGAGTGGGAGAGGGAGAAGCAGGCTTCCTGCTGAGCAGGGAGCCCGATGTGGGGCTCGATCCCAGGACCCTGGGATCATGACCTGAGCCAAAGGCAGACGCTTAACGACTGAGCCACCCAGGCGCCCCAGTTTATCTTTTTTAAAAAAATAATATGCAGTCTCTCTTGGTTGTTTATTTTCATGAATGCTCAAGCTTCTTAATTGACGGATTCAAATCCACAGTATCCTTATTTAAGTCTTCTCTACTTGGTCTATTCAATGAGCAGAGAATATTTAAAGTTTCACAATGTGATCATTTTGTTTTCATATTCTAGTATTTTCACCAATTTCTATTTCAGATTTTTCAAACTTGTAATGTGTGTAAACATTCATGACTTTTGTACTTCCTAGTTGGATTTTATATTCCATTAATATGAAATATCTCTTTGGATGCCTTTTATATGCCAAAGGCTTGTTGTGAAATAATATTAGTAAATCTGTGATTTTTAAGTATTTACCAGAAATTAGGTTTTTTCTTCCCTTTCTCATTCTTGCTCTCTCACTCTCTTCTTTTTCCTTTTCATAAAATAATAAAACCCGTGGCAGAAACCAAATTATGCTAAAAGGAAAATGAAATATTAATAGTTTCCTTTTTTTTTTTAAGTTAACCAAAATGTCTTCTCTACCTTAAATTTATTTAAAATATTCCTCTGGAAATCTAAATCATGAATCTATATCATATTTTATCCAAGCATTTTGATTTGGAGTAGTTGAACCTATGATTCCAAAGTCTCCTTCTAAAATAAAGATCATTTAACAGAAAATTATCCAAATTATCTTATACTTTCTCTATCCTGATCAAATTTCAAAATCTAAATTTGTTAATTCTCACCTCACCTCTGTAGAAAACAGGCATTTCATTTTTAATATTACATATTTGAAAGTAAGTATATATAGAAAGGGAGAAAGTTGATCATTTTAAAGATTCAAGCTTTATTTTTAAAAATAAGGGGAGAAGGAAAATGTCAGACAATAGGGGAAGGCCCATAAACTGCTAACAGACAAAGCACTCAGCTGCGCGTTCCCTCTGTCAAGAGGGTTTGCTGCCCTCTGTTGGTCTTTGCAGAAATAGGATGCCAAAAAAGGCATTAAAAAGGCAAAATGAATTTTTTCAAAAAAAAGTCAACAAACGGCACGCACCTGTTAATAAAGGTCTTAAATAATTGTCAAAAAAAGAAGAAGCAAAACTATAAGGGCTTGAGTCTCAAATATTTCAAAGGACAGCTTCTGTGGTGTATAAAATAACCTTTGTTGAGGGATCCATGAGATTCTAAAGCTGCCTCATGCCTGGTCCCTATGGAGAAAGCAGGCATTAAGGATCCCACCATGTGAGCTGTCAGTTTTATGTTATCTGATCGCACCCACAGATAGGTCTCCCTAATGATGACAACCATCTATACAGTCTGCACAAACTAGACCGTATGATACAAACTCCATACAAAACTGCACAAGAAATGTACTTCATGTTGAAAGATGATTAAACAACTTTATAGGACACACAAAGAAGCCTATAGGAAATAAGAGAAACAGCAGGTAAAAGTTGAAGTTGATGGCAAAAGCAGAAATTGGCACAAAAAGAGATAAGAACACCATAGAGAAAACAAAATTTTAAAAAAGAACTCACTGCAAGAGTTCACATGTTGAACGAAAAGCAGATACACAGCTAAGGCTATTGTTCCATCCTCAAAGGAATCCTGGGACAACAGGAAGCCTGTTTGAGATAAATCCCTATACATATATACTCCCCACTTTATCCTTACAACAAACCCATCTTACCTAAAGTGGGTTAAATATATTGCTTTGCTTCCATGTGAAATGAGAGGTATTATTTTATATAAGCTAATTTAGATCTATAAAGGTCTTAGTGATGAGTATATGTGGTAAGTCCCTAAACGTGATAATGAAAGAAGATCTGGCCCCATTTTTAATTTTTAGAACATAGGATTCTATAATATAGACAGACTTTTTTTTCCAAACTTTATTTTTTAAGTTTTTTCCTCTTTATTGAATTATAATTGCTAAGAATTATAATATATTTAAGATGTAGGGAATGTGATGATTAATATGTATATACGTTGTGAAATGATTACCTTAATCAATTCAGTGAACACATTACTCATTTCACATAGTTAACCTATTTTGTGTATGTGATCAGAACACTTAGGATCTACTCATCAAATTTCAAGTGTATAATACAATATTGTTAACTGTGGTCATGTTTCTATACATTAGATCCCCAGAATTTATTCATCTTATAACTGAAAGTTTATACCTTCCGACCAGCATCTCTGCATTTCCCCCTACCACTAGCCCCCAGGAACCACCATCCTACCCCCTGTTTCTGGGAGTTTGACTTTTTAGATCCTATGTGTTGTATTTGACTTTCTGTGTCTGGCTTATTTCAGTTAGCATAATCTCCAAATTCACCCATGTGATCACAAATGGCAGAATTTCCTTCTTTTTTATGGCAGAATAATATTCCATTATATGTATACCACATATATCCATATATGTGTGCATACACACACACACACACACACACACACATATCACATTTTCTTTATCCATTCATCTGTTAGTGGACATTTTGGTTGTTTTCATATATTGGCTATAGTCAGTAATGCTTCAGTGAATGTGAGAGTATAGAAACCTCTTCAAGAGACTGATTACATTTTCTTCAGATAAATACCCAGAAGTGGAATTACTAGATCATGCGGTGGTTCTATTGTTAATTTTTTGTGGAACCTCCATACTGTTTTCTATAATGGCTATACAAATTTACATTCCCACCAACAGTGTACAAGGATTCATTTTCATTCACAGCTTTGTTAACACTTATCTCGTCTTTTTGATATAGCAGTGAGGTGATATCTCATTGTGGTTTTGATGCATAGTATCTAGATGATTAGTGATGTTGAGCATCTCTTCCTATGTTTATTGGCAACTTTTATGTTTTTGGAAAAATGTCCAAGTCAATTAATAAATAATAAAAATAGTCAAGTAATGATCAAGATGAGGACCATTTAAGGATTATGCTTATTTCAATACTGGGCTCTTGAGATTTAAAAAGAAAAGAAAAGAAAAAAGAAAAAGAAAGAATTAGAAAAATTATACTTATGGAACAGAATGGTCCCTACATACATACATAATTGGTGTTCTAGAGAATAAATTTTTTAGTGGAAGAGAATAAGTATCTTCAGTTATATAATTAGAAAACTAAACTTTCTGAAATACAGTGTTGAATTTTCATATTAAAAGAGGAAAAAGTGGTAAAGAATTACTAATTCCTGAACACATACTTCCTGGAGTCAGAAAAAAATATAATTTTTACAAGAAGAAAAAATCAAGTATCTTAGAGTGTTCCACTGAACTTCCAATGTCAGCAAAGTTTTAAGTAAAATAAAGTGCAAAAAGAGAATTTTATTCTTATTCATTTTTTTCCTAGAAGAATTAAGGAAATAGATATTCATTTTCAAGCACATATAACTCAGGAACATAGGACCCATGAGCTCTTCTTGAAAAGAAGAATATATTTGAAGGTGAAATCCAGTCAGCTCAGAGCAAATATAGAACAAGGAACTAAGGAAGGGAATCTGTAGTAAATGGATTGAGGATGAGTGTTAAATTGATTTACATGTAAAACTGTAACTAAACAACTCTGCGAACTATGGTTACAAAGCAGAATGTGGAAATTATAAACCTTATTAAAAATAAAAATATAACAAAATCAATAGTTTAGAAGAATGGTTGTAGGAGGAAGTGTAAGTAGATTGATTTCCTCATTTCATAATGAGGAGTCAGTAGATTTTAATAGTCGTTAATGGACTCTAATCGCCTGCAGTGTTATTCATAGTCTTCGTTCTTGAGGGGAACCCCTCAGGAAATAGTATCTCTTATCATGAACAAGCATTTTCCTGAATTTCACCTATTCCTACAGAATCATGTAAAGATTCAAGAAAAATGTTATAGTTTAAAATTGTATATATGGAAGTTCATACCACAATAAAATCTAGAAAAGGGAAAAGTTAATATCCATTCTAGAAAGAAAAATAACATTATTATTCATTCCAAAGAAAAGCACAAAACAGAAAAGGAAGACTCTCAGGACTTTTGGAAACTATTCAATTTTTTATAAAGTTCATTTTCATCAAAATGCAATCATTGCTGAATCATCACCTTTTAGGAAAGAAATTCAATCTGTGACATTAACCCCTGTGTATAACTATGTGCTCAACTGTTATTAATATGTGAGCTTGATATGATAAACATAAATCATTCTCTCTTTCTCATTTTGCTGTACAATCCTAAGTGACACTAATATCAACAGTTTACTACTCAACAGTAAAATTTTGTAGTAGAACGTCAAACTAATTGACACACTCTTTTTTTCCTAATCTGTTACTGTCAGAGACTAGGACTTTCATAAATAATCCTATGATGATATGAATATAATTTTGATGAACACAAGCATCTTTAGGAATTTTCTTTACTAGGGGAAGGTTTCTATGCATGACTCTGCCATGACATTGGCTCAAGAGGACCACATTCCTGCCTGTAGACCCAGGAGTAAAACATGAGATGCTAGTTGCTTTACTCAGCAGTTTGGCATGCAGCTACCTGAGAAATGCAGACTACATCTGGACAAATTAACCCCTATATTTCTCATCCATCTTTTCTGATTTCTTTTTTTTTTTAATCTTTAGCTTTCTCTAATATTCTGTATTCTACTGATTTATCCTGTCTATTGTCTGTCCCCTCCACCAGTATATATATTCAGTGATGGAAGGATTTTATGTTTGTTCACAGCTATGCTCCCAGATCCTAGAAATTTGAGACATATTTGTATTTCACTAGATATTTGTTGAATAAACAAATTGAATGCATGAATCTACAAGCTATAACCGTAAGTTATCTGCCATAAAATTATATTTTAGAGGTGCCTTGGTGGCTCGGACCGTTAAGCATCTGCTTTCAGCTCAGATCATGATCCTAGAGTCCCGGGACTGAGCCCCAAATCCAGCTCCCTGCTCAGCGGGGAGTCTGCTTCTTCCTCTACCCCTCACCCTGCTTGTGCTCTCTCTCTCTCTCTCGTTATCTCTCTCTCTGTGTCAAATAAATAAATAAAATCTTTAAGAAAACAAAGTGTTGAAAGTAGACATCCCTGTGTTGTTCTTCACTGTAAAGGAAAAGCTCTCAGTTTTTCCCCATTTAGGATGATAGTAGCTGGGTTATTTTTTTATCTATGACCTTAATTATGTTGAGGTCTGTTCCCTCTATACCTACTTTGTTGAGGGTTTTTATCATGAATGGATGTTGTACATTGTCAAATGCTTTCTCTGCATCTATTGAAATGATCACATGGCTATCCTTTCTCTTATTAATGTGATGTATTACCTTGACCAAAATTCCAGTATTGAACCACACTTGTAATCTAGGAATAAATCCCACTCGAACTTGGTCAATGATTTTTTTAATGTATTGTTGAATTCAGTTTGCTCGCATTTTGTTGAAGATTTTTACTTTTATGTTCATCAGAGATATTTGCCTGCAGTTTTCTTTTTTGTGGTGTCTTTATCTGGTTTTATATCAGGGTAATGCTGGCCTCATAGAATAAATTTGGAAGTTTTCCTTCCCCCCCCTTTTTTTTTTTGATTCATTTGAGAATAGGTATTAACTCTTCTTTAAATATTTGGTAGAATTTGCCTGTGAAGCAATCTGGTCCTGAACTTTTGTTTTTTGGGAGTTTTTTGATTACTGATTCAATTTCTTTGCTGGTTATCAGTCTGTTCAAATTTTCTATTCCTGTTTCAGTTTTGGTACTTTGTATGTTTCTGGAAATTTATCCATTTCTTCTAGGTTGTCCAATTTGTTGGCATATAGTTTTTCAAAATGTTCTCTTATAATTGTTTGATTTCTATAGTCTTGGTTGTTATTTCTCCTCTCTCATTTGTGATTTTATTTATTTGGGTACTTTCTCTTTTCTTTTTGGTAAGTCTGGCTAAAGGTTCATCAATTTTATTCATTTTTTTCAAAGAACCAGTTCCTGGTCTCATTGATCTGTTCTATTGTTTTTTTTTTTTTTTTTCAGCTCCTATATCATTTATCTCTGCTCTAGTCTTTTTTAAAAATATTTATTTATTTGAGAATGAGAGAGAGAGAGAGAGTTGGGGAGGGGCAGAGAGAGAGTGAGAGAAGCAGACTGCCTGCTGAGTATGGAGCCTGATGTGGGACTTGATCCCAGGAGCCTAAGATCATGACCTGAAACCAAATCAAGAGTTGGCTTCTTAATCTAATGAGCCACCAAGGTGCCCCTCTGGTTTACTCATTATTATTTATTTCCTTCAGCAGCCTTTAGACTTCATTTGTTGTTCTTTTTCTAACTCATTTAGGTGTAAGTTTAGGTTGTTTGAGATTTTTCTTGCTTCTTGAGATAGGCCTATAAATATTTCCCTCTTAGGACCACTTTTGCTTCATCCCAAATGTTTTGGATCACTGTGTTTTCATTTTCATGTTTGTTCTTTTTTTTAATTTCTTATCTGATTTCCTAGTTGACTCATTCATTGTCTAGTAATGAATTGTTTAGTAGCCTGTTGTTTAGCCTTCATGTATTTGTGGTCTTTTCAGATTTTTTCTTGTAGTTAACTTCTAGTTTCATAGCGTTGTGGTCAGAAAAGGTGTATGGTATGATTTTGACCTTGAATTTGTTGAGGCCTGTTTTGTGGCCTAATATGTGATCTATTCTGGATAATGTCCCATGTGCACTTGAAAAGATTGTGTATTATGCTGCTTTAGAATGGAATATTCTGAATATATCTGTTTAGTCCATCTGGTCTCATGTGTCATCCAGAGCCATTGTTTCCTTGTTGATTTTCTGTTTAGATGATCTATCCATTGATGTAAGTGGGTGTTAAAGTCCCCTACTATTGTATTATTACCATTAGTTCCTTTATGTTTGTTATTCACTGTTTTGTGTATTTGGGTGCATAAATATTTGCATTTATATCTTTTTGTTGGACTCTCCCTTTTATTATTATATAGTGCCTTCCTTATCTCTTGTTACAGTCTGTTTTAAAGTCTAGTTTGTCCAAATGTAAGTATTGCTACTCTGGCTTTCTTTTGACATTCATTTACCTGGAAAAGGTTTCTCCTTCCCCTCACTTTCAACTTGCAGGTGTCTTTAGGTCTAAAATAAGTCTCTTGTAGGTGACATATAGATGGTTCTTGTTTCTTTATTCATTCTGACACCCTATGTCTTTTGATTGGAGTATACAGTCCATTTACATTCAAGTAATTGTTTTTTTAAAACAATTTTATTTAGTTAATGAGAGAGAAAGAGAAAGAGAGCACAAGTAGGGGCAGGAGGAGAGGGAGAAGCAGACTCCCCACTGAGCAGGACGCCCAACTTGGGGCTTCATCCCAGGACCCTGGGATCATGACCTGAGCTGAAGGCAGACACTTACCCAAATGAGCCACCCAGGAGCCCCTACATTCAAGTAATTATTGATAAATATATATTTATTGTCATTTTCTTACTAGCTTTGTGGTTGTTTCTGGAGATTTTCTCTGATCTTTTCTTGTTTTTCTTTCATGTTTTGCTGATTTTTCTTTAGTGATATATTTGGGTATCATTCTCTTTATTATTTGCATATTTATTAGTGGTTTTGATATATAGTTACCACTAGGTTTGTATATAATCTTTTCTGCATATAGCTGTCTATATTAAGTTGATGGCTATTTAAGTTTGAATCCGTTCTTTTCTCCTCTCCTCCCTACATTTTAGGTGTATGTTACTATGTTTAATATACTTTTTTGTGAGTTTCTTGACTGATTTTTTACATAAATATTCATTTTTCACTGCTTTTGTGTTTCCTACCTTTATACGGTCACTTTTGGTCTCTCCTTTCCACTCAAAGAGTCCTCTTTAATATTTTTTTGCAGGGCCAGTTTAGTGATTATGGACTCCTTTAGTTTTTGTTGAGAAGCTCTTTATCTCTCCTTCTATTCTGAGTAATAGCCTTGCTGGATAGAGTATTCTTGACTGCAGATTTTTTCCCATTCAACACCTCAAATATATCATGCCACTGCTTTCTGGCTTGAAGAATTTCTGTTGAAAAATCTCCTGCTAGCCTTGTGAGTTTCCCCTTGTAAGTTACTGACTTCTTTTGTCTTGCTGCTTTTAAGATTTTTTTCTTGGGGTGCCTGAGTGGCTCAGTCGTAAGCGTCTGCCTTTGGCTCAGGTCATGATCCCAGGGTCTGGGGATCGAGCCCCACATTGGGCTCCCTGCTCAGCGGGGAGCCTGCTTCTCCCTCTCACACTCCCTCTGCTTGTGTTCCCTCTCTTGCTGTCTCTCTCTGTCAAATAAATAAAATCTTTTAAAAAAAGAGAGAGATTTTTTCCTTTATTATTATATCTTGAAAACTTAATTACTCTATGTCTTGGTGTTGGTCTGCTTTTGTTGATTTTGATGGAAGTTCTCTATGCTTCCTGGATCTGGATGTCTTTTTTCTTCCCCAGATTAGGGAAGTTTTCAGCTATTATTTCCTCAAACAAATTTTCTGCCCCCTTTTCTCTCTCTTCTTCTGGGACTCCTATATTATGAATCTTATTATATTTGATAAAGTCAGTGAGTTCCCTGAGTCTTTTCTCATTTTGCATAATTTTTCTTTCTCTTTTGTTCAGCTTCATCGAAATTTTCCATTACTTTGTCTCTAGGTCATTAATTCATTCTTCTGCTTCTTCCAGCTTGCTGTTCATTTCAAGAGTGTTTCTAATCTCATTTATTGTTCTCTTTATCTTTGATTCTTTCTTAGCTCTTTTATCTCTGTGGTAAGGGTCTCACTGATGTTTTCCATTCTTTTCTCATGTCCAGCTGAGTATCGTTTTGATCATTGCTTTAAATTTTCCATCAGGCATGGTACCATATCTGTTTCAGTTAGATCTCTAGCTGTGGCCTTATCTTCTCCTTTCCTTTGGGATAAATTCCTCTGTTTTCTTATTTTGTCTAAGTCTCTGCCTGCTTCTCTGTGTTAGAAAAGCCAGTTATGTCTCTAGCTCCTTTGTTCCCAGAGAGGTTGAAGGCTGCCTTTCAGGGACAGACTGTGAGAAGAGCAAATAATCTCCCTATGTGTGCCTCAGGGGCTCTTCAGATTGCTGTTTCACACTGTATGCCCCTGGGTTGTTTGCCTTCTGTCCAAGAGCAGCACAGTGCTCTCCAGGCTCTATTCCTAGCCAAGCCTGCTGACCTTTAAAACTCCAGGCTTTAAGCTCTGCTAGTTGCAAGAACTCACAAAATGCAGCCTCTCTTGAAGCCAATGGCTATGAGGAAATGTTTCCTTGTGCATTCTCCTTTGTGCTCCCCTCTCTCTTACCTTTTTCCTGACCATGGCTCCCTCTCCTCCACAGCAGCCAGGATCCCTTTTTTCCCCAAACCATGTCTCTGTACTTCCTACCTTCTTTGATATGGCATCTTCTCTCCCTTTAGTTGTGGAATGTGTTCTGCAAGTTTTCAGGCCAATTTCTGGGGCACTTAGGATGATTTGACAGTTATCTAGTTGCATTTGTGAGATGAGGTAAGCTTAGGGTCCTCTTAATATATAGTTATAGATATATAGTTATATATATCTATATATATCTATATATAGATATAGATATCTATATCTATGGTATAGATATAACATAGAATGTTAGTCAGTAATATCAAGGAATGAACTACTGATACAGGTGGCAACCTAGATAAATTTCTTAGAATTATGCTGAGTGAAAAATGCCAATTTCAAAAGGTTATACACTGTATTATTCTTTATATAAAATTCTTTTTGAATGACAAAATTAAGAAAGGGCAAACAGATTAGTGGTTGTCAGTGATTAAGAATGGGTTGGGGGGAAGTGGGAGGGATGTGAGTCATGGTATAAAAGAGCAACATGAAGGATCCTTTTGGTGTTGGAACTGGCCCATATTTGACAGTGGTGGTTTATACACATAACTATAAATGTGATAAAATGGCATAGAACTACACACACACACAAAAACTAAAACAGGGTATCTGAAGACTAGTGGATTGTATCAGTGTCAATATCATTGTTGTAAGATTTTACTACAGTTTTTCAAGCTGTTATCTTTAGGGGAAACTGAGTAAATGTGCATAAACTCTGTTATTTCTGACAACTATATGCAACTCATAATCTCAAAATTAAAAGTTTAATTAAAAGATGCTATTCAAAAGCATAAAAATGATATTTTTTATCTCTAATATAGAAAACTAGGGAAAAAGAAGCAATAGTTTTAAGATTCTGAAGAAAAATAATCTTGAATCTAGAATTTATTATTTGAATTCTCACTGAAATGTGAGCACAAAATAATAACATTCTCAATAAAAAAGGCTAAGAAAGATTATCATTCATTAGCCTATCCTGGAAAAAAAAAGGAACAACAGTAACTTAAAGATCTCTTTTAGCAAAATGAAAAAGGATTCCAAGAAAGGAAGGAAGCATGAGATATGACAAATAATATACAAATTATAACACAAGAGCAATTATGGTGAAAATTATTATTGCAAATGTTAAAAAAATACCTTAAAGAAAATGGTATTAGATTAAAATGGTTAGATTAGATTAAGATGGTTCTTTATTTGATAGATAAGTATGTTTAAATCAGCTTTTTAAAATTTTTTAGATCATCTTCTAAAATAACTGAAATGGGATGGAAAGTATATCAAAACCATTAAAGGAATCAAAAAGAACACAAAATTCTAACAGTTGAGCAGAAATCGGAAATGAAAGGAAAAATATTAAACAAAGAGTAACAAATAGAGAATAGCAAGTAAATATCAATAAGACCAGTGGTTATCACTAATTAATAAATGTGAAAGTATCAAATTTACCATATAAAATAACATTACTAAACAGGATTAAAATATTCAGTTGCATTCCCTTTACAAGTGATCCATCAAATCAGAAGGCTATAATAATAGAAAATAAACAGTTTACTAAAGAAGAAATAAGAATGGCTAGTAAGCATAAGTGATATTTTTTTTAAAGATTTTATTTGACACAGAGAGAGAGAGAGCCCAAGTAGAGCGGGAGGCAGAAGGAGAGGGAGAAGAAGCAGGCTCTCTGCTGAACAGGAAACCCGACGTGGAGCTCAATCCCAGGACCCTGGGATTATAACCTGAGCCAAAGGCAGACGCTTAACTGAGCGACCCAGGTGCCCCAGCATAAGTGATATTTAACCCCATCTGCTAAATTAAGTTTACTTTTATCATATTAGGTTAAAGTTTTTAAAAAAATAGTATTCGATATTGACAAAAGTGTTGGAAACTAGCTCTCTAGTAAATCACTATGAAATAAAATCTTAGGAGTATGTGAACATTAACATGTAAAAGTCTCTGTGAAAATTGCAGTTTAAAAAAAAAACAAAACCTTTTATGACATATTTAACCTCTTTCCCAAAATTGTTTGACCACAGGCCCTTTTGCTAAGTTAGATATGTTAACATCCTGTGAAATGATGATTAATACATGCTGCCTAGTCAATGGATTAGTTAAGGAATGCAATTTCACAGGTCTGCCTACCCCAGAACAAGTGTCCATTTAAAAGGAATAATAAAAACAACCAGGTCACTTGAAAAGAGAGTGAAAGGTTTTTATATTAAGATTCATAGCTCCTAATAGAGACTGTGCATGTCTTTTAGCTATTCCCCCTTGTATCAAAACTCAGCACTTATTTTCAATAATTAACAAAATAAGAAATGCTTGATGTAGGGTAAACAGAATTAACCCATATTCAGCCTTCAGTTTCTTTTAAAACCATTGTTGCTTATTTTTCCAAATATAGAAATTATTTGCCTGGTAATATTTTAGATAAGCCTTAATGTTTGCTACTTTTACAGGCCATTAGTAGAAATATTTTTCTTAATATTTTAGTTAAGATTAAGTTGTCACCCAATTGCCATGAAAAAAAAGCTTCTGTCCATGTACTGTCAACATCAACCATATTGTGTTAGAATATAAAAATATACAGACTTTTAATAAGAATTTCTATGTAATAGCAGAGATTAAATTTCAGGTGAAACAAATTTAGAATTATTTACTAATCTGATCGCAGAGTAAATATGCTATTACAAGGTATGTCAACAGAAGGTGAGTTGGAAAAGCTATTCCTTGCTAGAAACAATGTCATTTTGATCTCATCTTCACAAATATGATAATATATAAATTTTACTGTTACAGAGAGCTGATCTCATCTAAACGCAGAAAACCCTCCTCCTATACCTAATCTATTTCCAGAAACCTTATCGATATGTTTTTGTTTCTCAGACAGAGCTGACATTTTACTCAGTAGGCCATGGTTGCACTTTTCCTCTCTTTAGATGCTTGGTCTGTGGTCCAAATGTTTACGTCCCCCCTCTCAAATTGATACGTTGAAATCAATGGTTTTTTTTTTTTTTTTTTTTTTTGAAGAGATATTAGGTGGAGTGTCCTTCCAGAGGAGGTCATGAGGGTGGAGCCTTCATGAATGGAATTAGAGCCTAATAGAGGAGGCTCCAGAGAGCTCCCTTGACCCTTTCCCATATAGAAGGTGCCAGTGGTGAACCAGGCAGAGGGCTTTCAGTTGGCTGTGCCTAATCTCCAGCATCCAACCTCCAGGACTGTAGGAAAGAAATTTCTATTGTTTATAAGCTACCCATTTTGTGTTTTGTTACAGAGAGCTCTCTGCACCACCAGGATCCCCAACACTAAATAAAGAGACTGCCCATCTTCCCTTTTGTGGACCTCCTCCCGCAGGCTTCGTGGCAATCTTTATCCTGATGGTAGACCTGTGATTTTCATTTCACCGATTTTCACTTAGCTAATATATGAGGTAGGGAGAAGGGAGCACCGAGTGGGGTTTGTGCCAGAATCTGCAGCTCTAAAGATAACTGCATTTACCCCACACCCTCAATTTGAATCAGTTGGGTGACTGCTTGATCTGACAAGTCTAAAATAAGATATATTTCACTCACTCTTCTCTACTCCCAGTGCTACATAGAATCTTTTCAATTTTTAGCATGATATTCAATTCGGAGCAGCAGTGGCTCCAGAATTTCTGCTGTGGAGGGAACTAGGGTCATCATGGTTGAGAGGGATGGGCCAGGCAAGATAGAACAGCGAAGGAATTTATCTAGATTTTTCCCCCCATAACAACACACTTATCTGAGGATGAAGATGGAGATCCTGAAGGAGTAAAGATATCATCAGTCTTTTTTGGCACCAATTAACATTAAAAGGGAAACTGCTTTTTCTGCAATTTTTCTGCAATAGTGAGCTGCATTGCTTGCTTTTTTGACTTCAGGTTCAGTTTGTTGTTGTGTACCTGTAATTCTATTTTGGAATGTGGTCATTGTGTAGTTCTGCAGACACAGTTGAGGCTGGATCCAGCTAAATCACTGTTTCTTGTGTTCTCAACACCCTCTCCCTTTGTATTTTCTTTTGGTTCTTTTGTAAAGATACAGAGAAAAATATAAAAATTTTTCTCAAACCCTGAAGATACTATCATTCTTCCACATTTGTTTACTTGTCTTGATTTTTAATCCCTGGACAGGGTAAGTGACAGTGTGATGTTGTCAAGGGGAAGAAGGAGGAGTTGCCCTTTTTCTTTTATAATTGAGATATAACTGACATATAACATTGTGTAAGTATAAGGCATACAACCTATTGATTTGATACATTTATATATTGCAATATGCTTACCTCAGTAGCACCTGCTAACACCGGCATTGGGTCACATAATTATCATTTCTTTTTTGCAGTAGGTATCTTGGCAACTTTGAAGTTTACAATCAGTATTATTGCCTTTAATCACTGTGTTCTGCATTAGATCTCCTAGTTCTGAGTTTGCACCCTTAAACAACATCTCCCCAGTTCTCCCATTCCCCTCCCCAGCCCCTGGTAACCACCCTTCTACCTTCTGTTCTTACCAGTTCAACTTTTTCAGATTCCACATATAAATGGTATCAGGAGTTGTCTGTCTTAATTGTTTTTTATGGGCTTGTTTGGTTCTCAGTAGAATGCCCTGAGCTGGTTGGAGAGCTGGGGAGGAGTGGTTGAAGACTGGCTCCCTCAGGTTCGCTCATGCATAATGAATTCATAATGTTAAATAGAGCTTGTTACCTATAGGTTGGCACACTCTGGCTTAATGTGATTCCACTGACTCTGCCTACTCTTTCAAGAGGATCTGTGCAGAGCTATCATTTTATTTAAGAAATATTGCTCAGTGTGGCTTAGAGATAATAAACTTTACTGGGGAGCCAAGGGGGTTGGTTTGTCCCTGGAAATCTGCTCTTTCAAAGTTTTGCTATGTTTTATTGGAGAGTCACAGAGTTAGTCTTTTGTTCCTCCAGAAAAAATCTTGCTCTAAATAACTAGCCAATAATGTGAGGTTAGAGATGAGTGACAGGTTGTAATGAGAACAGTTGTTTGTTCAACCCCTGGATTTTTTTTTCCTAAGGATGAAACATAAAACTAAATTATTCATGTAACATTACTGATTCCCACACTATTGATTATAATCGCCATCATCAGTTCGCTCCCTCTCCAGCCATCCCAACAGGTTATTACTTACAGATTGTGGTATTATTTGCTGCCAGGATTACATTTTTAAAAATAAGTATAAACAGTGGGAGGAAATTTTTAGCATACCAGAGAGTTCCTTTCCTCTTGAAAATAACATAAGCTGCACCTTTGGTTTTTAATTAATCAGATACCAAGAGTTGATCCTAAAATTTCAAATAAGATCAAAATGAGTGGCAAATGATAAGCCTGAAATAATTGCAGAGAGTAAGGGAAGAAAGTCACTAGAATGAGTCTCTTTATGATTTAAGACCAATGCCAGAGTACTCAAATATTGATCATTTTATTGGCAAAACACTAAAATGATATATCCATTGATTGGACTATAAGATAACAATCTCTTTTATTATAAATTCAGGCTCTGGGTATAGAGAGAAAAATATGACATATGGCAAACTACAAAAATTATTTATCATTTATTAGCAATTAGTTTTTTAGTTAAATATTAAGGAATTTCCTTGAAGAGTTCTCTTTTTCCCTTCAGAAGACTGAGAAAATTCCATTTATCCAGTTTCAATAGGGAGGTTAATAACAAGCTATGCAATATGTCAGTGTACCAATCTACAGAAGGTGTAACTAGGAAAAAAGCACTATTATATCATACAGCAAAAGATATGCTCTGTGCTCTATACAATGGAGTAATAAAAGATTATTTCCTTCTTTTAAAATAAAATGCTTAGTTTTGAGAAGCTGTCTACTCTAAGTCACACAAACAACCAGTGAAATCATCACCTGAGTCGAAATCAAGAGTTGGACACTTAACTGACTGAGCCACCCAGGCACCGCCATGATACAGACTTTTTAAATTTTTTAAATTTTTATTTATTTTATTAACATATAATGTATTATTTGTTTCAGGGGTACAGGTCTGTAATTCATCAGTCTTACACAATTCACAGCACCCACCATAGCACATACCCTCCCCAATGTCCATCACCCAGTCACCCCATCCTTCCCACCCCCCACCACTCCAGCATCCTTCAGTGTGTTTCCTGAGATTAAGAGTCTCTTATGATTTGTCTCCCTCTCTGGTTTTGTCCCGTTTCATTTTTTCCTCTCTTCCCTATGATCCTCTGCCTTGTTTCTCAAATTCCACATATCAGTGAGATCGTATGATAATAGTCTTTCTCTGATAGACTTAT
The DNA here is from genome assembly GCF_003265705.2 of Callorhinus ursinus. Taxonomy (NCBI): domain Eukaryota; kingdom Metazoa; phylum Chordata; class Mammalia; order Carnivora; family Otariidae; genus Callorhinus; species Callorhinus ursinus. The sequence continues at coordinate 8,142,839 of NW_027397073.1, read as the reverse complement.
TTCACTTAGTGTAATACCCTCTAGTTCCATCCATGTCATTGCAAATGTCAAGATTTCATTTTTTGATGGTTGCATAATATTCCATTGTGTGTGTATATGTGTATATATATATATATATATATATATACCATATCTTCTTTATCCATTCATCTGCCGATGGACATCTAGGCTCTTTCCATAGTTTGGCTATTGTGGACATTACTGCTATAAACATTGGGGTGCATGTGCCCCTTCAGATCACTACATTTGTAACTTTGGGGTAAATACTCAGTAGTGCAATTGCTGGGTCATAGGGTGGCTCTATTTTCAACTTTTTGAGGAACCTCCATACTGTTTTCCAGAGTGGCTGCACCTGCTTGCATTCCCACCAACAGTGTAGGAGGGTTCCTCTTCCTCTGCATCCTCGCCAGCATCTGTTGTTTCCTGACTTACTAATTTTAGCCATTCCGACTGGTGCGAGGTGGTATCTCATTGTGGTTTTGATTTGTATTTCCCCAATGCCGAGTGATGCTGAGCACTTTTTCATGGGTCTGTTGGCCATCTGGATGTCTTCTTTGCAGAAATGTCTGTTCATGTCTTCTGCCCATTTCTTGATTGGATCATTTGTTCTTTGGGTATTGAGTGTGATAAGTTATTTATAGATTTTGGATACTAGCCCTTTATCTGATATGTCATTTGCAAATATCTTCTCCCATTCTGTTGGTTGTCTTTTGGTTTTGTTGACTGTTTCCTTTGCGGTGCAAAAGCTTTTTATCTTGATGAAGTCCCAATAGCTCATTTTTGCCCTTGCTCCCCTTGCCTTTGGCGATGTGTCTGGAAAGAAGTTGCTGCAGCTGAGGTCGAAGAGGTTGCTGCCTGTGTTCTCCTTTAGGATTTTAATGGATCCCTGTCTCACATTTAGGTCTTTCATCCATTTTGAGTCTGTTTTTGTGTGTGGTGTAAGAAAATGGTCCAGTTCATTCTTCTGCATGTGACTGTCCAATTTTCCCAACACCATTTGTTGAAGGGACTGTCTTTTTGCCATTGGACATTCTTTCCCGCTTTGTCAAAGATGAGTTGACCATAGAGTTGAGGGTCCATTTCTGGGCTCTCTATTCTGTTCCATTGATCTATGTGTCTATTTTTGTGCCAGTACCATACTGTCTTGATGATTACAGCTTTTAATAGAGCTTGAAGTCCAGAATTTTTATGCCACCAGCTTTGCTTTTCTTTTTCAACATTCCTCTATTTGGTGTCTTTTCTGGTTCCATACAAATTTTAGGATAATTTGTTCCATTTCTGTGAAAAAAGTTGATGGTATTTTGATAGGGATTGCATTAAATGTGTAGATTGCTCTAGGTAGCATAGACATTTTCACAATATTTTTTCTTCCAATCCATAAGCATGGAACTTTTTTCCATTTCTTTGTGTCTTCCTCAATTTCTTTCATGAGTATTTTATAGTTTTCTGAGTACAGATTATTTGCCTCTTTGGTTAGATTTATTCCTAGGTATCTTATGGTTTTGGGTGCAATTGTAAATGGGATTGACTCCTTAATTTCTTTTTCTTCTGTCTTATTGTTGGTGTATAGAAATGCAACTGATTTTTGTGCATTGATTTTATATCCTGCCACTTTACTGAATTCCTGTATGAGTTCTAGCAGTTTTGGTGTGGAGATTTTTGGGTTTTCCTGATACAGACTTTTTTAAATAAAATAATTAAAATTGTTTCTCTATTTCTTTTCTGTGTCTTATCAAAGGCATGGGCCCAAACACACATGCAAACAATTCGACATCCACTTTTTATATCACTTTGGATTTAATTACTTATACCCATTTGGTTCTCTCCTAAAGAAAGAAATACATTTTGAATTACTTAACAGATTACCATCACCAATTTGGCAAGCCGTCTCCCATCATTTAGCATTCCTATAGCACTTTGGATTTGCTAAGTGCTTTATAATAATTTTTATTCTCTTGACTATTATACTTTTGATGATGATTTGATATTTCAAATGTACTTTATTACCTTCTGGTTGCTTCTATAGCAAGGAGGAGGAGGAGAAATGAGATCTTGTGGGCTGTTCTTGCACAATATTAGTCTGAGACTCTTACTCAGAATATTAATATTTTAACCAAGTGGAAAACTTTGGAATAAATAGCATAATGTGAGTTAAATCACCATTACTTTCGTATAATTTAGATTTATGACTATGCATGTAAAACTGCTGAGCCTTCTCCAGGGTGCTCAACTTTCTAAAGCCAACTTTCTGCTGAATCAGACTTGTCAGTAAATCATTGATTCGCTGATAATTTTTCAGGTTCAATGACAGTTTTTTTCTTCTTTTATATCACATTATAGACTCTGGGTCCCTTAAGATAATCATATTTCATTTTCAGCTAAAGAAAGAATAACCTGGGTGTATAGAGTGTACATTTCGATTTTTCTGGGCTTTCATTAAGTGTACTGTTTCAGAAATGTATCTGTTATGAGTCATGATGCCTTTAGCATTTTCCAGTATCCTTTGCTTGTATATACCCTGATTATATATCAATATAACTCAGGAATTCAGAAGTAGCAAACGATACATTATTATAAATTGAAACTGCAAATCAACAACCAATATTGATTGCTGTTTGTACAATAGTCTTATTCACCATGACTCTCAATCATAAACCCTTCAAACTGTGCACATTAATTCACTTATTAGTGACACTTTGATTCATCACCAGCCTTAATTCTATTCTATGATCTTGGATTTCATTGCTTATTTAAATTTCAACAATCATTTCATATCCAATATTGACTTCAAGAACCTACCCCAGCTATTTAATCCACAGATGTCTCCAGGAGCATGTAAAGAAAAAACAGTGGGAAGATTAGCTTTGAGTCCTGGCTTAAGTGTTTCCTGCCCTATGACACTAGGCACATGATCTGCTTCACTTAGCCTCAGATTCCTGATTTCTAGAAGTGGATGCTGATTATACCTGTTTCTTGAGTGTACAATTATTCTAAAATTAAATAATTCAAAAAATCACTAAAATGTTTTAACACATAAATTGTTTTTAAATTTTCACAAAATTTTTTCATTATTACACTTGGAGTCTGTGCATATCACCTCGCAGTTGAGTAACACATTGTATCATCTCTGTCTTACCTCCCAAAATAGATGACAAGCTTTGTGAAGCTAAATAATATGTATAGTGATTTTATTATGTTCTGCACAGCTAGTCATATACCTGATTCAGTAAAATTTGATTATAGATAGTTTCTCTTATTCATTGGATAACTGAATAGTTACCTAGTTTAAATGACTAGATTAACAAATGATTTTAACTTGATGGAACTTATTTGATGTTTCATTACCTCTTTTCTTCAAAAGCGATTAAAGCATTTGTGCTATTTTGGAGAATTTCTTTCTGAAACAAAACATTGGAAGAGTAAATAAATAAAACAGCCATACTCTTTTGTGATGGGAATGAAACATTGTTTTAGGGTGAAGCAGCAATAAATATCATTAAAGAGAAGATTTTAGGCACTGAGGAAAACTGAAACTGAGTAAGAGTTAGCCAAGAAAGGAGATAGAGGAATTTGAAAATGGTCTGACCAGGACAATCCCACACTGAAAGCAATGAAAAGCTGTGGAAAACTCAGAGTTTGGGTGACGATTCTAGTTCTGAGGTCTTGCACAAGTAGGTTAAACTCTGATTACAAATTTTGTCGTGTATAAAATGAGGGCATGATAACACCTGGCACATAAAAGTAGTGAAAAATTCTCTCACTTGTTAATTTTACCAAAAAACAAGCTCTGTGGTTCTCTAACTTTGGAAAATTTTCTCTATAACATTAGTCTTAGGAGGAATGTACTAGAATGATCAAATCTGAATAGGTTATTAACATAATTCAACAGATACGCAGGGTCTTGGTTTGTCTTTGTGATTAACCAAAAACTAAACCTTTATCTGTTACTTATGTAGCATGTTTTCTAAAAAACAGTTTCCTAATATCAAATAAACTATGTAACAATCTATAGCAATTTCATGTAATGAAGTACAAAAATCTCTATTGAAGCTTTATTAGATTATATCATTCCCCCAAATTAACTCGAAATCATAGACTTCCATGTAAAATGCAAAACTATAAAACTCCTAGAAGATTACATAGGAGAAAACCTAGATGACCTTGAGAATGGTGATGACTTTTTAAATACCACTCAAAGGCACAGTCCATGAAAGAAAGAATTGATAAGTTAGACTTCACTGAAGTTAAAAATGTCTGCTTCATTAAAGATACTGACAATAGAATGAGGAGACAAGCTACAGACTAGGAGAAAATATTTGCAAAGACATATCTAATTAAAGACTGTTAATTCCAACTATTCAAAGAACTCTTAAAACTCAACAGTAAGAAAACAAAAGAAAAATTAATTTAAATATGAGCAAAGGATTTGAACAGACACCTCACCAAAGAAAATACCCAGATAGCAAATAAACATATGAAAAGAAGCTCAACATTGTATGTCATCAGGAAAATGCATATTCAACCAAAAATTAAAACAACATGCCTATTAGAATGTGAAATCCAAAAAACCGACCACTAAATGCTGGTGAGGATGTGGGGCAACAGGAACTCTCATTCACTGCTGATGTGGAATGTAAAATTGTACAGACACTTTGGAAGACAATTTAGTGATTTCTTACAAAACTTAACATACTCTTATCATATAATCCAACAATTGCCCTCCAGTTTACTCAAAGGAGTTGAAATCTTATGTATACACAAAATGTTTGGTCCAACACATGAAGGTTTATTCATAACTGACAAAACTTGGAAGCAACCAAGATGTCCTTCAGTAAGTGAATGGATATATAAACTTTGTTCCATCCAGACAATGGGATATTATTCAAAGTTTAAAGGAAATGGTCAATGAAGCCATGAAAAGACATGGAGGAAACTTGAATGCATATCACTAAGTGAAAAAAAAAAAAAACATTTGAAAAGGCTACATATTATATGATTCCAACTATGTGACATTCTGGAAAAGACAAAACTATGGATACAGTAAAAAGATCAGTGGATGTCAGGAGTCATAGGGGGAGGGAGGGAAGAATAGGCTGAGCGCAGAGGGTTTTTAGGGGAATGAAGCTACTCTGTGTGATACTATAATGATGGATACATGTTTTTATACATTTGTCCAAATCCATAAACTATACAACACCAAGAGTGAACCCTAAGATAAACTATGGCTTTGGGGTGATTATGTTGTGTCAGTTAGGTCCTTCCTCATGCATTGCCATCCACTCTGGTGGGGAATGTGATAATGGTGGAGGCTGTACATGCACAGAGGAGGAGGGTAAATGGGAACTCCCCACGTTTACCACCCAATTTTGCTATGAACCTAAAACTGCTCTAAAAAATAAAGTTTATTAAAAAAAGTTTATTAAGACATCTAGAGAGGCACAAATAAGTATAAATTATTAATGGCTTTTAAGACAATTGCTAGACTGGTTTTGCTAAAATTAACCTTTGAGCTTGATTCATGTGAAAGAGACAAAACCAGTGAGGTCATGAAGGTTCTACATGGCCCTTCCAGTTTCTGTCCATGAACATGAAACTTTTATTTCTTTACCCTCCTTCATCCAATTTTTACACCCAAAATTGTTTGTTCCTGTTTGCAGGCTTTCTAAATATTGATTTTCAAATTCCTTCTTTCCTGTTTGCAGGCTTTCTAAATATTGATTTTCAAATTCCTTATTTCCATAACTATCCCAACCTAATTCCAATTTATGTAACTCCATTTCTTATTTTTCTGGTTTTGGTTCCTGCCTGTCAAAGGAACTCAGAAGTAAAAATCCTGGCCCCTTCCCTTCGCATAAACCAGAGGATGACAAATATTTATTTAGATGGTGCTCATCTATTTTCTCAAAAAGGTTAAATTTAAGCCACTTCTATAAACTTCCTGGTTAGGTTTCATTTTCAAAAATAACACTTTTTAGTGTAATTGAAATATAAAATAGGGGGCGGAGCAAGATGGCGGAGGAGTAGGAGACCTAGATTTCGTCTGGTCTCAGGAATTCAGCTGAATAGGGATCAAACCATTCTGAACACCTACGAACTCAACAGGAGACCGAAGAAGAGAGTAGCAACAACTCTCTGAACAGAAAAGTGACCACTTTCTGGAAGGTAGGACGTGCGGAGAAGTGAATCCGAGGCGATATTCGGGAGGATAGACGGCGGGGGAGGGGCCTCGGCAGCCGCTTCTGGCAAGTGCTAGAGCCGCGGAGCACAAAATCGGACCTTTTAGAAGTTGGCTCAGCGGAGGGACGTCGCTGCAGTGGCTAAGCGGGGGGTGGAACCCTCACGGGACAGTGTGGTCTCAGGACCCTTGGGGTCACAGAGAGACTGGGGGTGCCTGAGTGCGCCAGAGCTCCCAGGTATCGGAGCGGGGAAGCCGGCTGCAGAGACGGAGCCGAGGCGCGGGCTCTCAGCTCGGGGTGGCCATAAACTGTGATCTGCGGCCCAGTCGGGGCACGGCTCACCCAGCAGGGACCCAGCAGGCGGCAGATCCGGGGAGACTCCCCTTCCTTCCCGGGGAGGAGCGGTGCGGGAGCACACCGCAGGTTCTGCTGGGTTTGGAGACTCCACACGGGGTCGGGTGCCAGAGATAGCAACGCTCGGTCACAGGCCGGGTGAGCACGGAGTGCGGCCAGAGACCGGGGACACGGAAGTGACTGCTTTTCTCTGGGGGCGCACTGAGGAGCGGGGCCCCGAGTTCTCAGCTCCTCCGGGTGGAGATTGGGAGGCCACCATTTCTGCCCTGGCCCTCCAAGGCTGTACAGAGAGCTTGCAGGGAACAAAAGCTCCTGAGAGCAAACCGGAGCAGCTTCCTTAGCCCGGACCCACAAGGGCGGGGCAATTCCGCCTCCAGCAAAGACATTTGGAAACCACAGCAACAGGCCCCTCCCCCAGAAGATCAGCACAAACAGCCAGCAAGCCAAGACCAAGTTGATCGATCAAGGAGAACGGGAGAACTCCAGCGCTAGGGGAATACTGCACATAGATTCATGGCTTTTTTTTTTTTTTTTTTTACCATGATTCATTATTTCATCAAAGTTAATTTTTGTTGACTGTTTTTTTTATTTTTCTTTTTCCCTTTTTTAACCAACATCTTATCAATCCCTTTTTAAAAAAAAAAAAAACATTTTTCATTTTTCATTTTTAGAGTCATATTTTATCCCTTCATAGTAGTTACCCTTATTTTTGGCATATATATATAAGTTGTTCTCTCTTTAAGATTTTGAGGTACAGTTTCTTCTAACAGATCAAAATATACCCTAAATCACTAGTGTATGGCTTTGTTCTAGTCTCCTGCCTGATCACATTCTCTCCCTTTTTCCTTTTTTTTTTTCTTTTCTTAAATCTTCTTTCTTTTTTCAAACAACTTATCTTACCAAGTCCTTTTATAAAACCTTTTATAATTTTCATCTTTACAGTCATCTTCCATCCCTTCATTGTATCAACCCTTATTTTGTACATATATGTCTTTTTTCCTTTAAAATTTTAGGAGGCACTTTTTTCTAACAGACCAAAATACGCCCAAAATCTAGTGTGTGGCACTGATCTATGCACTACCCTGATCATATTTGATCATATTCTGCTTTTTTTGTATTGTTTTGTTTTTGTTTTTATCTTTTTTTCTTTTTTCTCTTTCTTTTTTCTTTCTTTCCCTTTCTTTTCCCCTGGTTTCAGGTCTTTTCTGATTTGTATACAGTATATTTGCTGGGGACGTTGTAAACCTGTTAGCATTTCATTCTCTCATTCATCTATTCTCCTCTGGACAAAATGACAAGACGAAAGAAATCACCTCAGCAAAAAGAACAAGAGGTAGTACCGTCAGCCAGGGACCTACTCAATACAGACATTAGTATGATGTCGGACCTAGAGTTCAGAATCATGACTTTAAAGATACTAGCTGGGCTTGAAAAAAGCATGGAAGTTATTAGAGAAACCCTTTCTGGAGAAATAAAAGAACTAAAATTTAACCAAATCGAAATCAAAAAGGCTATTGATGAGGTGCAATCAAAAATGGGGGCACTAACTGCTAGGATAAATGAGGCAGAAGAGAGAATCAGCGATATAGAAGACCAAATGATGGAAAATAAAGAGGCTGAGAAAAAGAGAGAGAAACAACTACAGGATCACGAGGGCAGAATTCGAGAGATAAGTGATACAATAAGACGAAACAACATTAGAATAATTGGGATCCCAGAAGAAGAAGAAGAGAGAGAGAGGGGGGCAGAAGGTATATTGGAGCAAATTATAGCAGAAAACTTCCCTAATGTGAGGAAGGAAACAGGCATTAAAATCCAGGAGGCACAGAGAACCCCTCTCAAAATCAATAAAAATAGGCCAACACCCCGACATCTAATAGTAAAACTTACGAGTCTCAGAGACAAAGAGAAAATCCTGAAAGCAGCTCGGGAGAAGAGATATGTAACCTACAATGGTAGAAACATTAGATTGGCAACAGACCTATCCACAGAGACCTGGCAGGCCAGAAAGGACTGGCAAGATATCTTCAGAGCACTAAACGAGAAAAATATGCAGCCAAGAATACTATATCCAGCTAGGCTATCATTGAAAATAGAAGGAGAGATAAAAAGCTTCCAGAACAAACAAAAACTAAAGGAATTTGCAAACACGAAACCAGCCCTCCAAGAAATATTGAGAGGGGTCCTCTAAGCAAAGAGAGAACCTAAAAGCAGCAAAGAGCAGAAACGAACACAGACAACAGACAGTTAACAGTCACCTTACAGGTAATACAATGGCACTAAATTCATACCTTTCAATAGTTACCCTGAATGTAAATGGGCTCAATGCCCCAATCAAAAGACACAGGCTATCAGATTGGATTAAAAAACAAGACCCATCAATATGCTGTCTGCAAGAGACTCATTTTAGACCCAAAGACACCCCCAGATTGAAAGTGAGGGGTTGGAAAACCATTTACCATGCTAATGGACACCAAAAGAAAGCTGGGGTGGCAATCCTTATATCAGACAAACTAGATTTTAAAACAAAGACTGTAATAAGAGATGAGGAAGGACACTATATCCTACTTAAAGGGTCTATCCAACAAGAAGATCTAACAATTGTAAATATGTATGCCCCGAACGTGGGAGCCGCCAATTATATAAGGCAATTAATAACAAAAGCAAAGAAACACATTGACAACAATACAATAATAGTGGGGGACTTTAACACCCCCCTGACTGAAATGGACAGATCATCTAAGCAAAAGATCAACAAGGAAATAAAGACTTTAAATGACACACTGGACCAAATGGACTTCACAGACATATTCAGAACATTCCATCCCAAAGCAACGGAATACACATTCTTCTCTAGTGCCCATGGAACATTCTCCAGAATTGATCACATCCTAGGTCACAAATCAGGTCTCAATCGGTACCAAAAGATTGGGATCATTCCCTGCATATTTTCAGACCACAATGCTTTGAAACTAGAACTCAACCACAAGAGGAAAGTCGGAAAGAACTCAAATACATGGAGGCTAAAGAGCATCCTACTAAAGAATGAATGGGTCAACCAAGAAATTAAAGAAGAATTAAAAAAATTCATGGAAACCAATGAAAATGAAAACACAACTGTTCAAAATCTTTGGGATACAGCAAAGGCAGTCCTGAGAGGAAAGTATATAGCAATACAAGCCTTTCTCAAGAAACAAGAAAGGTCTCAAATACACAACCTAACCCTACACCTAAAGGAGCTGGAGAAAGAACAGCAAATAAAGCCTAAACCCAGCAGGAGAAGAGAAATCATAAAGATCAGAGCAGAAATCAATGAACTAGAAACCAAAAGAACAGTAGAACAGATCAACGAAACTAGGAGCTGGTTCTTTGAAAGAATTAACAAGATTGATAAACCCCTGGCCAGACTGATCAAAAAGAAAAGAGAAATGACCCAAATCAACAAAATCATGAATGAAAGAGGAGAGATCACAACCAACACCAAAGAAATACAAACAATTATAAGAACATATTATGAGCAACTCTATGCCAGCAAATTAGAGAACCTGGAAGAAATGGGTGCATTCCTAGAGATGTATCAACTACCAAAATTGAACCAGGAAGAAATAGAAAACCTGAACAGACCTATAACCACTAAGGAAATTGAAACAGTCATCAAAAATCTCCCAAGAAACAAAAGCCCAGGGCCAGATGGCTTCCCAGGGGAATTCTATCAGACATTTCAAGAAGAATTAATACCTATTCTCCTGAAACTGTTCCAAAAAATAGAAATGGAAGGGAAACTTCCAAACTCATTTTATGAGGCCAGCATTACCTTGATCCCAAAACCAGACAGAGACCCCATCAAAAAAGAGAATTACAGACCAATATCCTTGATGAACATGGATGCAAAAATTCTCACCAAAATACTAGCCAATAGGATCCAACAGTACATTAAAAGGATTATTCACCATGACCAAGTGGGATTTATTCCTGGGCTGCAAGGCTGGTTCAACATCCGCAAATCAATCAACGTGATACAATACATTAACAAAAGAAAGAACAAGAATCATATGATCCTCTCAATAGATGCAGAAAAAGCATTTGACAAAGTACAACATCCTTTCTTGATCAAAACTCTTCAGAGTATAGGGATAGAGGGTACATACCTCAATATCATAAAAGCCATCTATGAAAAACCTACAGCGAGTATCATTCTCAATGGGGAAAGGCTGAGAGCCTTTCCCCTAAGGTCAGGAACGCGGCAGGGATGTCCACTCTCACCACTGCTATTCAACATAGTATTAGAAGTCCTAGCCACAGCAATCAGACAACAAAAAGAAATCAAAGGCATCCAAATAGGCAAAGAGGAAGTCAAACTCTCACTCTTTGCAGATGATATGATACTGTATGTGGAAAACCCAAAAGACTCCACCCCAAAACTGCTAGAACTCATACAGGAATTCAGTAAAGTAGCAGGATATAAAATCAATGCACAGAAATCAGTGGCATTCCTATACACCAACAAGGAGACAGAAGAGAGACAAATCAAGGAGTCTATCCCATTTACAATTGCACCCAAAACCATAAGATACCTAGGAATAAATTTAACCAAAGAGGCAAAGGATCTGTACTCAGAAAACTATAAAATACTCATGAAAGAAATTGAAGAAGACACAAAGAAATGGAAAAACGTTCCATGCTCATGGATTGGGAGAATCAACATTGTGAAGATGTCAATGCTACCTAGAGCAATCTACACATTCAATGCAATCCCCATCAAAATACCATCCACTTTTTTCAAAGAAATGGAACAAATAATCCTAAAATTTGTATGGAACCAGAAGAGACCCCGAATAGCCAGAGGAATACTGAAAAAGAAAAGCAAAGCTGGCGGCATCACAATTCCGGACTTCCAGCTCTATTACAAAGCTGTCATCATCAAGACAGTATGGTACTGGCACAAAAACAGACACATAGATCAATGGAACAGAATCGAGAGCCCAGAAATGGACCCTCAACTCTATGGTCAACTTATTTTTGACAAAGCAGGAAAGAATGTCCAATGGCAAAAAGACAGTCTCTTCAACAAATGGTGTTGGGAAAATTGGACAGCCACATGCAGAAGAATGAAACTGGACCATTTCCTTACACCACACACAAGAATAGACTCCAAATGGTTGAAAGACCTAAACGTGAGACAGGAGTCCATCCAAATCCTAAAGGAGAACACAGGTAGCAACCTTTTCGACCTTAGCCGCAGCAACTTCTTCCTAGAAACATCGCCAAAGGCACGGGAAGCCAGGGCAAAAATGAACTATTGGGATTTCATCAAGATAAAAAGCTTTTGCACAGCAAAAGAAACAGTCCACAAAACCAAAAGACAACCGACAGAATGGGAGAAAATATTTGCAAACGACATATCAGATAAAGGGCTAGTATCCAAAATCTATAAAGAACTTATCAAACTCAACACCCAAAGAACAAATAATCCAATCAAGAAATGGGCAGAAGACATGAACAGACATTTCTCCAAAGAAGACATCCAAATGGCCAACAGGCACATGAAAAAGTGCTCAACATCACTCGGCATCAGGGAAATCCAAATCAAAACCTCAATGAGATACCACCTCACACCCGTCAGAATGGCTAAAATTAACAAGTCAGGGAACGACAGATGTTGGCGGGGATGTGGAGAAAGGGGAACCCTCCTACACTGTTGGTGGGAATGCAAGCTGGTGCAACCCCTCTGGAAAACAGTATGGAGGTTCCTCAAACAGTTGAAATTAGAGCTACCGTTCGATCCAGCAATTGCACTACTGGGTATTTACCACAAAGATACAAATGTAGGGACCCGAAGGGGTACGTGTACCCCAATGTTTATAGCAGCAATGTCCACAATAGCCAAACTGTGGAAAGAGCCAAGATGCCCATCGACAGATGAATGGATAAAGAAGATGTGGTATATATACACAATGGAGTATTATGCAGCCATCAAAAGGAATGAGATCTTGCCATTTGCAACGACGTGGATGGAACTGGAGGGTGTTATGCTGAGTGAAATAAGTCAATCAGAGAAAGACATGTATCACATGACCTCACTGATATGAGGAATTCTTAATCTCAGGAAACAAACTGAGTGTTACTGGAGTGGTTGGGGGTGGGAGGGATGGGATGGCTGGGTGATAGACATTGGGGAGGGTATGTGCTACGGTGAGCGCTGTGAATTGTGTAAGACTGTTGAATCACAGATCTGTACTTCTGAAACAAATAACGCAACATATTTTAAGAAAAAAGGAAAAGAAGAAGATAACAGGAGAGGAAGAAAAGGGGAGTATGTCAGAGGGGGAGACGAACCATGAGAGATGATGGACTCTGAAAAACAAACTGAGGGTTTAGAGGGTAGGGGGGTGGGGGGATGGGTTAGCCTGGTGATGGGTATTGAGGAGGGCACGTTCTGCATGGAGCACTGGGTATTATGAACAAACAATGAATCATGGAACACTGCATCAAAAACTAATGATGTAATATATGGTGATTAACATAACAATAAAAAAATTAAAAAAAAAAAAGAAATATAAAATAATACTTTATAATGCTAAAATAGCCTATAAAACTGTTTGGAAATTAGATATTGTATAATTTACATTATATATCCATGTATGTCTAAAATAATTATAACCCATTAATAGAAACTGTACCAGCAGCAATGAGAAACACACACATTTCACAGAAACATAGGGTTTTAGTTCCTGCCTTCCACTGAGACCAGAGGACCTGATTTCTTTAAAAGCTAACTTTGAAAAGATCTACTGGAAAAAAAATAATGTAAGTGTGATAGGCCTTGGTTTTTTTGTCTGATAAATAATTTGCTTGATTCATATACAAATTAAGAAGATTACTCAGTTTGATTCAGTTGTCAAGAATTCCAAGCCTGTCAGTTTATCTTGGAGAACCATGAAGCAGAGACTTATCCATGAATACATACTTGGTGTCTTACTTGATCAATATGATAGTGATTGCTTATACAATCATCCTGTGAAGCAATTTCTTCACTACTCATCTTCATCACACCAAATTAGGAGTAAGAATCTGAAAGTTTTATTTTCTTAAACATGCCATGCTTCAAGGACTTCTTCCCCCTACTTAAATTCTAGAAAATAGAGATTAAGTGAGAAGTAGTTTGGAAAATTTCATGCTTGGATTTTATTTGCTCTTAAATGTTCTTCATAAACTTTTTGAAGATAGAAGATTTAAGAAGCACACAGCTGACAGTAACAGAAAACCACAAGCTAGTTTAAACAATAAGAAAATGCATTATCTCCCCTAGCAGGAAATCCTAAGAACAGTTCCAGGGTTCAGTGAGAGAATAGCTAAAGGTTAAGCCAAGGGTTCTCTTCATCTTTCCACATGTGGAAGCGTACCTACCTGGCTCTCAGCTTCGTGTCTCATGGTTACAAGATGGATACCAGAGTTCCAGTCATATCATGTTAACTTCACCACAGTTAGCAGAAGGAGATGGAATATCTTCCTGTGTGTCTTTTGTTCTGAGGCTAAGCATTTTGAGGGGAGAATTGACAGAAAATATGTCTCATGCCATTTCTAAATCAGTTGCTGGCAAGGGAAATTGGATTGTCATAACTGATTTACGAACACAAGTGAAGAGCGTGGATATAGAAATAAATCAACATCTTTTTCTAGGAATGAATCCTGCAGGCACCATCACTGGCTGTTGTGGAACTGAGAAGCAAAAATTTTCCCCCAGCTTTTTTTTTTAATTTAAATTCAATTTAAGTAACATATATTGTGTTATTAGTTTCAGGGGTAGAATTTAGTGGTTCGTCAATTGCATATAACACCCAGTGTCTTCCTTAACACCCATCACCCAATTACCCCATTCCCCTCCCCACATCTCCTCCAGCAACCCTCAGCTTGTTTCCTAGAGTTAAGAGTTTCTTATGGTTTGCCTCCCTTTCTGTTTTCATCTTGTCTTATTTTTCCTTCCCTTCCCCTATATTCATCTCTTTTGTTTCTTAAATTCCACATATGAGTGAAATCATATGGTATTTGTCTTTCTCTGAGTGACTTATTTCGCTTAGCATAATACCCTCTAGTTCCATCCGTGTCATTCCAAATGGCAAGGTTTCATTCTTTTTGGTGGCTGAGTAACATTCCATGTGTGTGTGTGTGTGTGTGTGTGTGTGAGTGTATTGTGTGTACACATACACATCACTTCTTTATCCATTCATCTGTAGATGGACATCAGGGCTTTTTCCATATTTTGGCTCTTGTGGATATTACTGCTATAAACATTGGGGTGCGTGTGCCCCTTCAAATCACTATGTTTGTATCCTTTGGAAAAATACCTAGTAGTGCAGTTGCTGGGTCATAGAATTTTTCCCTAGCTTTATTGAAATTTAATTGACAAATAAACATTGTGTATATTTAAAGTATACAAAGTGATATTTTGATACATGTATACATTGTGAAGTATATTACCACAATCAACTAATTAACAAATATCACCACCATACATAGTTACCTTTTTGTGTGTGTGAGTGGTGAGAACACTAAAGATCTAATCTCTTAGCTAATTGCAAGAATACAACACAGTATTATTAATTATAGCCATCATGCAGTACATTAGATACCCAGGACTTACTCGCCCTGCATAACTCAAACTTGATACCCTTTGTCAAACATTTCCCTTTTTCCTCTAGCCCCCAGCCCCTGGAAGCCACAATTCTATTTTTTAGATTCCACATATAAATGGGGTCACACAGTATTTGTCCTGGGTTCATTCTCAGGTCTCCAAAAGCCAAAATCCTTTGGCAGTTCCAGGATGTAATAGTGACCATTCTGGACTTTATTTTATTTATTTATTTATATTTTATTTATTTATATGAGAGAGAGGGAGAGAGTGAGTAGTGGGAGGACCCTGAAATCATGACCTGAGCCAAAATCAAGAGTTGGATGCTCAACCAACTGAGCTACCCAGGTGCCCCAAGCATTCTAGACGTTAAGAAGCAAATTATAATTGATAATTAAGACATATCACTTAATTGTTCTTTATCATATGTGATTAACTTTATGTACTCTTGTTATGTTTTTTCTTCACATGCTAAATTTCAAAATCCTTTATTTGGAAGATGATCTATTTGCACCTTTATGTATATTCAATATACACAAAGTAGATATGCAATAAAGATTTTTTGTAGTTCATTATATTGTAATTTAATAGCTCATAAATAAAATACTCTCTTTAGAGTTTGGCATAAGAACCCTAACTCTAGTCATGAACTTCAAAATAATAAATAGTGTTTTATTTAGGTTAGTGCAAGCTCTGTATTAATTAGTCCCCAAATGTGTAAAGTTAAAGAAACAAATAGTTTATTTCTTGCCCACCAGTACTTGTCAGGTAATGTCAGTGGTGTGGCACACCTTCATGCAATCATTTCTGGACCCAGGATAAGAAAAGTTCGCCATTTTTAATTGTTAATTTTTCCTAGGGATTATCTCTCTTCCAGCCTGCTGGACTGAGCACAAAACATGGGAGGATCTTATGGACCAGGCTTGGAAATGTTATAAGTCATTTTCACTTATTGGCTAGAACTTAATCATAGAGGGCCACAGCTCACCACTGGGCAAAGCTGGGAAAGGAGCCTGGTTCTCTTCCAGCAAGAGGAGAATACAGACAGATGAAATATTGACATCGAGACCATGTTTAATTCTCATAACCCCATGATATAAATATGATTAATATGCCCTATTGCATGTGAGAAAACAGACACATTCAAACAGGTTAATCAATTTTTATATTATATATTTACATATACTTATACCGTAAATCATATTCTCTGCCCTTCCCTAAAGGGTACTGCCAGCCATTTAGCAGGAGACAGTTTTGGGGAAGGAAAAACAATCAGATATTGATGATATATAGACACTGGCTCAAAACTTCCTGAGATTCACCATTCAGAGTAGGGAGTTATGGAGGTCAGATAATCACTGGACTTTTGGCGTGAGTTCATCTCATAATGGGCTCACCCTCTAATTATTTTCCTGGTTCTAGAATGGGTACTTAGAATACATGTATAACAGCTTCCACCTGGTACCCAATTACAGACTGAAGGCTAGAAGAGAGTCAAATGGAAACCACTGGAACTTACTCTACCTTTGAAAACGGCAAACCACATTCCTGAAGATATTGTAGGAATTTTCACCATCATCAAGGACTTAAAAAGATAGAGGGGTGGTGATTTCACCCAACTCTCCTATTTTGCCTGTGTGGAAAACAGATGAGTATTCAAGAATGGAAAGAGATTATTGACTATTTAATCGGTCCCTGTCTCTAATTGCAACTGCTGTTCCAGATGTGATTTGTTTGCTGGAGCAAATTTAACACATACCCAAACTCCCCCCCCCCCCCCCACCAACTTGTATCTGATATGTAGCTATCGATCTGGTGAACATTTTTTATCTCCCTACATGGCAAATTGGCTTGCTGACCAAATCCAGCCTGGAGCCTGTTTTTGAAGAGGGCTTGAGTTAAAAAAGATTTTTACATTTTTCAAAGAGTTTTAAAAAAATAAAAGAGAGGCACTTGGGTGGTTCAGTCACTGAAGCATCTGCCTTCCGGTCAGGTCATGATTTCAGGGTCCTGGGATCAAGCTCTGTGTGGGGCTCCCTATTCGGTGAGGAGTCTGCCTCTCCCTCTCCCTCTGCCCCTCCCCCTCTCTCAAATAAATAAATAATATATAAATAAATAATTAATTAAATATGTGACAGAGTCCATATGTGGTCTTCAAAGCCTAAATTATTTATTATCTGGCCCTTTACAGAAAAATGTTTGCTGACCCCTTGTGGGGCTTTAAAGAAAATATTTCCCTTTCTGCATTGTGAGAGCTTTCTGGGCACATTTTATTGAAATGTGGGACCTGGGCTGAAGGCAAGCCTCACCAGGTAATTTATGACTGTTTGCATGGAACTTTGGAGAGTTTGCCTTCTGGAAATATTGTTTTCATTTCACGGAGGGGAGGGGGTTGCCGACACCTGAGATTTGGAGGCGTCCCGGGGGTTGCTGGATATAATGGTGCTACCTTTCCCCCTGAGAAATAAATATATTTACATTCTAAAGGGTTACAGTAAGAACTCAGAATACTCAGGAAGGAGCAGAGTTTTTTCCCTTCTTTCAGGAGGGAAGCTGGATATGTATATTAGCACATAGAGTTGTATATAAGCACCTCATTTTTGCAGGATTTCTCACTCATACCACTATTATGGACTGAATGTTTATGTCCCCCTGTAAATTCATATGCTCAAGTCCTTACCTCCAATGTGATGGTATTAGGAGGTGGACATTTGGGAGGTGATTAGATCAGGATGATTAGATCAGCCCTCATGGATGGGGTTAGTGCCTTTTTAATAGACACCCCAGAGAGCTCTTTTGCCCCTTAAACCATGTGAGGACCCAGCAAGAAGGCTTCAAGTCTTTGGCTCTGAACCAGGAAGTGGTGGGGACTGCAAATGTTCCACCTTCCCTTGGGTCCTTCTGCTTTTCCACTCCTGAGCCAGATATTTGTGTTGAGCACTGTGAACGCTTCAGAAGGATCCTCATACCACCAAGGTCAGAGGCAACAAGAACTGACATGGGCTTCAGTCACCTTCTTGCTCTCTACCACCTTACATCTATCTCCCTGTCCAGATCGCCAGCTCTGTGTACCACACACTCAAGCACCACATGCAAAGACCACAACCTTACAGAGAACATTCAACCCATTCCTACCACCCTGCACATCCAAATTCCTGTAGTTGAATCCCTGTTTGTATGAGTGTGTGTGTGTGTGCACACATGCACATATTACAAATCACCTAGTGGTTCTGCTTCAGAGATACACTGTACTTATTGATTTAGCTGTCTCTGCACAGATGACATTTTTCAGTTTTCTACTTTTGTGGAAACGTGTAATAGAAATGTTGCCTTGTGATATTGCCATATGAAAAGTATGATTTTTGAAATCTATGTGTATGCGTGTGCAGTTATTCCCAAACAACTGATAGTGAAGATAGTAGCCTTTATTTGAATGGTTTTGGGGGAGCAGTGTGATTTGGGTATTTATACCTGTTCTGAATTTTTTGAAAATTCTACCTCATTTATCTATCCATTGATCAATTCAATCATTGTTCATTCAAACTCTTATTGAACATTCAGCCCAGGCCACATTATGTCAACTCTTAAAAATATTATTAGCTTTCCAATAAATAAATACACTGATTTAGTTCATTTTAGTGCAGTGCTGTACATTAAACACCAAATATGTATATATAATGTCCTGTGTTGCCAAGATGGTGGGAAGAAGGAATTAATGTCCCTTGAAAGTGTTAGTGAAAGCTTCAAAGAAGAGGTGATTTATAAATTAGGTTGGATTTTTTTCTTTTGTTAAGATTAGTAATACTCTGATATAATAAGTGATGATAGGCAGACTTATTTACATACTTTCCTGAAAAAAATTGTGATGAAATGTCTGCTTATATATATTTATTATTTTCCAAGTTGCTTGAAAGGGATGAAACTTTCAATCTAGACTCACAGCTTTTGAATGTGATTTATTCATTTATTTTTAATAGCAATTTAAGATTCCGTGAACCAGTTTGTTCAAATCTTTCATGTGCATCGTTGATATAATATCAAGGTTTTCATTTTACATAAAGCCATTTGCATCTAAGTTATTTGAGATACAGTACTGCTAAAAATGCATGTGCAGTGCTGTCATAGTACATTTTATTGAGCCACAATGTATATTTCCATTATATTTAATATCAAAGACACCTCTGGGTATATATTCGAGATTATCACAATGAAACAAGAATTTACAGTAATGCTTACTCTATTCCCCCCCAACATTTATTTTGAAACTTTTGAAACCTACGTGGAAGTTGCAAGAATAGTATAATTACTGATTTTAGGTGAAGGATACAGGATACCCTCCTGTTCTATATATAGAACCACCAGTTGTAAACATGTAGCTACATTTGCTTTACCTGTTTGTCTTGCAAAATGTATACATTAAGAATTATTTGTAGTTTTTTTAAACTAGGACATATATAAAATTGACTAAAAGCAGAACCACTGGGGTCCAAGCCATGGTGCTGTCCCTTCTTCCTTTGAAACGACAGGCATTACTCCAGGAGAGGCTGGGAATTTTAGTTCTTCTCTGGTTACTATTATTCTTCGACAATGTGAAGTTATGCAGTCCAACTTCTTAGGGAAGAAACTGCTTTTGATCATAAGAGTCCAATTACCTAGAAATGAACTGTGCCTGATGACCACAAGGTGGTTGAGCAGAAATGTCCTGCAGAGATGTACTTTGGGGTTTCTGAGCTTTGCCTTATGTTGGCACACATTTTATATTTGAGACCCACTACTGGTCATGTAAAAACTTGTTTTACATTTGATAGTGTAGAAGAAAGAAGCACAATTGTGAGTACTTTTGCGTTTCAAATCTCATTTTCTACACAAATGACTCATAAGGATGCATGAAGCCAGAAAGTGTGACACTTCCATGTTCATGCCTTGCTAGGGCCCTCACCTCCAAAAGCAGAGACTCATTTCAGCCCACTGAGACACACTGCTCATCTCTAGAGGAAGGATGGGAGAATGAAAAAAGAAATAAATAATCCCAGCTGGACATAACCTACTTTCTTGTTTACAAGAATAAAAACCACTTCCCTGAAGCTGCTACTGTTGTTCGAGCAAGTTTGCTCACAGTTGGCTGAGGCTGCGGGGTCATGTAGGGGAACTGAAGCATATCATGCTCTTGTATCATATTTGACCTCTAAATGCTCACAAGGAAATCACAGAAAACACAACTTCTTTTAAAGGCGCTGACACTTTTACCTTTCCTAATCATCACTTAAACCATTGGTTTGCAACTGGGAGTAGACATCAAGATCAACTGGGGAGGCTTTTTTTCCTCTTTTAGTTTCAAGCAGAAGCTCATCCCAAACCAACCCAATGATTTTCTAGGGCTTATGTGTATTTTTATAAGTCATCTGAGGCAATGGATGCTCATGTAATTCTGATAAACACTACTGGTTAAGAATCCATAACTTAACACATAGTAATTATTACCACAAAGCTAACAATTTTATGTTTTTTAAATTTTTAAAAAAGATTTATTTATTTGAGAGAGAAAGAGAGAGTGTGGTGCCCTAGGCACGCCCGCGCATGAGTGGGGGCAGGGGCAGAGGGAAAGGGAAAGAGAATCTCAAGCAGACGCCCTGCTGAGTGCTGAGCCCAACACTGGGCTTGATTTCACGACCCTGAGATCATGACCTGAGCCAGAACCAAGAGTCGGACGCTTAACCAACTGTGCCACCCGGGTGCCAAGGCTAACAACTTTAGACTGACATTTGCAAAAGAGCTAATTGTTTATTTTTCAATAGTATTTGAGGGTTGGAGAATATTTGGTTACCTAAAATTTTCATAGTTCTTGACCTCTAATCTATTCTTATTTTCAATGACTATAGATTTTAAGATTTTGGATCCCAAGCTAAATAGTATATAAATCTTCCATACTAAAACATACAATATTTCCAAAGCTTATGACTCTTTCATGTTAATTACTTATATTCCCCATTGCTCAATCAGTAAATATTCAGATACTTTTGGAACATGCATTTAAAATCTTCAATTAAAATGTCTTTCTGATTTTTGTAAAAATCAGAAATCTTCAACACTAACATACTAGTAATACATACATCATTATATAAATAAAATATATTCACTTACTCGTTCATTCATTCATTTATTCTATAAATATTTATTGAATGCATACTTCATGCCAACCATGTTTCAGGAACTGAGAATGTAGCTTTGAAAAAATCAGATAATGTTCTGACCATTCAGGGCCTACATTAGTGTGTATTTAAGGGGGGAAGCAGGCAGTAAGCAAACAGTATATAAAATTATGAAGAAGTGCTTGTAGAAAATAAAGCAGAAAGGGGCTAGGAGGAACTGGGGGGCCAGGAGGTCTAATTCATGCAGAATGTTTAACAAAGGCGTTAATGATAAGGTGACTCCTAGTAAGGAGGGAGTGAGTCATGTGGATGTCCAGGAGAATGTTAGTCTAGCCAGAGGAAACAGCAAGTGCAGAGGAGCTCCAGGAACAAGGAGGCGGGAAGATGGAATGGAATGAGCAAGAGGGGTGGGGAGGTGGGAGGAGGTAAATGTGGTCAGGGTCAGGAAGGTTGTAAAAAATAATTTTAAGTTGTATCAGTTTAGTAGGGTTGCTGTAACAAAGTACCACAAACTGTATGGTTTAAACAACACAAAGTTACTGTCTCAAATTTCTGGAGGTCAGAAGTCCAAAATCAAAGTATCTTCAGGGTTGGTTCCTTCTGAGGCTGTGGTGGAGAATCTGCGGCAGGCCTTTTCTCCAGGCTCCCCATGGTTTGCTGGCAATCTTTGGCATTCCTTGGTTTGTAGAAGCATCACCCCAAACTCTCCCTTCACCTTCACATGATATTCTCCCTGAATATGTGTTTGTCTACAAATTTCCCCTTTCTATGAGGATCCACTCTACTCCAGTATGACCTCATTTTAACTAATTACATCTGCCATGACCCTGTTTCGAAATAAGGTCACATTCTGAGGTACTAGGGGTTAGGACTTCAACATATGAATTTGGGGGGACACATTTCAATCAATAACATAGTCCATGGTAAGGACCTTCTGTGTGACACTAAGGTAGGAAGTCACTGGAATGTTTTGAGCAGAAAAATACTATGATCTGCCTCACATCATAAAAAAAGATATGTTTAGCTGCTCTTTGGATAGTAGACTGCAGTCAGGCAATGGTGTAAGCAGTGAAGCCTGGCGATGGGGATGTGGTGGTCTCAACCAGGATGCTAACCTGTACAGTGCTGTGAAGTCTGGCTTCTAAGTATACTTTAAAGATATCACTAACAAAATTTCTCAGAGGTTAGATAAGAGGTGTTGAAGGAAAGAAGTCTCAGATTGATCCAGGAAGACTGAGCATAAGCAGGTACTTGGTGGACAACCGGTACTTTGGATATGTTGTTTGGGTTGCTTACTGAACACCCAAGTGGAGAATGTTGAATTGGACATAAAGTCTGGAGTTCAAGGTGAAGACACAAACTTGTGAGATGTCCACATGTAGATTTTTAAAATCAAGAAACTGAATGAAGAATGATGTTGAGCACCTGCTAAACAGGTTTTTGACCATTTGGATAGTCTTTTCTGAAGGTTCCTATTCAGGTCATGTGTTCATTTTTCACATCGGGTTGTCTTTTCCTTATTGATTTCAAAGTATTCTTTATATTTTCTGGACACAAGTTCTTTGGCAGATGTAAGTGTTGTGAATATCTCTTCCTTTTTACTCACTTACTGGCATCTTTTCATAACCAGAAATTCTTAATTTTAACAGAATCTAATTGATTTTTTATGGTTCTGTTATTTGTATCCTCTTTGGGCATTTGTTCTCTACCAAAGGTCATGAAGATTTCCTGCAAGAAAAATTTATTTCTCTATGTTTAGGTTTATGATCCATCTTGAATTAGTTTTTATGTATGGTGTTTAGGTAAGGATCAACATTTACTTTTTCCCGTAGGGATAGTCGATTGATTCAGTACCATTTATTGAAATTCTTATTCCCACAGAAATTTGTATAAGAATATCTAAATACAAAGCAATTACTACTTCCTAGAAATATCATATTTTACCAGATAGCTAGTTAGATCATCACTTGGCAGTTGAGTGAGTTATGTGGTTAGGAGACCCTAATTTATCTATTGTTCCCCAGTATACGAAAATGATCCTTAAATTAAACTAAGCTTGGAGGAAGGAATTTGCTTTTTGCAAGTGAAAAAGGTTATGTCAGTCATGTTTACTGTTGACCACAGGCAAAAGGTTCTCTTAGCAAAGGTGCACGCTCCCTTCCAGCTTTCTTATGCTGTCTCTTTCTTGTAAGGACCTTCCTGAAGATGCACAAGAGTAGCAACATGCCCTAATATCCTGACATTTTTCTGCTAAGTCCCATAAAACGTCAGCCTTTGTATGCACATGCAGAACACTGCTCAGAAGGGTGAACACATCACTACCTCCCTCCTCCCGTCCCATTTCGACCCTGCTAACAAAATGAGTAATAAAAGTGAAGTTGTTTTTTAGATGTAAGCAATTATCAAGTAATTCTACTGAGGTCCCAACCTTAGTTCATCTCAAGGCTCTTTCAAACTATACATGTCATATTGTAAATATAAAAAAATAAGTATCAATGACTTTTCTCCATAATATATTGAGGAATATCTAGTAATTTCATAAATAACGGTGGATCTATTTGGAAAAAAATTCTCACTATATCTTGCTAGAGGTTGTTTGGCCCCTGTAAAAATTAGTGTTAGGTTTCATATGTTAATTGAATGACTTAGTATTTACAAGGGGGTGGGATGGGGTGACACATTATTTTGAAGGCTAGCAATTCAGATTTCGAGATTATACTATCAACAACTCAGAATAGACTGTATCAAGTGTGGTAATTTGAGCAGGAGAGGTTTATACAATAATCTTGGAAACTAAGCTACCTAAGTAGTCTTTCATGAAAAATGTGAATTAACCTGTGTCCAAATATAAAGTGAATCTTTTACTCCTTCCAAAATTATCCTTTGTAAAAAAGAGTCACCTTCTACCTAAGAAAAATCTTTGAGATTAAGTGTCTTCCAATTAATTGATTTAGAACAATAAAGCATTGTTTGGAGAAGACATATGATCTTAAAATCTCTATTATGCCAATTCAGACTCTCATAAAGTTCCGTTGACAATCAGTTTAAAAATAAAAAGGAGACAGAGGACTTTAACATAGATTTATTAGTTACGCAGATTATTTCTGTGTGTACAACCTCAAAATTTGAACTATCAAAAGTCATTGTATGAGTCATTAAAATCTAAGTATTTGTCTTTTTGACTGGGTTCTTATGGTTTGGAACAGAATTTCTAGGGATTAGCAACAGACATGTTGAGAAACTGGAATATCATCCAACTGTGATGGAATAAACCACTTACGTAAATAAATCCACGAGTGAACAGAGTGACGGAGACAGTGACGCAGCTGTGTGAAAAATGTGAATGAGTAGAATATCCTCAGTTACTACTACATATGCCTCAGTTTCACTGGACTGCTTCCACCACCCAACTAAAATTTACTAAATGTAACATTAAAATTGGCCAATTTTTATTTTTTTAATTTTTGTTGGAAAGAGAAGGAACAATTGTAAAATGACATAGTGGATGGCTTTCGTGCTGTTGGCCGCTCACAGAATCTCAGTGTCAGAAGGAAAGTCTGCTTTTGGCCATCCTTTACTAATGTATGCTCAACAGTACCCAGGAGACAGGTAAAAAACATTTGTTGAAAGAATAAACTGCAAGAAAACAATTGCCACGTTTTTACTAGTTGTTGACAATCCCTTTTCAGTTTATAGGGAGATGGACTTGGAGGAAAGCAGAGGGGCTGAGGACTGTTGTCCGGAAGGCTTGCGGGAAAACCAAATCATCTATATTCAGTATCCATTAATATTTTAAATCTGTGTCCAAATAACATTGATATCCATCTATTTACACATGCCAATAATCCCACTGGATACTTATATCCTTTTATGTGTATTCATTTTCACTGAAAGCACAAAACCCAAAGGATTTTTGGAAAGGTTTGTGAACCTAAATGTTTGCAATTATATTTAATTTCAATGTTAAAGAAACGTCAACTTCTTTTCATGTCTATCCAAAATGTTAGAGCTTGAATTGCAAAAGGTAGCCAAGCAAATTTAAACATATTAGTATTTCATATTCTTAAAATCTTGGCTTTTCTCTGTGGTAAACAAGGATATAAATTCTAGGAGGAGTAAGAAGAGAAATAAATTGGATACATACATGTTATAATTTCTGAGCAGTTTTCATGTGCCAGTCATTTTGTAAACATGCCTCATGTGTAACTCAATCTCATAATCCAGTGAGATGGGTTCCATTAACCTGGAATCAGCACAGAGCAGGGAGGGTGAGCATCTTCCCAGCTTTGCACAGCAGGTGACGGAGCCCAGACTGGAACCCAGGCACTGACACCAGG
The DNA here is from genome assembly GCF_003265705.2 of Callorhinus ursinus. NCBI lineage: Eukaryota > Metazoa > Chordata > Mammalia > Carnivora > Otariidae > Callorhinus > Callorhinus ursinus. The sequence goes on along the minus strand of NW_027397073.1, from coordinate 8,117,194 downwards.
GCCTCCACACTCACAACGTAGTCCAGCCTCTTGGCAGGGACCCAGGAGCCTGTCATCACCCATGGAATTCACACAGTGGACGCATTTGGTCACTCTTATCAGGGAAGGTCCATTCTAACCAGCTAGTCTGTATTACTACCGTGCTGGGTGGGGCCAATTTTTTGGCTGTTATTCCCATGCCAGAACAATTCTCATTAAAAAATTGTTCATGGTCGGGATCCCTGAGTGGCTCCGTCGGTTAAGCATCTGCCTTCAGCTCAGGTCATGATCCTGGAGTCCTGGGATGGAGTCCCGCATCGGGCTCCCTGCTTAGTGGGGAGCCTGCTTCTCCCTCTGACCCTTGCCCTGCTCATGCTCTCACTCGCTCACTCTCTCTTAAATGAATAATAAAAATCTTTTTAAAAAAGTGTTCATGGTGTAGCATATAAAAAATAATTTAAAAAATAGTGTTTGTACAAACTTTTTTTCATAATATACTCTCCCCATTTGATACTATTTTTTTTTTAAGATTTTATTTGACAGAGGGAGAGATAGCGAGAGCAGAACACATGCTGGGGGAGTGGGAGAGGGAGAAGCAGGCTTCCTGCGGAGCAGGGAGCCCGATGTGGGGCTCAATCCCAGGACCCTGGGACCATGACCCGAGCCGAAGGCAGACGCTTAATGACTGAGCCACCCAGGCACCTCCCATTTGATGCTATTTTATAAAAGAATGTCTTGAGGCTTTGGATTCCCATTTTACTGACAATGAGAAGGACGGGAGGTTGTGTTGTGTCCAAGATCACAATGTAGCCTTTGATCACAGACTCAAGTCCAGTTGTTTCAACTCTAAACCCTGCAATTTATTAAAAATAAACAGGTTTTACAAATACAAAATATATATAACCTATGAACCTCAGATTCTTCTATAAGGGGATTAGAAAACAATCTGATCTTTCTCAAGTCTGTTTAAACTCATATGTTTCTATAATGACAAATAACTCACAATTTAATAAAAGGAAAAATAATTCGTGGAGGATGAGTCTTAGCCATCTTCTTTGCTTGCACAAGGAACTATTAGTGTTGAAAACAAAATATAAATAGTAAAAATAAACAACTACATGTTTTCAATTAATTTATTTTAGAAAATCAAAGGTTTACAATTGGTGCCTTAAGGCAAGATTTCATGAATTCAACAAGTTAGTAATACAGACTTTCAAAAACCTTTATAGATTTAGTCCAAAGTAGAAAATTAATTTTTGCCCACTCTTGGACTCAGACACATTCAGAAAAAATATATATTTATAAAAATAAAATGGCAAACCTAATCCCACCAATTAAATGATAGTCTTAATATCCCACACTGGTTTATTTGAACAATGTCTGCATAATAAGAATAGCTAGTTTTTCCCTGTCCTACCTCTGTATCACATGAAGCAATATGAAAATATGTAAATTGCTTTTTAGCAAACCCAAACCAGAAAAGCCCCTGAAGCAAAACACAAGAAATATCAACAAAAATCCACTAAACAAAAATGATATAGACGTTTAACTACTCACGTAGGTTCCTTCAACCTCTAGACATTTGGCTCTTAATGCTATTTCTAAGTCAGATACTGGGAAAGCACTAGGGATGAGGAAGAAAATAAAAATTCAGGTCTAATACACTTCAAACAAGTTTCAGATAAAGTAGCTAGAGAAATATTAATGTGTATGATGAAGAAAACAAAAAGGATTGCAAGCTATAATGGGGTGCATAGCTTGAAAAAAAATATGTACTTTCTTTCTCCAAAATATAATTAAATATTGTCTGAGCATTAGACTTATCAACAGCAAGCCATCTGGAATCCTGAATTTTAGGATTTAGAAATAGAATTTTATTGCAACTGAAAGAAAAGGCAAAACTCCAACTTACTGGAGGATATTCTCATTAATATGTAATCATAAGATGATTCACCAGTGAATTAGGCTATCTATATTCTACTACTAGATTCATTAAGAAATTTACTTTATTTGGGAGTACTTTTTCCTGAAATGAAAATAGCATTCCTAGTTATGTGTTGATACCATATTAAAGGGAAAAGCATACTAGTGAACAAAAATTTTAAATTTGTTTTGTGAGAAGTCTGATAATATCCTAAAGTAGAAATAAATAAAAAACAAAATTCTAATACAAAAAGAAAGAAAATTACTCACTTATAAACCATCTACACATTTTGTTTTCCTAACAGACACTCTGGAAACACAAATAGGATATGCGGCAAAGTAGAGAGCTGTGAAAAAGGTTAACAAAGAACTAAGGCATTAATTTATTAACAAGCAAATCTCAGAATGCAAAAATGGTTGAACTTGTTTGTTGATACATATTGAGTTTTTACTTTTTTTTTCTTTCTCTACTGAGTTCTTTCATTTATAAGTGATGCCTGACAAAGGCCAAAAATGTGCAGATGAAGGACATATAATGATAAACATGAAGAAGAAAACCATGACATTTTCTACAATTTCCTACTGTCCCTGATGGAAACTAAGCTTTACCTTCCATACTAGATCAGACTAGAGTGAGGCACTGCACTCACGCTTTGTTTCACTGCTGCAAAACAAGCTTGACCACTGGGAACATCAGTATTTATCCTCCAAAAGAACCCCTCATTACTCTTTGGAGAGGAAGCTACTTGTTAAATTAATAGCATTTAATTACGATAAGCTAAAAGAGCACATGGATACAATAAAACAATTGCTAGTAACTTCCTAGTACTTAGATACAAGCTTCAGTTTAGCTGTGATCAGCATGGCACCAGAAGTAACCAACAGCTGCTTTGAGAACCAAAGCCCTAAACAACTTCAATATCAGGACAATGAGTTGCATATTTTTAAAGTGATTAACAATTTCTCATTATTTAACAAAAACCATTCTAACCATCACCCAAACAATGGTCATCTAATAAAAATCCTAAACTTAGCTACAATGAAGGGCTCAAAAATAATCTACAATAAACACACCATAATGTTGCTTAAAACAATGTCAATTTTTATACATTACTCAGGATAGAATTCCTATGTTATATCATTATAGAGAGAAGATGAGAGGTCACTGGCTGAAATGGGAGTCAGAACTGAGAGGATAGAGAAGGTAAGTGGCAGATCTCTTAATCACTGGATTATCATAAATTTTGTTGACAGGTTGATTATGTCACTCATTACTCATTATGAACATACACATGCCCATAAAATTACATAACAGACATATGTCAATAAATTTTATATGTATATGTAAATATATTGTGCATGTGTGTATATTATACACAGATACACCCATATCATAAGTTACCATAACGTTACCATACCATAAACATAAAAAATATGATATATATTACTTTTTAAAAAGCAGTAGGAGCTTTTTCTCAAAGGAAATTTTTAGAAGAAATTCCAATATATAAAACAGAGACCCTCCCCTTCCTACAGTGACCACTGAGACACCTGCTAAGCATGTCCCAGGGCATGGTTTGATATCAGTGTTCCAACCAAATCCATTTATTTTGCAAAGATTAAACATAAGACTATTTTTTCCCACTCTACAGACCCATATGGAATTTTCAATAATGTAACTGAGTATAAAGTTAAAAAGGAACATTTTCTCTCCTTTAAAAATAACTAAAAATAAAATTGCTATGCTATATAAAACCAAATTGTTTTTAAGTCATAATCTTAATTTCATCCATGGAAAAAGTTAATTCTTCTTAAAGTGCCTAAATTTTAAAGACTTAATTTTGCCCATGTAAATCTTACCTAAAATATATGAGAATGAATGAATGGTAGGAGGTGAAGGTTTTGTTTTTCTTTATCAAGCACGTATCTTCTACCTGATTGACCAATTTAAATATTCTGCCCAAGAATCTTGACTGTGTCACAGAATACTCAGATAGAGAAACATGCAAAAGAACTGATCTGCTATAACATCGATAAGGTGAACTCTGATGAAGTGTCTTGATGTTTTTTAGGACAAACATTTCATCTCTTTGCTCCAAACATTTCCCCATTTATGAAGGACTACTTTAATCCATGCAAGTTGGTATTAGCAAAATACAAATAACATATTCTTTTTTAAAGACCATGATTAAATGTCTAAATTCAATAAATAGACTCTTTAATAATTTGAAATCCTATCAAATACTCTGCACTAGGAAAATCTCAATCTTTCTTCTTTTCTAAGACATCTTTGGGTCCTTGCACTGTAGGCACTAGGACGTCTGCACTCCTTGGCTCCTGTTCTTTGCTTTCTTCTGTTGGTTCCTGGCTTTCAATTTCACTTTTGGATACTTCGTATCGTTCTTCCACGTAACCTCCATCTGTGTCAGCTGTGTAGATGCCATAGCACATGATACTGATGACCCCCAGTGGAAGGCCAAAGAGAAAGCAGCCCATAAGTGGAGAGCTCTTGAAGATAGACTGTGAGAAGACAATCACAATTCAGTTCTCCTCCTATGCATTCTGGTATGAAATACATGGACGATTTTATTTTATTTATCTATTTTTAAAGATCTGATTTATTTATTCATAAGAGACAGAGAGAGAGAGAGAGAGGGGGGCAGAGGGAGAAGCAGGCTCCCTGCTGACCAGGCAGCTTGATGCGGGACTAGGTCCCAGGACCCTGGGATCATGACCTGAGCTGAAGGCAGACGCTCAACCATCTGAACCACCCAGGCGCCCTACATGAACGATTTTAAAACCACTGCAAATTTCTTCCTCTTGCTACCATTCAATTTGCTTTTAGTTCCAATGAATCAATGTCAATATTTTTGCAGTAGCTACCAGGTCAAAGACACTGCGTGTGTGTGTGTGTGTAACCAGCTCCCAGCAGTAGAAAAAGGCACCAGATATTTTATAAACTTTTCTGAAGACATTTATGTTCCTCACATTAACCACAAAGGTCTCTTTGGAAATGGCAACTACATGCCCAACAGCTTCGGAGTTGTATCCTGGACTCCAGGAATCCGTTCACTGAGAAGGCTGGTCATTTAACATAAAGAAGGTACACATACATTCCTCTTCACATGACATTTTAAATATTTTTTACTTACTGGTTAGTAGTAAAGCCACATTAACTTAATAATTTCCCTCAGTTTATACACAATCTCCTTAGTTATCAGAAAAGTAAAAGCAATTTTACTGCATAGGTTTTTCAACTCTACTATCCTCCATGGCTCATGACTGAAACTCGAGAGCTACGTAGGCACATTCACAGACAGCAAGGTCATTTTGGACTGAGATGACGGAAGAAGGCTTCCCAGAATAAAGGTGTTTGAGGCAGAAATTAACGCATGAGTAAGAATGAGGTAGTGTGAGCACTAGCAAGAAGCACCAGGGAAGCTTCCATAATATTCAAAAAATAATGAGACCATCTGAGATGGAGAGAGTATTCTCACATGTGTCACTGGAAAAGGGAAGGAAAGTGATCAAAACGGACTATTTTAGTCTTATTCACTGTGTAGCAGTATACAGAATGGATGGGAGACGGGGTAACAGGAAGTGAAGAAACCACGTGGAAGTTAGAGCAGCAGCTGATACAATGTGGTAAGGGCCGGTTTTAAGGATTTCTACTTTAATGACTGCTTTTGGCCTTGGTGAAAACACCTATGAAGTATGGAGCTCAAGAAGAGAACTAGAACTTACTAAGTTTAAAGCTCAAACAAATTTAGGAATGCCTCTGCTGTCAAGCTGACACAGGGCTCAGGCAGATTCAGATCCAGTGACTGACAAGGGCAGAAGGAGAAAAGAGACTGGAAAACACTTTTAAGTCATGTCACTGAGGTAACAGATTCTTAATTCCAGTTAACTCACCATCACACAGAAATGAGTAGAGAAACTTAATTTCCACCTGAAAAATATATTTTCTTAATGTAAATACGGACTATCTTTCAAATTAAAGATGCATTTTTACCTAATCCTTTGAAATTTCAGATTTAACCTTCATTAGACATAAAGCAACTATACACCTACATATTCTCAATTATCAATGACACTAAGAAAACTCAAAACTCACCACAATAGTAGATTTGGCATCAAATGCTATTCTTTTCAATCTCTGCAAAATGCTATCACCTCCTTGGGCCTTAAGTTTAACAGGAAAAAAAAAAAAACAAACCAACAATTAAATTGTCATTTAAGTACCATGACTTCACTTTTCTGTTCTAGAATTTTATAACTGTAGGTCAAGTGTTGACTCCAGGAGATTACAAAAAGCACCTGAAAGAGCAATGCAGTACATATTTACTGTTTTTTCTCTGTCTCACCTTCCATCTGCTTTCCTGTGTGAAGAATTCAGTCTCCCTGTCAGCTCCCCTGCTTGGAAGCAGCCTGGCTGAGGCTGACCCACCAGTCCAGGCCTGCCTAATTTCAGAAGTCAGCTGAGCCTGTTAAACTAAAGTGGCCGCAGGATATCTTTGCTATTGTGTAGGGAGACTCTCCCGAGGAATGGAACCCCTCCACCCCCCCACCAACCTACCCCACCCAAAAGTGCTGAAAAGGCAGAGACAAATCCCTGACGAAAATCTATCAAATCCCTGCATTTGGCCATCCCTGAAGTCTGGCTCATCGCTTGAATTTCCAAACTATGTGAGGCTCTCTTTGTTGTCAAACAGTTTGAATTGGGTTTAACTTACACATAGAAGAGTTCTCACTCATAGAGGTGAGTTTCATTTCAATAAGCATTATTTTCACAAATAGGAAATTCCTCCTAAGCGATTGTTTCCAAAAAAGAAATGCTTGTTATTCTGTGAGCCAACTTTCAAATAAAGTTTGTAAAAGCTGAAACAAAACTCTCACAAAATAGTAATTTAACTTCATAAAAGCCAAGAAGTCTCATATTTTTTCAATTTATTCTAGTCTGTTGAAAGAAGATGCATGCTGGCCACATTGTGCTGAGGTAACTTCATGGCCCTGTAATGTGGATTGCAACCCACAGTTTGAATTACACTGCATAAGATTTATAGAAAAACATGGGAGGTTAAGACTATCCATTCATTATTTCTTTTAAGTCCAATTAGCCAATATATAGTCATCATTAGTTTTTTGATGTAATGTTCTACGATTCGTCAATTGCATATAACACCCAGCGCTCATCAAATCACGTGCCCTCCTGAATGCCCATCCCCCAGTTACCCCATACCCCCACCCACCTCCCTTTCTGCAGCCCTCAGTTTGATTCCTGGAGTCCAGAGTCTCTCATGTTTGTCTCCCTCTCTGATTTCTTCCCATTCACAGTTTTCCCTCCCTTACCCTATGATCCTCTGTGGTATTTCTTATATTCCACATATGAGTGACACCATATGATAATTGTCTTTCTCTGCTTGATTTATTTCACTGAGCATAAAACCTTCCAGTTCCATCCATGTCAATGTAAATGGTAGGTATTCACCCTTTCTCCATTCATTATTTCTGAGAAATATTTTATATGACTGGATTTGGAACTCTCCACTGAAGCTCAGATTCTCAGTACATTTCCTTATCTCTTAAGAAATGGTCTTGTTCACAGGTTTTCTTAAAAAAGCAATCTGAATAACTTAATCCAATTAGACTCTTTAACCCAGAAAGGTTAAGGGCCAGGAAGGTTCACTCCTGGGATAGCTCTGCACACTGCAGACCTCTCAGCACCCACAGCCCAACTCCAAACGGCAACACCTCCCACTCACTGTGACAACCAAAAATGTCTTCCAAATAACCCTAAAAGAGACATTTCACCAATGAGCAGCCTCTTCCACAGAAGAACTTTCTATGTCTCTGAGAATATGGCTCTGTGATGTGACAGAAGCCAGGTGGGGAGGACTACCCCTCACCCCAGGTGATGACTCTTCCTTTCAGAATCAGAGGAAAAGAAGAAAGCTTGTTTCTCCTCGACCTCCTCCCCCTGCTCCTTTGAAATGGAAGTGAAGGACTCACCTCTACTGTGCCATCCAAGATGTTGTTAATGAACTGCACCATGTCCTCGGCATTCTTAATCTGTCTATCTAGTAAAAAGTATTGTTGGTTTGAAGTATTCAGTACAACCACAGTTGGGACTTTCAGTTCACTGAAAACAGAAAAACAAAGATATCAAAATACACATTAAAAGTAACTACAATCACAAAAGGAGGAAGCTGTATTAATAGCTTTGCCTCCCTATGCTTACATGAAGAAAATTTCAAATCGTGCATCAATTTAAGAAATAGCTAAATTAAGATTATATGAAAAACATTTTAGGGCACCTGGGTGGCTCAGTCGGTGAAGCGTATGATTCTTGATTTCAGCTCAGGCTGTGATCTCAGGGTCTTGAGACTGAGCTCCGTATGGGGCACCTTGCTCAGGGGGGAGACTGCTGGAGATTCCCCCTCCCCCTCTCCCCCCCCCCCCCCCCCCCCTTTTCCCTCTTTTAAAAAAAAAAAAAAAAAAAGCAAAAGAAAACACTCTAATATATAATATCAGACAGCTGAGTTTCAATGATTAAACTAAAAATTATTATGTATGAAGTACCAATTTCTGGGCAATCTTATCCCTTGCCACCCAAATCCCACCAGTTTGGTCACACAAATCCAGTCCAGTGGCACTGAGGACAGGAGACAGGAAAGAGCAGGGTCTCTGGAGGCACACTGCTTGTGTTGAAGCCTGGGGCTTTCCCGTAATTTGTTTTTTTAAGCCTAACGTTTTTCATGTGTAAATGGATACAAGGTGAGTAGTGGGAGGGTACCTATTTTGTTGTAAAAATTATGTGAGAAAACTCAAGTTATATATTCAGCACAGTACCTTGTGTTCAATAAATACTATTCCAAATTCTCTGAACTCCCACTATCCCACTACATATTCCGCCGCATCCTCAGGAAGTGCTTCACTGACTCGCTAGACATCAGTTTGCAGACAAAAAATGTTACTAATAGGTGTCATTTAATCAAAATAATTAATTTTTTTCCTTTCAAGGACAGGTTGTTGCATAATCATAAAAAGAAGGGGGTGCTTAATTCTGTATGTCACCTGCACACAGATTTATGGTTATTGGTATGTTTATATGAAAATATTATGCAAAAGGACAAAACTCTACAGTAGAAGTGATTCACACCACTGTATTATCACCACACAAGTAACGGAGTCCAGTAGATTGCTTTCCTGCTCATAAACTCTACTCTCCCCACGCAATAACCTTTTCCCAGTTAGGCAAAACACGCTCATGTGACTCATGATGTTGGGCTCAGCTGTGTGACTTGGCCAAAGGGAAGGTTAACAGACGTGACTCAAGCAGAGGCTTGAAATGTGCATGCATGGCTAGCCTTGCCTTCCTGTGTTTCTGTGACTGCCACACGACTCCCCAGGGAAATATCCTTCCAGGGTCAGGACATGCAAGACCATGCAGACCGAACCTCCGTGGCAGTTTGGAGCCATGGCTATCTGTGCCCAGTCAACATCAGCCAAGCCCAGGTTAAGTGAGAGAGAATACATATTACAGCTTGGAGTCACTGGATATCAGGGTGGTTGATTATCCGGTATTATTATTAGGCAATAGTCAGCTGACTGTATAATTAAAAAAAAAAATTTTCAGCTTCACTCCTGTTCATAAAAAATACAAAAGACAACTTTTTGATTTATAGCAGTTTACTTATTAATTATAATGCATAAATAGCAAAAAACCAGAATGGATCAGAACTTGGCCTACCTATAAAAATACGTATTATAAGAAAGTTAAATACACAGTGGGACTAGAAACTATCTGTTGTGAAATAATTCAATTTGAATAATGATGGAAATGGAAAATCTCATTTCATACTATTCCCTCTTAATTATATTCACAAAAACCCAAAACAAAACATTTTAACAGATTTAGGGTCTGACAGTACGCTATTTATTTTGAGACGATTTAAAAAACAGTCGGTGCTGCTGTAGAACTATCTTTCATAATATCATGTAATCTGCCCCAAGTTAAAAACACTTAGGCATCAATACCTATTAAATTCCACTAATTTCTCTGACAATATTAATGTCATGGAAGAGCTTTGGAGTGAGCAAGATCTAGATTTCAGAACTGGATCTCTTTAACTTACTTGTTGGACATCCTTTGGCATATTATTTAACTTCCTTGAGTTTCTTCTAAGAAATTTCAATTTCCTCATCTATATAAAATGGAAATAATAATAGTACTTACACCTTACTGAGTTATTGTAAAAGTTAAAAAATACCTATTGACCACTCAGTCCAGTGTCGGTCACAGAATTAAGTGCTCAATAAGGACTTTCAATTATTATCACATAACCATCATCATACGCTTTCTCTTCTTTCAAAAAAGAAAAAAAAGAGCAAGATATGAATAAAAAACAAAACAACACAACAAGGTGTTGGCGGTAGAGATTACTGTTCTCAGTAATTCTCAGACCACAACTGTAGCTCAAAATTTCTATCTCACAACTCACATTAACAATCATACTCATGAAGGATTATCCATCCATCTGTACATATTCTGAATATTACCCTGAATCAGGGAATTGTTTATTGGACACAAATTGCTTTAGCCTCTTACAAACAATGTTTTACTGAATATTGGCTTGCCTTGAAGGACATTATAAGAAATGGTTCTATCAAAGCCCCTAATATATATACTGTAAAAATCCTACTAAAAACATATTTCTATTACAGAGTGTCCCTCTTTATGAGATTCTATAGCATAACAATTTCTCTTAGGTTTCTACAAGGTCTGCCATACTCCTTATAACCAACAGTTATTTTACAGGCTATGGGAAATGTGTAAATAATGTTTTTCTACTTTGTTTCAAGTATTAAAAATTCAGGGCCAAAATTTTCAAGTACCTTTAATAATTACCTATAAATGATAAATACCTAAGATAATATAGATCCTTTATTTTATTTTCCTTTGTCTTGGATTTCTTCGTTGTGTATTATATCTGGTACTTTTTATCACTGGTAAACTCTCACATTCTTATTGGAATAACAGGGATAATAAATATAAATGAATAAAGGTAACACTACTTTATAATTTTAGGCTTTCACTTGAAAATTATGAATGTTATTTTGGGTTGTTTCATTTTCATTTCCCCAGTGTTCTTACTTGGAAAAATGGAATAATACACTGAAACATGAGTGAAGGGAACTGCTACACCTCTGCTACTAAGCCAAGCCTGAGAATCCGAAACACAATGTCATGTTAACTTGAACTGGGACCTCAACGCTGTAGGACAAGGTCCCTTGTCGCTGGTAAGCTCCCCCATCTTCACTTCAGGGGCTGTTTCTAAGCTCCACACTCTCCAAAGCCACATCTTCCTACCACCTCTTGTGTGTGCATAATGCCCTGTCTGAAATAAGGTCTCCGCATTCTTCCAGGTAACTTCTCGGCATTACTGCCTCCTCTGGTAAGCATATTCTGATCCCTTCCAGCTTTGTGTGCACTGGGGTGTAGGTGGGAGTGGTCATGTTTCCAGAACTCTCTACTATAAAGACCTTTTCATACAGTTTTGCAATGACTATGTTGTCTTACCCAAAAGACTTCAAGCATTTGAAGACAGGGATTCTACTTATTTTCTGTATCAACAGTACCAAACACAGTGTGTGGCATACAGGAAATACTAAATGTTTGCTGCATAGAGTAGGTTCTTACTTGAAATTAATTTACTACAAGTATGATAAATGTTTTCTAATAACCTTTGAAGTGGCAAATCAGATTTTTATGTCATAAACATAACTGAAAGAATTGTTTTAAAATTGTATATTTTCCCTATAAAGTTATTTTTACTCTGTTAAACATTCTTCTAGTATAGCAGCTAATTCTTAGATGTAAAGATTTCCTACTTAAATTACATTTACTCATTGAAACTGAACTTTAGGTAAGGTGTGTGTTAAACAGAAACTACAAAATTTTTAAATTTTGAATGCTGTCTTCTTTCCAAAATACATGGAATTCAGAGATAAATTTTTAACATGGAATTGTTTTTTTTTAATATGGAGCAATATTAAAGTTCAGTGAGTTTCACATTTAGATTTAAAAACTAAGATATTTGATGGGAGAATATCTGCATCAGCATAGATGAAAAGTTCACTTTTTTCTCCAGCTAGTAATGCCTTTAAAAGTGTCTCAGAAACAGAAATTTAAAAACTGACAGAATTGACAGCAAAATCATTTAATCATTTAGAACATTACTTACTCCATCAGCAAGGTATTTATATAGTCATTTCCGTCCATATGGCCAAACTGAAAATCCCTACCCAACAACAATAACCAAAAGAAAAAAAGAGAGAGAGCAATATTAGATATGAAACAAGGTAAACATGTACCAAGAACTGAACTGTATAAACATTTTACAAATCACATAAAATAAATGTAGAAAAGAGTATGAATTCTACTGGCTTCTGAAATAAAATACACATGAGTAGAATTTAATAAATTCTAAGATATTTCTACTCTCTATTTAAAATGCAGGGCAATATAAGCATTTCGAATTAAAATATGCTTAAGAAAAATGACCCACTTTGTTTACAAAAGGACTAATAACATGCTCATACTATGTAACAGGAAAAATATATATATCACTGTAAATCATTAGAAGACTCAGAATAAAAAGGGAATAATTAAATAATATAACACATTTATAGACTGTCTCTCATGGCACCAACAAACAGAATGATTTGGCACAAAGCAACAAGAACACTTATTTTTTATACTCAGTTATTCTAAGAGTTCCTGTTATAATCATCATCTGTCTATATCCAAGTTGTGATTGCTCATTTAACTTTATCTCAAATGTATCAGTACTTGTCCATATTTCCTTACAACAAATGTATACCAAATACCATCAAGAAGCAAGTATGATACCAGTTATAAAAGTTTTTTTTTTACTTGTATTAGCAAGTCCAAACAATTCATACTGAAATGCAACATACTATAATTCATTTCAGTATCCTGATTCACCTTTGAAAGAATAAAATAGTACCACTTTTGCTTTACTAAATTACAAAATATAATTAAACAAAGATAAAGGAAGGTTCCTGAATGCAACCACCTACCTGTGGAACTGGTCTCTGTAATCTCTAGCAACTTCCTGAATAATTGACTTTAATCTGTGAAAGAATACATAAATATTTCATCTCTTCACTTCAAAAATATATTATCATTTTTCAATGATAATATCTGCTGCCTTATCTAATACTGTGGGAAAAGTAAGATACTATATCAAGTTTATCTGAAGCCATGTAAAGTCTAAATTAGATGGTATGTGAAGCTTAAAACTATTTCAAGACACTATACCTGGTATGTTCAACTGATGTATTTTTCTCATCAATGACTGCAATAGCCACAAGCTTTCCTGAAATTAAGAATGACATATCTAAATTCAATAGCCCTCATTATACAGACTTTTCAATTATTATTGTAGCTGTGAATTGGGAATTAGTAAACAGTCTCTAGAATTTAATTCCAGTTATGCTACATGTTATGCACAGCAGAATGAATCAATGAATTAGTCAACTGGAAGTGAGAGATTCCCTCCTACCTCCCATCCCCCAAACGTAAATAACAGTAAATATTTAACAATTTATATACTCAAACTGTACTGTTTTCACAGTACCCACAAACTAAAATGAATATTTTGTCAAAATCTGACATTAAGAAATAAAATAAATTTATTCATTATTTATTAATTGATAAAAAAATTTATTATTAATTACTGTAGCTCTAAAAGAATGACATACAACAAGAGAAAGAGTTTTACATGCTATTCCCTTCAGTACCATGGGTCACATCACTACTTGCCAGTAATAATACACAAAACAAAACTGACTCAAATTTATTTAACCCTAAACACAACATAAATCACATTCGTCTCTAACATCCTCTAGCAGACAGCATGACATAATAACCAGAGAACTGGTATTGGAGTCAGAAGACCAGATGCTGCAGTTCAGCGTGTGTATTCTGTTCTAGGCCAGGGAAACACCTGTGAAGCACCACCACTTATTAGAAGCGGGATGGACCTGGAGAGTGATGAACACACACAGACACAGCCCTGAACTAGTGGAAAGCACAGTCTAGTAGGGAAAACAATAGAAACATATAAAGATCATTTACAACAAAGAAAAAATGTATGGTTAACAATGAGAAGAGCTCTGAAGGAAAGGGAACAGGGATAAAAGAGTACTATAGAGAAAGCGTAAGTAGTTTGACGGGATCAGTAAAAGATTTTCTTAGGAAGCAATATTTGGTCTGAGTCTAATGGATGAACAGAAATTCACTATACACTTCCAGCTATAAAGGGTGCATTGATGCAAGGTGCAGAGCCTTTCTAAGAAACTGAGAAGTCAGTGTGGCTGGAGAAGGGAGCGTGACAAAGACCAGAGTGAGAGGAGACAGATACTGAGGCAGGGTCAGAAGACGCAGGGACCCGCCGCCACCAGGATTTCTGAGAAAGACAAGTGGTGTGTGAACCACGAGAGCCAGGATCTCTGTACTTGTGTGGTGAGTCGCAAGGTGGGACAATGGGCAGGAACAGAGCCACAGGCGCAAACCTTACAAGGGCAATTATGTTGGATACAAAAAAGGAACATTCCACAGTCAACTTCTTTCTAAATTAATCTGGGAGAAGAAACTATTTGAGTAGAGCCAGAGCTGCCTATTTTAATTACCTCAAGGTCATGCTGTCTCCTATGATTTTACTGAACTGAAAGCAAAACTACTATATTCCTACATTGTTCCCTTTTCCCTTCACATGAGTCTGAAAGAATCCAAAAGTAAACCCACAATCTTTGACAGTATCCACATCAACTTCCAGTACTGAGCTAACACACGCCTCCCTCTGTAAGGATAAACAGAAATGTCACCAGACACAGAACATGAATAAGCAGGCTCTGAGCCAGAACAAATACCCTAAGAGTTTGAAAATAACATGAGAACCTATTAGAACATTTCTAATTCGTATTATTAATCAGATTCAAAAGCAGGAAATCACGAAGAGGAAAATCTATGCACACTACTTCTCATCCAAAAAAAAAAAAAAAATCGAAACTTGGGTAAAATTTTCCCGTTTTTTTAAATCTAAAACTATATGTCCATCCCACTTATCATGAAGTTGTGAATGAAAACAAAATATGGCAATAATATCCACGACTCATTTCTCATTTGTGATTCATTAAAAATTTACAAAACACTTCCTCCTAAAACTTACATGGTTAGCTTCATATAATTTTGGTAGTTTACATCTACCCGAGACCCTCCAATCAGCAATCAGCTTCTTATAGCTTTCATTTATGCATCTGTAAATATATTTACTTTGCTTGTCATTTTCAATCTTGTGACTTTAAGAAACCACGCCAGTCTGTTGTCCATATTTTCCTCACAACTAAAAGCAGGCCTCAAAGGTGGTGAGTGGTGGTGATGAGTTGTATTCCAACTCCTACTACAAAATCAGCTCCTAATATAGCTTCCTGGTTATTTTTTCCCATTTCCTTATTATCCAGGCTGTGCTTTTCCTGTTGCTATCAGTTCTAACTAGTAAACCTTTTCTAACTCATCCTTGTTCCCCATATAAATGTTTGTTCTTTGTTAATACTGATCTATGTTCTCATGAAGAAGAACTGGCATCCAAGTCTTAAAAAGGACGGAAATTATGAAAGAGAGCTTAAAATTCATTTCCTACAGAATCACATTTAAGAAATCAACTAAGGAAAATTCTGCAGAGTGATGGAGGTTGTATATATGCTTGTTACCGGTATCTCCAAGTTCATACAAGAGGAAGCCATCCATAGTAAGGTAGTTCTGAAACCTCTCCCTGTTGATCCAAGATGACAGGTCACCATCCTCATACTCTTAAAAATAAAACAATGCTAATAAGTTATATGTAAATAAGACTTTAAAATGTTTATAATGTTCTAATCTAATAATACGTATGAAATGCCTTGACCTAGAATCATAATCTTAAATTCATAAATTTCATTTTTAGGAATCTATTCTAAGCAAACAACGAGAATGCAAAAGCATTGGTCCATTGACCATTAATGGACAAAGCAAGCAAAAGATAAATAAATAAAAATAAAGGAAATAAGTGAAATACCCTAAATAGGAAATAATTTAAATAATTATGGTACATATTAAGGAACACCACTTATAGGTTTTTAAAAAATTAATAAGCGGTAAAGCAGGTTGCAAAACATTATCACAGTATGTCTGTAACTTTGTAAAACAGAAAGTATGAAGAAGAACTGACAGAATGATTAAATGAAGACATACACTGCTACTAAATGGTTATCCTGGGTTGATAGTTATCCTTGAATGATGGCAGTATGAGTAACTTTTTATTACATTTTCTTTCCTGTTTTCTATTTTATGACATTTCTACCTCAGTTTACAACCCTTTCTTGTATGTAAAACACAACACACATAGAAAGCCATAGTATTTTAGCCTTTTTCCAACATCAAATAATTCCCCTGCTAAGCAGACAGAAAACAATTGTAATATCAAGAGAAATATTATGTCCCAATGAGAAATACAGTTCTGAAGGAACTGTGAACAATTATTGTAACTGCATGAAAAGAAGCTGATGTAAAAAGCCTACCAAAATGTTTGGCTGAAGACTGGATTTTAATGATTCCTTGAAAGATGTGCTTTGTCTGTCACTTGCATTGCTAAACAAAACATTTTCAAGTTATCAAACCTATAAAATAAGTGACATAATGCAAATCTGAAAGTATTTATGGATTCGGACTTACACATTAGAAAAATAAACATAAAACTGGGAGTTGAGTACTGGGGCCACCATCTCTACTCCAGGTCAAAAGCAAATGTTTTAAGATTATACAAAGCGATACATCTGAAACTCATTAGAAAATAAACCATCCTCCTGAGCCCCTATCCCAAAGCTTCTAAACTCATTGACAACATTTAAATATTAGACTAAGCATTCAAGGTAAACTCTCTGTGTTATCTGAAGGCTTCAGGCAGGTTCTAAATACTAACTACTGCATGTTAGAAAACGATGGCCTCTCAACAGCTAAAGATACTTCTCCTATCCCTCTTGGTCACTCATGGGAGGCTAAATTTGAAACATGGAGCAAGAGAAGGGGCACTTTCTTAGCCATGATTAAAGAACAGATTTACATCCAAACAGATATGATAAGGCTTGTTCCAAAAATAAACAAAGTGGCTCCCTGAAGTGTTAACAAACTCATACTAGAACGACAACAGGAGATTTGAAGGCTGACACTTCATTATACTATTAACTATTTTAACTTGGGGGAAAAATCCTCTTTAATCCTATTTCTTCATTTGTAAAACAGTAAGAATACTGACCTCAAAAGGATTGCTGTAATGATCAAATAAGACAATATAAGTGCTTATCATACAAGGGGTGCAATAATCAAAGAGCAAATGAATAGAATTGGTGCAGATATGCATTATTTTCCTTCTCATATTTTCATATATGCAAGTTCCTCTTAACTTCCTTTTCAAGCCCAGTATCTAATACAGACAATACGTATCCAGTGAGCAAATGAATGAGCAAATGAATGAGCTTGTGATTTAATTATACATCTATCTCCTTATCTAATGCTCTTATCTTTTTCATAATCTCAGGATAGTAATTTATCTGCCTTAGTATCTAACCTCACAGATTATGACGAGGATAAAATGAAAATATCAAGTGAAGTACATAATTAGTACCTGCTGCATAAAATAGAACAAATGGTAGTTGTTATACTGTAGCAAAAAGTAAATTCAGTCCTCACATTTATTTAAAAATAATGAAGATAGGAGACTTTAGAAGTGCTTCGTATTCATGATTGTTAAAATAATTAAAATGTTCTTTGGGTGTTGAGTTTGATTCATAACATAATAAAGTTTATAAAAATAAAAAGAAATAAAAACCAGACAAAAAATAATTAAAATGTTCATTTTACTAAAAAAAATCAGAATATTCCTTTTAGTAGATAGTCTATTCATTTTAATTATTTAAGCAAACCAAAGCTTACACCTCTCGCGAAGTCCTAGTTTCTTTTGTTATAAAATAACAACGTTCTAGAATATTTCTGCAATGAATACAATGTTCCATATCTGCATTCTCCAGCATGGTAACAAAAAGCCACACAAGGGCACTGAGTATTTCAAATGTAGCTAGTGGAAATAAAATGAAGCTTCTACTTTATTAAACTGTAATTTAAGAAAGTTACAAAGAGGGCGCCTGGGTGGCTCAGTTGGTTAAGCGACTGCCTTCCGCTCAGGTCATGATCCTGGAGTCCCTGGATCGAGACCCGCATGGGGCTCCCTGCTCGACAGGGAGTCTGCTAATCCCTTGACCCTCCCCCCTCTCATGTGCTCTCTCTCTCAAATAAATAAATAAAATCTTAAAAAAAAAAAAGAAAGTTACAAAGAATGATATTAGGCATGACATGCATTCACTTTTGCTTTTGAGTGGCTGCGTGATATCCAAAAGATGCTGAGTTTCACTGTTTCCCTTGGAATTTAAAATTTCTCCTGGAGCCCCTGTGACTTTGCTGCACTGGCCTGAGGTACCTCATTGCACAGTTTGGGAACGGTGGGAGTAGGTATCTGATAACACCAAGGAATTACTGTGAATTTTATTATATGTTATAACAGCATATAGTTATTCTATTAAAAAAAAAAGGACATTTTTGGGCGCCTGGGTGGCTCAGTCGTTAAGCGTCTGCCTTCAGCTCAGGTCATGATCCCAGGGTCCTGGGATCGAGCCCTGCATTGGGCTCCCTGCTCAGCAGGAGACCTGCTTCTCCCTCTCCCACTCCCCCTGCTTGTGTTCCTGCTCTCGCTGTGTCTCTCTCTGTCAAATAAATAAATAAAATCTTTAAAAAAAAAAAAAAAAGGACATTTTTAAAGAGATGCATAATGAAGCACACAGTGATGAAAAACCTCTGGGATTTGCTTTAAAATACTTCAACGAAGAAAAAAATTGTTGAAGCAAATGTGTTAAGACCTTGGTTAATTGTCTAACCTAGGTGATGGGTGTGTACATAGGATTTTACCATTCTAGCATTGTCTTTATTATGATGTATGTTTGTTTAACAAAAGTATTTAAAAAATAGACCAAGTATTTACTTCAATGAAGAAAGGCTGAATAACAAGTGAGTGGTTACTTCTATCAGGGAGGGAGAGATGGAACTAGGGAAGAATACATCTTCCAGGGGCTTTACCACTACTGAAGGGGTTTTATTTCTTCACCTTTTTGTGAGTCTGAAATGTTAAGATCTTTTTTTTATACGAATAATTTTGAATGTTTTAAAATAATGTACAGAAATGTATCAAGTTCATTTCTCAAAAGGCTAATGACCTGACCTCCCCCCCGCAAAAAAATCATTGTAGGTAGAACCCAGAAAGCAGACTAGACAGAAAAACTCAAGCTGAAGGTTAAGAAAAATCTGTCAGTCATTCAACTAATGGGAAATGTAAGAAGTAGCTGCATCTACCAAATTTTTCATCAACACCAAAGTCCTATAATAGCCACAGCATTTTAATTTTAACATATTTTATATGAGTTAAAACATTGGAACTTACCATCATAAACAAAGTAAGTTTCATCTTTGAAAACAAGCACAGCGGGCATCTCCTTCAGTGTCACATACTGCAAAAATGAGATGGGTAAATAACTTTTATCATTAAAAAAAATTTTAATTGGTAGCTATGATTTCAAAAGTATTGAAAGATACCAGAAAAAAACCCACAGCAACAAAACTTTACAGTTAAAAAGATCCCAAGGTCAATTCCAAGGTCATCCAAGGACAGGTTTATCTCTTTAAAAACATCCCCTGGCACAGTGCCCGTGTTTGCTACTGAGAAAACCATGGATTATTAGAGTTGATAATCGAGACCGAAGACATCCCAGGAAGTACAGGATGAGACACAGTCTGAGGTGGTTAAAGAGCAGTGGCTAAGGTAACAATCAGCACTGGTAGGTTCGAGTCCTTCCCCACCATTCCCGGCTATGTGACATGGGAGTCCATTGCTGTCTAGGGGAGTTGGCTTCCTCCTCTGTAAATCAGGGACACTGAGTCTCCACCTCACTGCAGAGTTAGCAAAGTTAGATCCACTAACATATGTCAGAGTAGGTTTAAAATGTAAATTGGCTTTATAAATGGGAACTTATAATGGCAACTAATAAGAAATTATTTCAGGGGCGCCTGGGTGGCTCAGTTGTTAAGCGTCTACCTTCGGCTCAGGTCATGATCCCAGGGTCCTGGGATCGAGCCCTGCATCGGGCTCCCTGCTCCGCAGGAAGCCTGCTTCTCCCTCTCCCACTCCCCCTGCTTGTGTTCCCTCTCTCGCTGTGTCTCTCTCTGTCAGATAAATAAATAAAATCTTAAAAAAAAAAAATTATTTCAGATGGTACCTGCTTCTTATACCTGTGCTATAATTATTTCAAAATACTAAAATTATAATAATCAGTATCCCCATGGGTTAGCCACAAAGAATTATTACATGCTGTGGTAATACTGAAAAGTAACAACAAATAATCATTAGATAACTGATAAAATAAAAATAACTGTAACAATAAAAGTAGAGATGGCTGCCCTGGAAATACGGAGAAGGGGTAAGGCATACCTCAGGTAATATAGAATGATCTCTTACACAACTACTAAAAAATGGTACAGCACCATGAAAGTAACTATTTGAAGGGCAGTGGTAAAGCTCTTTGGTAAGGCTCTATCATCAAGTACGCCTCTACTCACCTGCTCTTGGCAACTCATCCACAAAGGTGCTCTGCAAGTATTTTATAGCATCCGGCACCTCTCTCTTTCAAGGATACCCCTGAGTTGACCATACTATAACATTACTATATAGATGGAACTTGCAGCCATTGATTTCAACATATTCTGAATCCCTCCTCCTCTTTCCTTGCATTCCCTGAAACTCATTATCTTATATTACAGTTATTTGTCTACAGGCCATTTTTCTCCATTCACCTTTAAGTATCCTGAAGTCAGAAATTGCCTTGATTCATCTTTATATCCCTTTAATATACTTACTAGAGTTTTCATAAATACGAGCTGTAAAACTAAGGAAACTTTGCATAACCAAACATTAAAATTCAAAATATGCAGGGAAATATAAAATCATGGGCTTTGTCCTTATTTGAGAATTCTCTATGGGAGTTAAAAATCTTCATATTACTCTGAAAGAACACTGATTCCCCTAGCAGAGTTTTGCAACCATATACACAGGAAAAAAAGCGATGACAAATATTGATATTTGCAGGAATAATTAAGGAATGTTGGAGGAAACCAGTTGAGAGGCCAATAATAGAAACAATACTTAATAACCAAAAGAATGCCCTCAGAGCAGATACTGTTTGTGTCCACCCACACAGATGTTCTAGGCGCTAGAATTTTGATCTAAAACATCTGTCATTATACAAGGACTGGGGTGGTGCCAGACGGTGTCAGGGCCCAGAACGCAGCATGCCCTCTGGTGCACTCTGAGTAAATTGCTTGGAAAGCTTCACAGGTGAGGGTACGATATACAGTCTCATCTCTAAAACTAAAATGTGGTCCACTGGGCTTTGGAGATGAGAATGGGTTAAAAGTTCCAGGCCTGGGCCTAGAACTAGATTCCATCCATTCTAGGCCTTTACATCACACTGAGATATCTTAAGACTTTCCAGAATAGAGGTTTTGTAACCTTCTGAGGCATTTATGTGAGAATCTAATGGCACATACGGCTCTTCTTCCACCCTATCATCTCCTCCCCATCAAAAGTAAATGCATACACATAAAATACTGCAAAATAACTCCTGAGACAAAACTAAGTAAACCTAAAAACGAGTTTAAGCTGACCAGATTTGTCTGAGGTTTTCCCAAGGAATTGAAAATCATTTCAGAATATATTACATTTATAAGATAAACATTTATATACATATTGTAAGAAGCACTAGACACAGACTCTATGTAAGTCTACAATCTTCTTAAAAATATTTAAATGTTAAAAAATATTAAACAAAAATTAACCAAATGTGTAATATGACATACCTTTGTGGAAAAAAAACGGTTTCTGATTTTTTGTAACTTAGACTGATTAAAAAGAAAAAGCTTCCCTTGACTTATTTCATGTTTCCCATCAGCTATTGCCCAATTTCTCAGGTCCCCTTCTTAGGAAAACTTTTCTAAAGAGAAGTCTATGCCTGCAACCTACAATTTCTTATCTACATTCTCTCAAATGACACCAATGAGACACCCGTCCTTCTCGTAAAACCACCACCAACCTCCACGTGTACAAGTGTCACAGTTACTTTCCTCAACTCATCTTGATCACTTGCACAACAGACCCTCTTTTTAAAATATTTATCTTGGCTTTTCACTCATCTTGTTTTCCTACTCCCTCCCTGGCTATTTTCTTCTTATTTTCCTTTGCAGTCTTTAGGCCCTGGACCCACTTATTTCCTTAAAAACTTGCAACCTAGGGCGCCTGGGTGGCTCAGTCATTGAGCGTCTGCCTTCAGTTCAGGTCATGCATGATCCTGGGGTCCTGGGACTGAGCCCTACATCGGGCTCCCTGCTTGGCGGGAAGCCTGCTTCTCCCTCTCCCACTCCCCCTGCTTGTGTTCCCTCTCTCGCTGTGTCTCTCTCTGTCAAATAAATAAATCTTTAAAAAAAAAAATTTGCATCCCATGTCTAAGAAGTTTTTTATACAGCCTTAAAGCCAGACCCCTATATCCACTTGTGAATTTGATGCTTATACTTGATGTCTAACTAGTATGTTGAACCAAGTTAAAATGAACAATTCAAAGCTCTTGATCAGTCCCCCATTCCCAAACTCATTTCTTCTGCAACATTCCCACACTCATAGATAACACTACCACCCACCCAGCTGTTAAAACCAAACACCTAAGAGTCATCCTTGATTCTTCCCTTCTCTCCCACGTCAGTGAGCTCAAACAGTTCCATCTCTAAAAAACAACAGCGCTTTCACTTCTCCCTCATCCTTTTACAAACCCCCAAGCTTAAACTCTCCAGGTTACTTCAAGAGTTTAACTCATTTCTCTGGATCTATTCTCATCCCTATCCAATTCATTCTGTTCTCAGCAGAGAAATGTCCCTAAGATGAACATGAGACCAAGTCCCTCACTAACTTTGACCCATCACATGCATGTCCATGACCTGCAAGGCCTCCACTGGTCTCTGCCTACCTCCTATCCATCTCCTTTCTGTGTTATAGCCATACTAGCCTACCACCTATTTCTCAAATATGCCAGCAGTGTTCTTATCTTGGGCATTTGTAATTATCTGTTCCCTGTTTCTAGTTTATTCTGGACACAGATCTTGCATGGCTCCTTCCCATCATGTATGTCCCAGTTCAAATATTTTCTTCTCAGACATTTCTTGATCAACCAACCCAGAGCAGCCATCCCACCCTTATGTCCTTACTATCACAATGCTCTTTTACTTTTTTCATAATAGTTATATCCTGTTTACATATTTGTTTACTGAAGATGACTATCTCAGGATGAGGACCCAAAAGATGTCACCTGCAACACTAGAATTCAGGACACTTTCTCTACCCATGAGGATGCAGACTCCACCCTCTCACAACCCTGATGATCCTGCTTGTCATCACCTATCCAGGACTTAATACAGTGCACGGCAAATGATCAGGTAAGCAGCAGCTGTGAATCAATATATATAAATATGTTAATCACTCCATTACTTATAAACCAATTTAACAGTTTGAGCTATCACTTCTTACTACTGCTATCATTTTGAAGAGAAAAAAAGCATCAACATAATAAACATAGTCCCTAAATGCTACGAATCCAGTGGTATTTGCTTATTAACAATCTAGTACCAGCAATAAAGAGTTAACATGTTTACTGTTTCTACACATATGAAAGTAAATAAATCTGATAAATAAAATCAAGTAATAATTTAAAAAATGAAATTAAGTCATTAAAATCCATTTTTAAACATTACCTCAGGAACCACTTCTTCTGAGGCAGAAAAGAAGTATGTATATACAATTAATTCTGAAGCAGCATCTATGTATTTCTCCTGTGAAGATACAAATAGAAAAGAGGTGACTTTTAAATATTAAGATCAGAATTCATCCCTCGTTAAACATTCAGAGCAGGTAGCATAATCCCCAGCAGTATCATCCCAATTTGAAGCCTTCAGTGTTTTTACGTGAAAAGATGATGGAATATAAGCAGCAAATGAAATGAATTGTTTCTAAGGCAAAAAGACCACCATAACCCAATGCTTCCATACTCCTCTAAATAAAGTTAAGTGTAATATAAGCTTGATTCATATTTATTATTTTAATAATTACAGGAGAGATCTGTGCATATATGTACACATATAAACATGCACACGTGCATGCGCGCACACACACGCATCTTCAAAAAGTTTACATTCAAACTACACTCAGCAGTCTCAAAGATACAAAAATGCTAAAAAGTAACACAAAATTTGAATAACCAGGGCAAGCAACATCTTTTTATTCATTTCTGTTTCATGAAGGCAAACACAATAGAGGGCCTAGATTGAACTAAAATATTTCCAATAAGAGTGAAATAATTTTGAGTTTGGGGTCAAAGTTTTAGCTATCCTGAAAATTAAATTACATTTGTATTTGTGAATTTAAAAAATAAAATCATCTGATACCTTCAAAGGTGACTCTCCGCCTATGTAAACAAAAAATACACGATGTCTCTTTTGCACATGTTCAAACATTTGCTGACTTGGAAGTGGCCGAATTAGAGCCCTGTTTGAAAACAAAACAAACAAAACAAACTTGCATTTGAACTAAAAACAGTACATAATTTATGTCTAAAGTTACAAAGTTTTAATGTATTAATTGTGTTTTAAGTAATCACCCGATCTACATAAATCTAATAAAACTTTAGCCCATGACCACTATTGTACTCACATTAGAAAACAAAGTACCCACAATTTAATCTCTCAATTTAAAAAATAAGTTTAAAATACATCCCTTTAGCGAGTACCATCTTAGCCAATATTTTGATAGGCAAGAACAGAACTATAACCCAGTTAGTCCTCAGCCAAAAACAAAAGGATCCACATGAGAATTATTTTTTCCCTTGATAAGATCATTCAAACTAACACACTGTGAAAATCCTATACCAGGAAATTATACTACTATGCTAAGATTTATGTCCATTTAAATGCTAGTTTTAAAATAACCTATAGAGGTTAAAATCTAAATGTTTCATAAGTATGTTATTCTTTTCAGAAAAAATACAATGGAAAGCGGTAGTCATAATAGTACCTAAGAACCTCATAAAAAGAAAACAAAACTCTACAAAGACTTTTACTATGCAAGCATATTTCAAAGCCAAATACACTGAGAAATAAATTACCTCAAAGGTTATTATAAAACATATGACTTGCAAAATGTTACTAAAGGCTAAAAAGGGAGACATGGTTTATACTATCAGATTTTTAATCCACTAAATTTGCAGAAAGAATACAGAGTTTGCAAAGGCAAACATATTTTCAAAATGCACAATTCCTTAGATGCATTGCATCACTCCACTCTAGCCTCTATTTTCATATTTCAGTAATTAACTGCTAAGTGATGCAACCCCAGAACTGAGTTATGAAATTCCATTTGCAACAGAGTCACCTCTAGTTACAACAGGAGAAGTCCATCTTAAGCTTAAAGTAAAACTAAAAAATTGCCAAAACATGAAGACCATCTAATCACAGGGAATGAAGTACATCCCACTAGCAATCCCCTCATATAAACTTAACTCACAATTTATTCAGAGAGCAAATAAAGAAAATGAAATATGCAACTG
This sequence comes from Callorhinus ursinus, assembly GCF_003265705.2. Taxonomy (NCBI): domain Eukaryota; kingdom Metazoa; phylum Chordata; class Mammalia; order Carnivora; family Otariidae; genus Callorhinus; species Callorhinus ursinus. The sequence goes on along the minus strand of NW_027397073.1, from coordinate 8,091,430 downwards.
ATGAGAAAATACAGTAAAAATTATATTAGTAAGATTTGCAAACCTGAATAAAGATCATTCCTAATTCTGCCTTTTCTCAAATAATTCAAGCCATACAGTGCCATGCCACTAAACAAATCCACTGTGGTATTTCAATTTACTTTAAAGCTATTTAAAGCTATCAGTGTATCCTGTCAAACTCACAAAAAAGTGCTTATACTTTCAAAGTCAATATGGGTTAACCTACCTTGATAAATGTTCTCTTTAATAAGTTCCACATAATTGCATTGAATAATTATAAGCACCAACTTTCTTTAAACCCCAGCAAGATAGATGTAGATTAAAAAACAAAATCACCACATTCAAACCAATAGGAAATGTTTATGGAAGAAATTGTTTCCTTAGCAGTAAAATCTCAGCGATCTGTAACTCAAATAAGTATCTGGGTTCTAATTATGTCACATCCTAAGCAATGTGTAGTAATACCTCACAGTTGACATAAAGCAGCATGTGACAGATCAAGGAAAGTATTTCAGCTGTATCTAAAAAGAACTTTCCAGTATCACAGGCCAGGGATTAAAGCCCAAGTCTATTCAGAACAATAATATTGTGGGGTTTCTTTTAAAAGCTCTGAAATTAAGTAACAGGAAAAATAACCTGACATAAATGCAGTATAAAAGCAAATTTATAGTAAAATAAAACTACAATTCACAAGGTTATTAGAAGTAATCAAATTCTGAAAATGCATTAAAAAATCCACTGGCAGGGGTGCCTGGGTAGCTTAGTGGGTTAAGCATCTGCCTTTAGTTCAGGTCATGATTCTGGGGTCCTGGGATTGAGCCCCACATCGGGCTCCCTGCTCAACAGAGAGTCTGCTTCTCCCTCTCCCTCTGCTGCTCCCCCTGCTTGTGCTCTCTGGCTATCTGTAAATAAATAATAAAATCTTTAAAAAAATAAAACATAAAAAAATCCACTGGGGAAATTTTTTTTTCTACAAATGAAATGAATTTAATATGAGGTTAACAAATACAAGTCACAGTTCCTTTTGTTTCTTTAAAGTATCTCTTTGCATATGCTACATATGACTACCTTTTGTTATAAATGAACACAGATGTTATTTAGGGTAAGTCGCTAAAAAAATGGGGGTTCAATATGGTCTATTAAAATACATTAAGCTTTATCTTTATTTTTTTAGAGAGAGAGTGTGCATGCACAGTGGGGAGAAGCAGAGGGAGGGAGTGAGAATCGTAAACAGGCTCCACGCTCAGCATGGAGCCCAACGTGGGGCTTGATTTCATGACTCAAAGATCATGACCTGAGTCAAAATCAAGAGTCGGACGCTTAACTGACCGTGCCACCTAGGTGCCCCAAAATTGCATTTAATTTTAAAGTACTAGTATTAAAAAATATATATATATATTTAAATTCAATTAAGTTAACATATAATATGTTATTAGTTTCGGGAGTAGAATTTAGTGATTTATCAGTTGCATATAACACCCAGTGTCGTCCTGAATGCCCATCACCCAGTTACCCCATCCCTCACCCACCTCCCCTCCCGCAATCCTCAGTTTGTTTCCCAGAGTTAAGAGTCTCTTATGGTTTGCCTCTCTCTCTGTTTTTATCTTACTTTATTTTTTCTTCCCACCTGTTTTATTTCTTAAACTCCACATATGAGTGAAAAATGGTATTTGTCTTTCTCTGACTGACTTATTTCACTTAACACAATATTCTCTAGTTCCATCCATGTGGTTCCAAATGGCAAGATTTCATTTTTTTTAATGGCTAACATTCGATTGTATATATATATACACCACCTCTTCTTTACCCATTCATCTGTTGATGGACATCTGGGCTCTTTCCATATTTTGCCTACTGTGGACATTGCTGCTATAAAATATTAGTAATTATATAGTAAAAGCATTTCCCAATAAAAACTTACCCAGACACTCTGTGAGCAAACTCAATAATATCATCTTTAGTTCGTGGTCCTCTGTAATTATATGCCAAGTCCCCCTTTAATCTTAAAAAAGAAAAAAAAAAAGGAAAGAAGCTTAGATTATTTCAATGGTTTTAACAGTTAATACTAATCAGTACTGTTATATAAAATTCTAGTATATAAAATAGTAAATGCAGAGTTGTTTCAGAAGTAGCATAACCATGTGAAATACAGTAGGCAACTGGCTACAGGGGATCAACAACTCAAAATATAAAGAAAAAGGCTGTATTTTATTAAAATTACATGAAAATAGTTTACTTTGTATGTAATAGTTGCATTGTGTCTATGCTTCTGAAAAGTCATAATCTACACATTCATGGTCAAGAGCTTATCAAAGCATAATTCTCACTATCTTCTCTAGTTTAAAAAAATGAGAGGGAATTCATAGTATTTTGGTAGAGAGAAAACAAATTTTAAGCAACACAACATCATAGGAACTTGAAAGATGCTCCAAGATTATAGAGTAGAAAAAGGCATAAAACACCTATTCTATAAAATTAAGATAATTTTCCAAAAGCCTGTCAATGATGTATCCAACTGAGATTTATTTTTATTTATTTATTTTATCCAACTGAGATTTTTTAAAAAAATGTGAAAGGACAATAGAACATCTAAAACAAACAAAAAAGAACAGAAAGGATAATTTACTTAACACAAGTAAAAGAGGCTTAACAAGATTTTTTAAAAGTAGGGGAAGGAGGGAAGTCAACACAAAACCCAAGAAATAAAGAATTAAAATTAGTCAAATTTTGAAATTTGAGATTTTAAAACACTGAAATAAAACTTAATTATAAAAATAAATTTCAAAATAATTCCTCAACTCACACATTACCAAAATAAGGATGAAACTCGAGAGAAAATTCAATAAAATTATGATTATGAAATAAATCCTTTAGAATGAGCACACCATTTCTCCCAACTTATATACACTTTATATTAGACTTTGCCAACACTTACAAGAGATTAGAATTAAATCCATCAATTTGATTCTCTTTCTTTCCTTTCTAATGAAATAAGTCTATTTCAATTATAGAAAAGTAAAATTTGTTAGGAGACAGGATTCACATGATACAGCAGAATACACTCTTGAGCTCCTCAAGGGTAAAAGACCTTTCATACTTTACAGCTGTACATCTTGTCCGGCAGGATGCCTGCCACGCAGCGAGCACTCAGAGTGCATTTAGTAAACACCACACTCACTTAAATACCAAGAAAAGCAGGAGGATGCAGTCCCTCTCCTTTGATCACATACTGCACCTAGAAAGAATTGCTGAACCCAAATCTTCAATCCTCCAAGGATGCTACTAGAAATTAATGTAATAAAACGTAAGTAGAGTGAACTAAGAAAAATACACATATAAACATACAACACTCAACTTACAGCTTAATTGTTGGATAACCTCGAACTCCAAACTCTGAAGCAATGCCTTGATAAGAAAAAGAATAAATAATTCTAAATTTTTTTTAAAAATGAGAAACTAGGTAGTAAATGAGCCTTTTACTTAAAAATATATTTATACAAACCCATAAAGATGTGTTGTTTTCAAGTCTTAGAATATAAATTCACATACAAAAAAGAAAAAATATGACATTCTCATACAAAACAATTGCTTAATAATCCAACCTATGCCCACACAAAACGCTATGACTAAGAAATAAATGCCAAAAGAATAGTTAAAATTTTATCCCTGAAGTACTTATTTTAAGATATTCTTTTTAAAAAAAAAAAAAATATATATATATATATATATATATATATATATAAAGTCTCACTTGTAATTTGATTTCATTTTCCAGGACAAATACTTTTTTTCTAGGTCTCATCGGTTCCTTGCGAAAATAAGTAAAAAACAAAAAAACAAAAAAACAAAAAAGCAAAGCCCATCCTTTCGTGTTTTCTGAGTCTTAAAAGAACTGCATTGTGTTTTAATTTTAAAAAGATAAATTGTATTTGCAAAATTACTTAATTTCTGCAGTCAATACATGATCTAAAAGCAACTTTATCTACTTGTTTTAGAAGTTTCTGCTTTTGTAATAACCCAGAAAAATTCTAGTTATTTTCAAAGATTATTCTGAAGTCCACATGTTAATTAAAATGAGATACAGTTGCTACAATGGCAGCTTTTTTGAGGGAAAGAAGAAACAAAAACAATCAAATAGAGAATTAGGACTTTAAGAGGTACAGAAATCCCTACTGCAAATATACCTTCCTACTTTACAAATTCAAGGCAACTAGAAGAGCAAAGAAATGAAACCATCTCAGTTAAGAGACAATATACAATATATTTACACATATACCAGTTTAAATAAAATATAATGTATTTGTTCATACGATCCCTCCCTTTGTTAATTTTATTTATTTCAAGGACATTTTACCACAGTTGGGTGTAAGGACACTACTGTCCGTGAGTTCTGGTTTACCAATCACTTTAGTAATCATTACTCTGGTTTCTTAGCACCGCCCACTACACAAGAATGATGACAAAGTGAATTTGTGGCAAAATTAATAGTCAAAATCTCTCAGCCTTCCTTTGTCATCAATAGAGTTTCTCCCTTAAACATATAGAGAAAGGTGACTGGAAGGTTCTGGACACTGATCAACCTGGTTTTTATTAGAAGCAACACAAACAGCAGAGGTAACAAAAATAACTCAGGTTCTGAAGATACAGGTCCTGCCTCTGAATAGCTATGTGAACTTAAACCAATTATATAATTTATTTGTGCCCATCTGTAATGTAGGATTTAATTCTGTCCAACAGACTCTAACTGCACACTGTGGTTATTGAGATCGACTTCTTTACTCAGAAAAGGAAAAATATAAAAATGATTTGGGGGGATTATGAGAGTAAAAGATGTTCTTAATGCCCCCTTCCCACATTAAGGTGGCAGGAAAACATCAGCCCTTAATTACCTTCCACTAAGACTAATATAATTGACGGGGTGGGGGGAGGCATATCTATCAATTCTTTGTTTATTGTAAAGGTTTTTAATAAACAAATCAAATAAAGAAAATATGCAATCAGTGAGAAAATACAGTGGTGGTTCTCAAAACAGGTTTCAGAGAAAAAAATCCCAGCTCCACCTTTAACGCCACAGGGTATCTCTAAGATGGAGATATATAATGCCACCTACTCTATTACCCCTTGACTCTTTGAGCATTAAACTTCATTTTTGATAGAATTTTAACTGGCAGTGACTCCTAAAACCTTACATTTAGGTTTCCCTAGGAAAACAGTTATACACACACACACAAACATATATATAAAGCACACAAGCAAAGCATGGGTTATAGACTTAAAATGATGTAGGTTAGGATTCCAACTTCTCATTTATCATCTAGGCAGCTCTTTCCCTTCTGAGGACAGCACTCATTTTCTTCGGCTTATGGGTAGGATTTTAAAATGAGAAAACATGTGGAAAAGAATCTGAGAGGAGCTTGGCACACAGAGATCCTCAAATGCTAGGTCCAATTCCTTTCTATTTCTGATCCTGATCTCACTGTTAAGTAATTATCTGCAGACACATCAGTGTATGTATAGTAAGAACTATCACATGTAAGATATTTTATAGCTGACTTTAATAGACCTTCAACTATACCTCCAGACAATTCTGTGAGCAGGAGAAGGATACTATTACTACTTTTCAGGTAAAGAAACTGATACTTAGACTTGGTAACTTGTTTGAAAGCAAGCACTGATAAGGTAGCAGGACTATGAATGAAGCTCAAGTCTGACTTTTAACTTTTAGTTCTTTATTTTTTCAAATTAGAAAACAATGGTTCGCAAAGGTTTGCATAGAGACCTGAGATCAATTCCTTCACAAATTCAAGAATCCATTTGTACCATGAAATTTTATAATTTTAAATGCTCATAAAATGAGGCCCTTATTTCCTGTTTTCTCCTTGAAATGATAACAACTTGATGGTACAGCTAGGCTTGGATGTGAATCACGTGATCTCAGACTCTGGTCCTAATTCTACCTCTAACTTCGGTGTTTGAAATTACTCCGTCATTTCACTGCTAACTACCTGCTGTTTCTTCATCTGCACAATGGGCAGGGGGAAGGAGGAGGAGCTGCAATTAATATGAAGTCCTTCTCAGGTCAAAATACTATTTTTCTTAGTATTTACTGAGTGTTACTATGTGTCTAACCTGAAGAGGATATAAAATACAGCAGCTGTTCTCAACTGGGGCAGACTGTGCCCTCCAGGAGACACTGGGCAATGTCTAGAGACATTTCTGATTGCCATAACTCTGGAGGACAGTGGGATGGGCAGAAGGTTGTTACTGATATCTAGTGGGTTGAGATCAGGGATGTTGCTAAATATCCTACAATGCACAGCAACCCTTCCCCCCAAACAAAGGATTATTTGGCCCAAAATACCCTTAGTGCCAAGACTGAGCAACTACGAAATATAATCACTGACCAAAAAGGGCTTGTAATTTAGAAAGAAGGATAAAACTAATTTGCCAATATAATCTGTGAGCAAGAAATTAGAATGCTATTGGCCAAATGTCATTCCAAGTTTACACATCAATGAGAAATAAATTATGACCTTTAACATAAAATAAGTATCACACTTATGTTGAGGAATAAACAGGATTTCAGTGGTTTCAAAACAGAAATCAGTACACCATTACAGGTAGCATCATAACATATTTTACAAATGAGAAACAATTCCGGTACTTGATTTTGGAAGGGGTTATGTACAGAAAGAGAGGCTAAAATATCTATCTTTATATAGTTTTTTTATGTTGATTATAGCATTATCAGTTAAAACTATGCATCAAGAAAATTTTGATACAATTCCAAACACACAGGATAATTCATGAGAGTTCAAATTTCTCTGGTTCAAGAATTCTGTACACAGAGATGTGTTAGACTGAGTGTGATGGCATGCGCTTCCAATCTCTGCACTTGCATGACTGAGAAATAAGCTACCCTCAAATACTCTTAAGAGATTTTTTATACTTGATCACTGAATAATCCTATCCCACCTCAAGCCCAATCATTTAAATAACTGTTCACCGGAATAATACTTTATTCTATGGTTCTCCAACTTAGACGTGCAGCAGAATTACCTGAAGTCCACGTAAAAAATACAGATTCTCATGACCTAGTCTCAAAGACTTTCATTGGGTAGGGCTGATGTTAGTCTTCAGAGTCTAAATTTACATTGAACAGCCCAGGTAATCCTAATGCAGGTGGTCTGCAGACTAAATGCAGAGATACACTGATGCTGCAAATGCCTGAAAAGTGACCTATGGAGATGGATGAAATACATAGGAAACAGCCAAGCCTTCAGTATTTACAGTTAGACATAGAATAATGTTGACAGCTAGCTTGAAAAAAGAATTCAATTTCTTTACCTTTTTCTACTAAAATGCCTGTAATGGAGCTGCCTTGAGGTATTTAAAAAACTTTAAGAATTATATGCCCAAAATTTATTTGTACCATCTCTAGACAGTAGTTTTTAAATACGCCTTTTTAAAAAAAATACTAGGGAAGGTAATATTTTCTCCGTAAGCACATAAAACATCTCCTTGATTCTACAGTAAAGTAGAAAATGCATCCATCGCTGACATCAAACACTAAGTAACATAACAATCTACTTATGTTTTTATTGTTTGTCTCTCCCCTCTAGAATATAATCTCCATGAGAGTAGAAATTATTGTCTGTTTTGGTCACTGATGTATCATTAGGCCTAGAATGTGCCTGGTACATACTGGCATATAGTTAAGGGCTCACGAGATACCCTCTGAATGAATACTAACTCTACAACTTTTTGACAAAAGAATGATTTTTCAATAGGCTGTTTGTACGATGCAAATAGTCACAAGGATTCACAAACAAACATTACCATGTAGCTTGGGAAAGGGGGTGGAGGGTTTAGCATTGCACATCCAAGGAGTAAAGGACATAAAGTATAGGAGAAGCACCCACCACAGTCCTTGGCAGAGGATCATCCCCATATACCAGGTCCCCTATCCCTTTTCCCAAAGCTAGATGGTTTGCTTGAGATAATGTGTTCTGCATGCTCTATAGAGGTTTCTTCCTATTAATTCAACATAATACATAACACAATGCTAAATGAACAATAAGTCTGTAACAGTCACAGATCAGAGGCAAAAATTTAAACCTCTTAATGGATTATGAATACGGGATAAAAAAGAGTCCCATCGTAAAGTACCTAAAAAGCTACAAACCATATATGAAGTCTTAACACCTATAAGAATATTGCATTTTAATCACAACATTTAAAGCATTTTCTTTTCTAAGCTACTCAGAAAGAAGTCTTAGCTATTTTTCCCCTAAACATAGTGTCACTTAATAGTGACACACACAGGCACTTAGTACATACAGAAGAGTAAGCTAATGAATTAGATACTACAAAAAGAATTGACTTAACGTAAACAGTTATCACTGTAGCAACACATGAGTAGTTTACCATTAAGGTTTTTGCTGGATTGGGGCACCTGGGTGGCTTCAGTCATTAAGCATCTGCCTTCGGCTCGGGCCATGATCCCAGGGTCCTGGGATGGAGCCCTGCATCGGGCTCCCTGCTCAGTGGGAAGCCTGCTTCTCCCTCTCCCACTCCCCCTGCTTGTGTTCCCTCTCTCACTGTGTCTCTCTCTGTCAAATAAATAAATAAATAAATAAATCTTTAAAAAAAAAAGGGTTTTTGCTGGATTTGTGGGTACTATTTTTTTCACTGATTATTTATCTTTATATACCCACACTCCTTTATACATTATTTTACTTTATGACTCCATTAGATGACTCAAATGATCACAAGAATTTGCTATGTTTGAGACTTTATTCTACCTGTTGGTTTATTCATATTTCTCCTTCTATTGGACTAAGCATTTCCTGGACAAGAAGGATTCATTCTGGTCTTCCTTTAATCTCTAGAGACTAATACTCTAGTTAGTAAACACTGAGGTGAATACGACTGACAATGTGAATGAACACAGGTACATGTGTTCATTCACATGTGCAGGCCTAATCAACACACAACACAAGATTGCCTAGACACGAGAGCTTACTTTCAGGAGCAACAGTTGAAAGCAATTTCTCAAACATTGTTAAAAGCTTATTTCAAGAAATCAATCTCTATCTACAGTAATTCCTGCCATTGCTCTGGTCTTCTCTCAAAGTTTTAATAACTTGTTTGTTTGACTGTAATTCCAGCCCTCACATGTAACTGCTCTCTAGCTCCCTGTTCCCAAACATCAGTAAGCCAATACCATAAATTCACAGCAGCTGCTAACATGGAAACACACAGAAAATTAATTACTCTTTCCATATAACCTTGTAGTAGTGTAGTTCAGTAACTATGCTAAGAATCTTATACTATTACTTTTGATTTTTTTTCTTTATGCTACAGAGCCAGTCTATCACAGCTGTGATTTCATCCTTGAAGATGTCTGTGAGGATTACTATGTCCTCTTCACTCCACTGTCATTACCAAGTCTGGGCTTTCAGCATCCTACAGCAAGATGCATACAAAAACTGACCTACATGATTTTCTTGTCTCTAATTGCTTTTCTTTTGCATCGTACATGTTGCTGCCAAAAACATTTTTATCAAGTCAACTGCTTCTCAAAAATGTCCATTACTTCTCAATTGACAACTGATAAAATCTAAAACACCATGACGTGACAGACCTCTAAAATCTGGTCTTATACTTCATCTTATGTGTGCTAGCCACTGTGCAAGGGATTTTGAATATGAAATGTTAATACAATCCTCACAACCTTCAGGATTATTACTTTCCCACTTACAGACATAGAAACTAAAATTGAGAGGTTAAGGCCTTTCTCAAAGCCCCAGAAGTAGGCACATGGGAAATTTGGGATTAAAACATAGGCCTATCCTGGGACTCCTGGATGGCTCAGTCTGTTAAGTGTCTGCCTCTGGCTCAGGTCATGATCCCAGGGTCCTGGGATCGAGCCCTGCATCAGGCTGCCTGCTCAGCAGGGAGCCCGCTTCTCTCTCTGCATGCCACTCCCCCTGCTTGTGTGCATGCTCGCTCTCTCTGACATATAAATAAATAAAATCTTTAAAAAACAAAAACAAAATAAAAACAAACAAAAAACCCCCGTAGGCCTGTCCTTTTCCAAAGCTGTATCCTGAGCATAATCCTGATTTCCTAGAAAGAAATGTGTATTACACAATTCCACTTTCTTCATTGATTAAAGGAAAAGGGAACCTAGATGTATTGAATACTATAAGGGACTGGACATGTGCTACATCATTCAAATCTCAAAAAAACCAATGAAAGCCACATGACAATTAAATATTTACCAATGCAGACATCTAAACTTAAGAGATGTTAAGAAACTTTTCCCATTTTACATGGCAAAAGTAGCAGGCCGAAGCAGGATTTCAATTCAGGTCTGCTTTCTGAAGCCATGCTCTTTCCAAATTTCTATGATACTTCATACTTCTCTAAACTTAAATTCTTCTTTTCTCAAATCCTTTAAGATAGGCATTGGTAAACTTGTCTGGAAAAGGTCAGATGACAAATATCTTAGGCACTCTGGCTACTCCGACAACTCTCATTCTGAATTCACACAGCAACATCAACTGTTTGACACTCAAATTTCTGTAGTTGCCGCAGGTAAACAGCACATCTCAAGGGGGCTCAAAGTAGGAACAATGGCTTATACATACATGTTAGGCAGAAGATTAACATACATGCATATTACGCATTTGATGGCTAAATCACTTAACGCATAAAGTATACAATCTTTAATTATTAAAATAACCTTAATTTACCTGAGCAAAAAATAAGTATTTCTTCCTCCTACCTTGAATACTGCTTCACATTAAGTAAAGCATTTTCACTATGAGAACAGTAAAATAATAAACTGAGTAAGTGCTTACTGGAATAGGAAGTAGCATCCATCTTTCCAACTTTAACTGGAGAACCAATACTTTTCATCTCAAGACCAACTTCATTCCAAATCGGTTCCAGTTTTTTACAATGGCCACACCATGGTGCATAAAACTTGTTGGGGGAAAAAGAAAAGACAACCACTAAAATATTGTGCTATTGTGTATATCAATCTTAATTTTTAAAGACTCTCTTTGACTAAGTGATCTGATGAGTTCATTTCAGATAAAAAGTCTAAATATAATTTCTGAAGTAGTTACATAATAAAAGGCAAAACACACACACCACGAATCTAATTAGTTTAACTTCTAGCATATACGTCAACACTGATATTACCTTAAGTTCATTTAAAATGACTACTTATTCCTATTTAAAACAGATAATTTACAATAAAAACAGCTTTGCTTCAGTCAGTCTATGTCACATATAAAATGAATACACATACATCACACACATCTCTTAAGCGTTCGTGATGAACATGAGTCTATTTCTATTACGAAAACCCCAACACAGCAGGTACCTTTGCTACTTAAATATAACTACCGGTAAGGCATGAGGGGATCACTAAGATGACTGGCTTGGCATAGGGACAAGTCAGGTGGATTAAACTAAAACCACAGTTCCTTTTTCTTCAGGATCACCAGAGGGCTGAGGTGGAAATAGGTTCCTCTAGTACAATGGTGTAGGGACACTGCTTGTTGTACTTTCATGAAATAAGACTTATCTATTCTTTAACATCATATTATGGAAACATTCGAACATGCACAAAAGGAGAGGAAGAATTAAACAATGGACTCTCATGCCCCATCGCTTGGCTTCAGCAACTGTCAACTCTGCTATTCTCATTCCATCTCTTTTGCTGCCACTCTACATTTTTACTGAGACAAGATAAAAGGAATCCCCAACAACATGAGGTTTAAATACATTCTAAACTTGAAAGTGAAAAAAGGAAGTAAGATGAAAATTTGATTTTGTTCCCCCATTAAGATGAAAATAAGATTTTTACTGTCAAGTGATAATAACATAAATAATTTCTTGCATAACAGGAAAAAAGAAGAGTGAATTTAGTAGTAAAATCATACCACAATCTCCCTCAGACATAATCCATATGTTGGCCTCTTCAGAATTTCAGCAAAAACAGGTTCCCCTGCCAGGGACCTTAAGGCTCTGAGGTTCATTTTAATGTGATAACCTACGTAACACTACGTGACAAAACCTGAATAATATACATAAACACTAACCATATATTACCATGTATGTGTGGAGGAGAAGAGAAAATAATTCTTAAAATGGCAGGGGTAGTTAATTAGTACAAAAATTTACATACTCACATCTACAAGCCAAATGTCATCTTTCCGATTGTCTTTAAACCTAAAAAACAAACATGAGAAAACAAATTTCTGATTGCATGTTTGTTTCTACTTTACGATATGTAGGGCTGATAAACTGATAAATACTGGAGCATGGAACAAATTCTTTCAACAAGTTTTTATGTAAAATTTTTACTAAGTGACCTCTAAATCTTATCCATTAAACATCTTTTAAAAAGTAGAGAACTGATAATCAGAAGTATAAAATAAAAAAAATTTGGGTGCCTGGGTGGCTCAGGTCCCGATCCCAGGGCCCTGGGATTGAGTCCCACATCAGGCTCCCTGCTCAGTGGGGGGGTCTTACTTCTCCCTCTCCCTTTGCAGCGCCCCCTGCTCATGCTCTCTCTCTGAAATAAATAAAATCTTTAAGAAAATTAAATGAAAAAAAATTTGGTGGGACTTGGTAAAACACAGATAGAGGCCTTAGCTCCCGGCCCCTCTGTTCCGTTTACTCCTGTGCATTACAGTTAGCATAGCTAAACTGAGGCTGCTATCCTTAAAAAGGTCTGCTTCCAAGACTGACCCTTGGTTGGCATCCGGGAACTTGAATTTCAGGAGCGTTTCCACCTTTTCCTGGTAAGATAGCTCACTGTTCCAACACTGTGCAAACAAAGTGGTTTTACGATGACATCTGCTTTCCTTCCCGGATCTGAAATTTTGGTATAGACTAGGCAGGAAGGTCCTTACATGACCATCCCCCAATAAGAATCCCTAAGCACTGAGTCTCTAATGAGCTTCCTTGGTAGAGAACATTTCAAACATGTGGTCACAACTCCTGATCGAAGAATTAAGCACATCCTATATAACTCTACTAGGAGAGGACTCCTGGAACTTGTTCCTGGTTTCCTCTGGAATTTACCCCACATTGGCTTTTCCCTTTGTTGGTTTTGCTGTGTGCCCCTTCACTGCAATAAATCATAACTGCGACTTCCACAATAGGCTGAGCCCTCTGAGTGCTCCTCATCAATAACCAAGCCTGGGAGTGCTTTTGGGGACCCCCTGACACAGGAGCCTACAGTCAAAGAATTTTCCTGAAACACGGTTCTGATCATCCGATCATGTTTCTCTTATTTGACACCTTCTAGGTGCCCTTCCACCACCTACAAAAAGAAGTATAAATTGCTACACGTACTCATGTGCTGGTTCCAACTTATCTTTCCAATCAAATATAAGCATCCTATGATTCCTAATCAACTCATGGTATTTATCACAGCTAAATTCACAATGTTTGTTTGACTTTCTACATTCTTTCATGTTCACATCCTATCCAGCTAAAAGCATTTCTTACTCCATAATGCCTTCCTAAATTCCTCACAGCTAGAAACAATCTCTCCACATCATCTTTATCCTCTTTAGGATTCTTACCAATTTCCACACATTGTCTTTACATATTATCCAACTATAAATATGCTTGTTTCATCTCTTAGTACCTTGCACAGTGACCTATATTTAATCTATATTGAATGAGTGACAAAAGTTCTTTATGGGGTTATTTTAGGAAGAGTCTTGAACCTACAAAGAGAACACATGTCCAGTATCTGAGCTCTTCAGTCCAACAGCACTCACATCTGTCCAGCTGTGACACAGTCTGTCCTGAACCATGGGCAAGGATAACACCCTTAATCGATCCCCCAGGTTGGTAAACCCAAATCTTCTGCCTTTGCTCCCCTCATGTTTAATAAAAGTTCTACTGTACATACCGTACATCACTTTCTTGAAGCAAAGACTCATACTCTGTACCCAGGGGCAAATGCAGGAGGTTACTATCTCCTAGTCCTTGATATTTAATAGCCATTTTCATCTCCCACTGATCTCAGTCTTTGGGAAGGAGTTGGTATGGAAGTCCTTTATAGGTGCCCCACAGGGACTATAGAGTCAGTAATTGTCAAACTGAAGGAAGGGGACAGATAACCTGGCAAAGGAGCTGATTTGGGGAATTGCTGCATTGAGACCCAGGCCCGAGATGTAGAGTCCAGGCTGGGCTAATCTTATCCCCTCTCATCGGCTGATTAAGCCCATACTTCAAATGTTCATTAAAACGCTCAAGTACCCCTGTGGATTAGGGGTGATATGGAGCACAGAGAGTCTGTTGTATGCCCATGACTGGGCCAACTGATGGGTATGAGCATAAATTCCAGGACTGTTACCAGAGGCAGTGTTCTCAGGGAACCTGAAAAGGAAACAAATGTGGCCTTGCAGGGCCTGGAGAGTGTGGCTGGAGTCTGAGGAATGCGTGGAAATGGCTAGGCGAAACCCAAAGAAAGTGCCAACTGATATCACAATCCACTGAAACACGATCGATGGCAAAAGGGGCCGAGCCTGTTCTATCTGCTGAGAATGCCCTAGCACATACACTTGAAGGAAACTGTTTGGGGGCAGTAGTTTTAGCCTTGACCAGGGTCTGACAAGTGGGATGGCTCTTTCATGCTGTTTTTGTGTCTTCTGACCACAGTGGCGGCCTGTGTCCTGCCAGCCCCATTAGGATGGTATCTGAATCTCCACGGGCCATACTCTTGTGGATCCAGGAGGCAACTGATTGTGCACCTGCTTGCTCTGGTGTGGAGAACAATTCAGTTTCCACATTGAGTTAAAAGCATGATATGCTCATTGGTTATGTTTCCTTTTGCAGCATAGGGGCCTTTCTGGTGAGCATTCACACAGGTTACAAAACACTCTCGATGGGCACTGCACAACGCACAGCACTGCTGAGTCACTATGCTGTACACCTGAAACTAATATAACGTTGTATGCTATAAAAACAATTAGGAAAAAACACTTACGAGGAGCAGATGATCTTCATCCAGATGTCTCATATCCACAGGAGGCCCTGTTTTATATGCTACACAACCAAATGGCCAAGCCATTAGCCACAACCCATGAGACAGTGAAAAACATAGCAGAGCTCACTTGCTGGGGCTGGAGCAATGAGCAGGAGGTACAGGAACAGTGGGGCAGATAATATTCCACACTGCATGAAGCTGCCCACGGTGTGACGGCTCTTTACCATACTTGATGAAGGACAGGTCTCTTTCAGGTTGGAGGGCAGCCACACCCAATTCCTACAAGTTAACCCACAGGAGCCATTAGTGACCAGGCCCATGGATGGTCCTAGAGGTCTGTCTGGGTCCCCATTAGGCCAGAGGAGGCAATGCCTCCTTTGGTGTTATTTCTCAGGTGGAGGGGTAGTCATGAGACCTTTTCATGGAGTTGCAAGACTCCAGATGGGCTCCTATAAGTTCCATTACCACTTCACTAGAGACCCAGAGCTGGCCCTATTTAGCAACATGACTGGAAGTTCTGCATGTGAGCCTACTAACCACACTCATCCAAGGCCAGTAACTGCCTCTCAAAGGGAGTGTATCTTTCAGCCCATGACGGGTCTATGCTGGCCTATAGTGTTCGTCCTGCCTCAGGTTCTGATCAGTGAACTGAGAGTTTGCTGACATGGGTAATTCAAATGGCAGAGGTGGACCAGCGGGGCTCAGGAGAGGGGCGGCTTGGTGGCCTGCTGGAGGGCCTTCAGGGCATCCTGTTGGTTGGGGCCCCTCTCAAGAGCAGCAGCCCTTCTGTAACCTGATGGAAGGGTGCCATCAAGATCCCCCAGGGCTGTGTGACAGCACCAGTAGCCACATAGGCCCACAATCCCTGGGCTTTTTTTTGGGGGGGGGGTCAAAAAAGGTCAAAAGTTTGGTAACAATCTCCTCTGGAATGGATGTTACACTGCTTCCCAGATCAGGCCCAGGAATTAGGTCCTTGTATGTTGCCTATGTTAACAGCCCAGCCACACTGCCACTTGTGAGTCTTCATGGCATCCAGTCCTTGTTGGGCAGTGCCCTGTCTAGGCCCTCTAGGAGGTTCTCATCAACCTAACAGAAATCCAGTGCTCCCTCCAGAAGCAAGACTTTTTCCAGACCATGGCCTACCCTTTGATAGCAGACAGATAGGAAATTAAAGAGCCTTGTAGAAGGACATTAAGGGTGTGCTGGAATCCACTTCACATGAAGGAAATTGACCCTGATCAGTGTGCTGGAGGGGGATGATGGAAAAGGCATTTGCAATGTTAACTGCTACAGACCAAGCTAACATCCAGTAGCCTCTTCATGACATCAGGTACCACCCAGTGGCAAGAGCCGCACTTTGATACTGAGGGACCTATAACCAATAGCCAGTCTCTTGGTACCTAAGGCCTTGTGCAAAGGCCAGACAGGGCTACTGAATGGAGAAATAGTCTCACAGAGGACTTTGTCTTCCTTCAGCTCAGTAATCAGGATGGCTATTTCCTTTACTCACCAGGCAGCCAATATTGTTTACCTTTCAAGACAATGGCGCTAGGAGCTAGTAACCAAGTAGGTTCAGAGTCGTTCACATGTTCCACTAAAATGGCCCTAATTATAGCAATTCCCACTGGGGCTTAGAGGCAAAGGTGAATGGGAGTACACAGAGACAACACAACTATACCAGTAACACATTTAGTAGTAGGGGCTGGAAAGTACTCACCCTGAGCCAAGCCGGGGTAAAAGGGTCATCACAGACTCAAAACTGGGAGGCATTTTATGTATCCTCCTCATCCCAGTAGCAGGGGAAGTAGAGATCACACTCACTTGTGCACGGATATCCAAAAGGCCCAAGAAGTACAATTCTCCCCCGCTTCCCCAGTGAACTCTGACCTTGGCAGAGGATGTCCCGCCCACCCTGGGGACAGAGGGACCTCAACATAACACCTATTCAGGGTCTGGGTAGATGTTTAGGACTCTTCCGCTCATCTGGTGGGGATACTACTTGTGATAGTTAGAAGGCTTAAAAGGGTTTGGTAACAAGCAGGAACATCAAAAAGAAACCTAGAAATCTGAGTCTGCATAACAGTTTCATTATCCACTGTTTCCTAGTCTCTCCACGTAGACCCAAGGGATCACCAAGGTGGCTCACAGGACCACTACAGCCTCTGGGAGCAGGGCGGCCATTTTCGGTGACAGGAAGCGTATCACGGGTGGGCCAGAACTGTCAGGTTCACACTGCACCCAGCTGGGAAGGTGAGGGTCTTAGGTGTCTGTGTCTGCTCACCTCCTCCTTCCTCCTCCTCCCCAGGCAAAAGTCACCACCACGAGGGCATTCTAACGGAGGAAGCCTATAGTGACACAGCCCTCAAGACATCAAGTTTAACAAGATTACCTCCATGTTAACACTATGGTTAACAATATGGCTCCCTCAGGAGCGCCTGGGTGGCTCAGATAGCTGAGTGACTGTCTTCAGCTCAGGTCATGATCCTAGGGTCCTGGGATCGAGCCCCGCTCCATGGGGAGTCTGCTTCTCCCTCTGCCCCTGCCCCTCCCCCTGCTCGTGCTCGCTCCTGTGCGCTGTCTTTCTCATGAATGAATAAAATCTTAAAAAAAACAAAAAACAAAAAACGAAAAACCACAATGGTTCCCTTCAGAATCCGTTGTCACTCCCCAATGTCCATTAGCACGGCTAGTGAAGGGGCCCCTGGGATCCTCAGGATTTCTACTCTTCCAGAACAGCACTGTGCTCACATGACCACCCTGCTACTGTACCAGTTTTGTTGTGTAGAGGCAGTTAATTAGGACAACAAGCCAAACTGAAAGTAATAATCAAGTCTTCATTCACTTACTGTGACAACATAAGCCAACAGGAAAAAAATTAAAAAAAAAGGTGCCAGCTCCTCAATGTTCCATTTTTCCAAGCGGAACAGTACCAGACGAGGGTCAGGTGGATGCAACATGGACAGGAGAATTCACCTCACTACAGAGGAGCATCCAAAGGCTTCTGCTTCTTTATGAACCCATGGGCAGGGGAAGCAAAGAGGGGAAGGGACAGGAGTAGAAAAGTACTGAGTCCAAGCAAAGAAAAGTCCCTCCGCCAACCCCCTAGATAAGGAGGTCTCAGTAGAGATGCCTAGAAGTGCCCCAGGTGAGGGCCCCAATAAGGAGGCCTCCAGAAGAGGCAACTTGCACGTGCTAAATATGCATGTGAGCCTGGCTAGCCTAGGGACCTTAGTCTATGATTACAACTCCCTCCAGAGACTGCAATGCACTGGCTGTGCACCAAGTCTAGTGTGGGGAGAGCAGCTTCACCCCCCAAAGCCTGCCAGGAAGCCTTGTAATTGCCTATGGTCAGGCCTGAAAGATCACACATAGGATTTTGGTCTGTCTGGAGCTGGACTCCTCACCCACCCCGACTATAAGCAAGGCTTTGTGATTAATGCTATGGTACTATAAAAACAAATATACAGTATGGTTACTAAATTCCAGCACCTGCTCAATCATGATATATGCAGAGAAGCTAACAAATATAATGAAAAATGATAAAACAGAATATGGTAGTTAGTAAACTCTGTTGAGTACAACCCCATTTCGTACACATAACACTCAGGACAACTTCTGAAAAAAATTAGTGCCGTATAAATATTGCTCATTACCCTCTCTATTATTAAAACAGATTCACTGAAACATTTGGATAACACCAGAGTTTAAAGAAGTTAAGATGCCATTTAAAATACACACATACTTACGATTCATCTAAATCTTCTACAAATCCTTTACAGAAAGCCATATCAAGTAAAAAAACTGGAAAAAAGGAAAAAAGAACAAAATGTTTACAGTAATGCTGACTTATTGTTTCATACTCCATGCTTAGTCATCTATAAAATGTTTTTCATTTTTTACAATCTACCATAAAATCCATCACTGATCCATTCCAAGGCACAAACAACGCATAAGCATATGTAGTTCATCCCTTTACTAAATACTCACTCTGCAGGCACCTACACTGCCACCGGCAAGGTTTATGCAGGCTAGTAATTCTGAAACACACAGGTTCTCTTTCAATATGTTTTTACTCTCATCACTTTTTTCCTCTTTGCCATCCCATCTTTTTTTTTTAAACATACGAAATCGTTCTATATTTCTCCAGTAGTAATTATCTCCTCCTCTGTATAAACTCCAACTACCATTCAAAATACTATGGTTTTTTTTTTTTTTTTTTTCAACTTAACAGGTAGAAACAAAACCGAGCTACATCTGTAACACTAACAGTCCTCACGGCCGGGCACGCAGGGGGAACCAAAGGGCTGCTGAGGAAGCGCACAGCCCACAGTGAGGACCAGGGCAAGCGATGCGGGCGAGAGGAGGCTGAGAAAGGCCGCCACCTACTCTGATCACTTTTCACACTCCACAACCCGTCAACCTGACCATGACCTGTCCTTGGCCATACCCCCGGGTGGGTAAAAATTCTCCGGGCGTGACAAGAGTCGGAGCCTAAAGCCAAAGCAAGGTTTGGCCACAGGCTGTGGTGGTGGAGCCTTCGCCCTTTCAGTGCAGTCAGCGCTACTGAAACTTGCTGCCACACCAAGCACAGAACCAAATGGAAGACAGGCGCATCTTTTTCTGGCACTGGTCCCGGGCACAGCCGCGTCGGGGGAAGGACCCAGAAGCTGGGGGAAGGACCCAGAAGCCGGGGGATATCTCGGTGGATCCCAGAGCCTCTCTGCACCCTGGTGGGAGAGCCCTGTGCAGGGTCGGCGCCGCTCGGCAGAGGGTCCCCGCGCCCGCCCCCATCGCCCCCGCGCGGCCCTTACCTGTGGCGCAGAGCCGCAGGCCGGCGCCGCGTCTCCCAGCTGCCATGCTTGCTGCAAGAGAGCTGCAAAAGCCACGGAAAAGAACGAGACACCGGCGGCCGCTGCTTGCGCTCCCGGAAAAGGAAGCTGCCCGTGGGCGCGCGGACGAGAAGCCCGGCACGGAGAGCGGGGGCGGGGCAGGCCGGCCTCCCCTACCCTCCCAGGACCTCGCCGGCCGCCGCCTCTGAGCATGCGCGGAATTGCGGCGCATGCGTGGAACTGGGGCGCTTGCGCAGTCGTGCCTCCAAATCTTGTGCGCTTCCCGCTGCGTTCGGGAGCGTGGGAACCTAGCAAGTGGGCGCTTTCCTGTGGGGGCGGAGCGGTGTGTGGAGTTGGTGGGCGTTTCCGGGAAGTTAGATACCAGCTAAATTTAGAGGGGAAAATGAGATAAACTCCAAAGAAGCTGGAGGTTTAATTCTCCCAGGTCTTTCACTTGCTGCTCCCGTGCAGCGAGCGATCAGATTCGTGAAAAGAGGTGGGTGTCAGCGGTGTGTAGAAAGATGGAAGGCTGTGGATCGATGTGTGAGCCTTCATCTATTTCCAAAATAAATTTGGCATCTTCTTTGAACCCGTTTGCGAAGTGAGATACCTGCTCTAGTAGTAAGCTCTGTTAATGCGTTTTTGCCAACTAGAGGAGTCCCATCTTAAAAACTGTTTCTTTTGGAACCCGAAAAAGTGAAGTTGATCGATACAAGTTTCTGATGATTCGTTCCTATTTTCTGATTCCTTTTGATAAGAGTAAAATACTATAAAATATTTGCTGCTATCTTCACCTACACAACAAAAGATATTTATAAAAGCGATATATTTTTATATGGTGATTCCTGTTGCAGTCACTACATCTGATTTAGATGACATTTTTATAGAACCTAAAATATCAGAAGATTTAGATTAAATCAATTATTGAACATGTGTTATGAGAACAGAAATGGATTATGATGTCATCCAGGTCACCTTACGTTCAAAATTCCAACGGGCAGAGATCTCAGAAAACTCTATTCCTAATGACTAGAAGATTGAATTATGATCTGATTGAGAGCAAGCCCTAGATTTCACCCATTTTATACGAACAGTATAGTATCCATTGTGGGCCTTCAGCAGATTCAAAGATTTTTTTAATTGCGTGTCTAGTTTGAGTTTAACATACATAAATATTTAATTCTCCTACAGGTTACTAAAGTAGGAATTGTATAGATCCTGGGGCTCAGAAAAAGTAATTTACTTAATAGCTCCAAATGATGGAGTTGCCATTTGTTCATACTCCAGAGCTGTTCTTTTCCTAACCCAACACTGCCTCACCGATCTCTTTTTGCAATCGAATTCTCTCCCTCTGTCCCCCCCCCCCTTTCAGTTCTTCTTTTTTCGAATGTTACAAATACTTTTTTCTTTTTTTTTTCTTTCATTTTTAAAAATTTTATTATGTTAATCACCATACATTACACCATTAGTTTTTGATGTAATGTTCCATGATTCATTGTTTGTGCATAACACTCAGTGCTCCATGCAGAGCATGCCCTCTTTAATACCCATCACCAGGCTAACCCATCCCCCCACCCCCCTCCCCCCTACCACCCTCCGTTTGTTTCTCAGAGACCATAGTCTCTTATAGTTCATCTCCCCCTCCGGTTCCCCCCTTCATTTTTCCCTTCCTACTATCTTCTTCCTTTTTTTTTTTTTTTAACATGTAATGTATTATTTGTTTCAGAGGTACAGGTCTGTGATATTTGACCAGCCAATTATCCTTGGAGTTACGCTGGGTTCTTTCCAACCTAAAGCTACTTACTGTATGATTTTATGTACATAAGCTCAAAATTGGGAAATTAATAGTGTTAGAAGGCAGGGGTATAGGCAATTTTTTTTTTCTTGATCTGAGCCCTACTATACAGATCGCTTCACTTTGTGAAAATGCACTGAGCTCTGCCCTTACAGTTTGTGTACTTTCTGTATTTATACTCTAACAATGAAAGTTTAAGAGTAAATAAAGCTATGTAAGTTTTCTTTTAATGGAAAGGTGATCATTATATTCTGTTAAAAAGTGCTTCTCAAATTGTACTAAGCATCATTTACCTGGAGAACTTGATAAAACAGTTTCTGAATACTCCTTTCAGAATCTGACCAGTAGGTCTGGATTTGCATTTCTCACAATTTCCCAGGTGATGCTGTTGCTCTGGCCTGCAGATCTCATTTAGTGTTGAAAGAAAATAAATCCAGAAAATACCATTTATTTTTAGATTTCTTTGTGTAAAATACATAACGTGAAAAAAAAATCTAGAAATAAAAATCAAGTTTTTTTAATAGTTTTTCTTGATGACGTGTAATGGTTTTGTTAGTGTTAAATGATAATTTTTTTAAATGTCTCAGTTTTAATTTAAAATTTGGTAACTATTATTAGATATAACCCACATTAAAGAAAGGTCTCTGGAATTCTTAATGTATTTTTAAGAGTGTAGAGAGGTCCTGAGAACACAAGTTTGAGAACAAAGTGGACATTTATAGAACTCTGCATTAAACAAGCAGGGAATGCATACTGTAACATACATTGAAGAAAATTATAGACCTAGCATATCATAAAGTAAGTTTCAACACATTGAAAAAATGTGGTATTATCAGTGTATTGTTTTTTTTTAAGATTTTATTTATTTTTTTGTTAGAGAAAGCGAGAACAAGGAGGGGGTGTGGGAGAGGGAGAAGCAGGCTCCCTGCTGATCAAGGAGCCTGATGTGAGACTGGATCCCAGGACCCTAGGATCTTGACCTGAGCTGAAGGCAGACGCTTAACCAACTGAGCCACCCAGGCGCCCATCAGTGTTTTTTCTGACCACAACACAATAAGTTTATAAATCTATAAAAGATAAAGATATCCCCTAAATCTGGAAATTTAAAAACACTTTTAAATAGCATCTTTGTAAAAAGTAATAGGAATTAAAATATGCTTAAAAGTAAACCAAAAAGTGTCTATTAAAATTGTAGGAAGCTGCAAAATTGGTGCAGGGAAATTTATAGATGTAAATATCTTTTTATTTTAGAATGAAAAAAATGAAAATTAGTTAACTATTCTTCTTGAGAAGTAGATGAAAAGACTTTAGAAAAAGGATGGCACAAAAGATACACGGGATGTTTGTTTTCTTTTATTTGCCAGAAACTGTGCTTTGAGAACATAGCATTGAACAAAATGGACCCTGGTTCAGTTCACTACCTAGTGGGTTATAAGAGTTCCCACTTATGAGGCTTATATATTGAGTTAGGCAGTGTTCTAAATGCTTTATATGTTAACTCATTCAGAGAGGAAAAAAAAGTTACAGTAGACTCAAAAGAAGTCCCAAAGTGTGTTTTTGAAGCAAGCAATAAAATGAACAAATTTCTTGTTTTAGCAAATCCAGAAAGAGAGAGCACATAAGAAAGAATGAGAAAATGAGAAAGCACCTAAAGCATCCAGAAATCAGAGCCACCTTCCAAGAGCCAGGCTGAATCATACTTCAAGCCCAGAGAAGGGGAAGCCAACTCAAGGGGAACCAGTTCAGGTAAGAGAACTTCTGTACCCATCTCATATTCCCGCTCTATATACTGACCCTTGAAGCACAAAGCCCCAGTTCACTCACTGGGAAAGGCACAAAGGAGAGAAGATGAATCAAGACCCCGACTCCCACTGCAGGTTTGCAGCCTGAAACAGTCTCAGGAGGAGAAGGGGAAAATTTTTTGAGGGTAAATCTAGTTCAGAATTTTGTTAATACTAGGACTGATTATGCAAATAATTGATTTTTTATTTTTTTTTTACTTAATTAGATCTTTTATCCAGATGGGCTTGTTAGAATTTTCATCTAGGCACAGGAGAAGAATACTCACACTGAGAAATGTATAAAGGGATGATGGGAAGACAATCAGTTATTTTGATTGTGTTGCCATTATTTTTTTTTTCAGTGTAATTGCATTAACATTAGGGCCAAAACAGGAACTTAGATATAGACAGCAGATGTTAAAGCGATAAGCAACTTTAACACAATACAGACAAAAAAATTAAACAAAATCAAGTTATAAACAAAATAAAAAGTTATAAGAAAAAAGTTAAAAATATAGATAATTTACCAAGATCGATTCAAGAACTAGAAGGAGGGGCGCCGGGGTGGCTCAGTCGGTTAAGTGTCTGCCTTCAGCTCAGGTCATGATCCCAGGGTCTGGAGTCCGGGTCTGGCATCAGGCTCCCTGCTCTGCGGCGAGCCTGCTTCTCCTTCTCCCTCTGCCTGCCACTCCCGCTGCTTGTGTGTGTGCCCTCTCTCCGTGTCAAATAAATAAATAAAAGTCTTTAAAAAAAGTAAACTAGAAGGATAACAGTATAACCACGAAAGAAATCGAATCAAAAGTTTAAAAGTGTTATAAAGCAAAGGTGCTTTTACGTAAAAATTCTGTTACGAGCTCTTCCAGAGAATTAAAAAAAAAAAAAATAGGAAACACTTCTCAATTTGTTCAGTAAGGCTAGTATAAACTTGTTTTCAAAACCGGAGGAAGCATTTGTGAGAAAGGAATTATACAGGTCAATTCATTCATGAACAAAAATGCATAAATATTCCAAATAAAATGTTATCAAACCAGATCTAGCAATGCGCCAAAAAGGATTAAATTAGGTTTTCTCCCTATAGAAAAACCAGGTGTGGATTAACATTCGGGGGAAAACTTCATGTAAATTTTCCACAATACCAGATAAAAGATGAAATTTACGTAACATTTAAATAAATGCAGCAGAATAATTTGAATTTGATACATATCAACTTTCAATCATAATAGTAAACCAGGACAGATGAACAATTCCTCAACATAATGTTCTCTTCAGGTTAATTTCTAGCAGTCCTGGAATTAGCCTGAGCTGTTTTGCTCTAAAAGTTTCCCTCTGGCACTAAGCTCTGTTTGCAGTACCTGAAACATGCCTACTAATAATGTTGCTTTTGTAACCTTGGACCCAAGGAGTTTTATGGTGATTTTTAACAGCCTGTCAGCATTGTTTATTGGTAAGAGTGAGATTGATGATTTGCTTCTGGTCTTCGTGAGAGGGGCCCCCTCAGAGAGAGCTCTGCTGTTGTGGGTGATTTTGTACCAGGAATTTGCATATGTATCCAGCAAAATAGTAGAAAACCCAGTGAGAGTCTTAGGCTCTCTTTTTCCAAGGTGTTTTATGCATGTGTAGGGGGTTCCTTATCAGAGAGAAAGTGCTTACAACCATGACTGTTATAGAAAGTAGAAGACAGAAGTTTGTACCAGGTCTGTGTGGATCCTTGCTATGAGACGGCCTTTGGCAGTGATGCGGATTCGTACTTGAGCATTGTTGTTGTATCCATTTCCTCTAATGAGTAATAGATTTGTAAGTATTGTTATTTGGGGTCAAACAGCCTTCTTAAATGAATGCCATTTTAGTACAGTTGGTATTAGAGGTGGGATTGCTTAGAAGACTTGACTCATTCTTTGCTAAAAATATGGCTTAGGCATTATTTAGAAAGAAAAAGGATTCTGATAAAGAGGATGGAAAGGTGGTTGTCCAGCTACTCTTGGTTCCAAGTAGCACAAGCTTTGAAATCAGTTACTTATAGATAGTAAGACTTTCCATGACAGAAATGACAACCTGAATTGCAGGAGCTAGCAAAATTAAGAGGACAAGTGCAAACTGATGGCAGGTTGGCTAAATCAGTTCCTAGTTGCTGTTTTCAGCATGAGTTAAAGAGAAAGTCCAGAATCTCCTTAGGTTGAGTTTCATCCTCTCTCGCTAGCAAATGGAGTGCCAACCAAAGGAACATGGGCACTGTAACTTTTGATGGGTTGGCTAAGCCTGAGACCCACTACAACTAAGAAGGTAATTCAAAGAGGGCAGTTGATGATGGAGGAAGCAGTGAAGTAAGGGATTATTCAGTAACACAATGGATGCCTTTTACAGACTGTCAGACTGTCATAAGCATTGTCCTGATGACCTTTGTTGAAATGGTTCCTGAGAATTTTAGATCAAGTAGCAGTGTCTCTGGTTCTGAGTACTGTTGAGAGGAGAGGATTGTTTGTACTCATCCTGCATCCTCCTTTGTCTGCTATCTTCCTAGGGATAGTTCAAGGAAAAGCCTTTGCTGATTCGAATGGATTAAGGCAGGGAGCTACTAGAGAATGGTTAGTCCTCTGCTCCTCTCTTGTCATTTAAATGTCAGTGTCTACTTAAGCTGTGAAAATGCTGCAGATGTGGACTGTGCTGGACAGGCTATAGGATAATGAAATCAGCCCCACAGGGGATATCCCTCACTCAGATTATGATAAAAGGAGCCCACCACCATGGACACGATATGTGATACTGCTCTTAGACCTCAGAGGATGTAAAAGAGGCAGTTTTTCGATTTCCTGTCCCAGCTTCCTCCAATGAGACTTTAGGTTAATACAAAGGTTAAAATTTTACAAAGGAAAAAAAATCAAGACAAGAAAAGGACAAGAATAAAGAACTTCTACAACTCAACACCAAAAAACTCCACAAATAAGTTTTATTGGCTTCTTATAAAAGTCTATCAACGTTTTAGTGGGCACTCCCCTAGTTTCCCCCCTCCCCCTTTTTAAAGATTTTATTTATTTATTTGAGAGAGGGAGACAGAGACAGAGAGAGCAAGCATGAGTAGGGAGAGGGGTGGAGAGGGAGAAGCAAACTCCCCACTGAGCAGGGAGCCTGATGTGGGGCTCAGGACATAAACAGATATTTCTCCAAAGAAGACATACAGATGGTCAGCAAACATATGAAGAGATGCTCAACATCACTCATCATGGAAATGCAAATCCAATCCGCAAGATATCGCCTCACACCTGTCAGAATGGCTCAAATCAAAAACAAAAGAAACAAGTGTTAGTGAAGAAAAAGTAACTCTTGTGCAGTTCTCTGTAGTTGACCTGGTGAATGCCTTTTCTTCAGTATTATTTGCTAGGGAACGACAGCAAAGAGACCTAGCAAAGAGACCTGAGAGTTCTCTCTTTTCCTCCATGTGTGAACACAGAAAGAAGGGAGCTATCTGTAAGCCGGGAAGAACGCAACCATGCTGTCACCCTGATCTCAGACTTCCAAGCCTCCAGAACTGTGAGAAATTAATGTCTGTTGTTTGAGCCATCCAGTCTACAGTATTTTGTTATAGCAGCCTGAGCTGACCCATGTAAGTACTAATGCTGAAATGATACTTGAAATGTCAGCCACCTGCCTTCATGGAGACTCAAGTCTTTGGCAAAAGCCCATAATCATAGTTAACAGTGAGCATTTATCTGATACTGCTCTCTAATAAGACCGTTATTAGCTAGTTGTTGGGCATTTACTAAGACAGCCCCATTAACTGAAGGACACTACATTGTATCAACTCCTGAATTACCCATCATGTGATGGGTAAGGTCAAAAAGCATCCCAACAAGGAGAGAAAGGTCAAAAGAAGTTCCATCATAAAATGAAAGTATTATAGAGGCATTCTGCTATGGAGCACAGTGAGACTCAGCATATTCATGAGCAAGTACCCTCTTTTCCACTAGGGCCTCATAAAAAGCTGTCTGAAGACTTACCTGTTGTTAGTACTGATGTGTCTCAACTTTGCCCCAATTTCCCAAGGATGTAAGGGAACTGACCTGGTTCGCAGATGGCAGTTCCAGAATGGGCGTCATGGCTCCACGGGGAAGGCAGCTGTTCTGTGCCCAGCAGATAGTAAGCTCTTCATGGAAGGAAGCAAAAGCAAGTTAGCAGCCCAGTGGGCTGAATTACAGGTCCTGTTCCTCACAGTAAGGAAGCTGCCAGGAACAAATAAAATTCCTACAATTGGGTACATACTGACACTTGGACTATTGCTTATGGACTTGCAATTTGGTCTGGCTAGCGGACCATAGGTAACTGCATGATACTACTCTGTGGAAATCACTGTGGCAATTCTGAGTGCAAATCAAAGTAGAACCAACTCATGCTCACCAAAAAAGTCCTAGTTTCTCTATGTGACTGGAATCAAATTGATGCTTGCTTCAGTTCTATCTCTTGAAGTGGCTAAGTGGGGCCGTGTAAGGACATGCTGAGATCCCAGCCATGAAGTGATAGGCTGAATGGTGACACATACCACCGGGCTCAGCTGAAACTCTAGTGTTTTGTGCTGCTCACAACAGGAAAGGCAACATTTGTAGCTGTTTCTGGGAAGTATTCCTAAGAAGAGAAGAGCCCACACATAGCATGTTTTCCCTATTCCTTAAAGAGGACTTGAATGTATGGGCAAGATACATATTCTTGATTTGGCTCTGTATGCTCAGTAACTGAAGCACTGCTGCTACTGTTACCCAAGGAATGAACAAAAGAAACAAAACTACTGGGCCAGTTTGGTCCTCCCGGTTACAGTCTTCAGATCCAGATAGAGCTTTACACCCATTGCACCAACAGTTATGTTGCAGCTGTGCTACCATGTTATCCCCCAAGCCTTAGGTACAGCCGGGGTGGCATGGAGTAGGCAGACCAACCTAGCCTCTTGTCTCCTGCCTTGAGCAGCCTCATTCATTTACATCAAAGGGCCCTAAAAACATCAACTTCTGTGGGCTTTATACTATGCTCAAAGACTTGGGAAATTCTAGGATACATGATAAGGATCAATAACTTAGATCAAACATTATTGTTTTCTCTTAAAGAGATATTTATTTATGAGAGAGAAGGAGACAGAGGCAGAGAGAGAGGGAGAGAGAAACTTAAGCAAACTCCATGCCAAATGCAGAGCCCGATGTGGGGCTTGATCTCACTACCCTAAGATCACAACCTGAGCTGAAACCAAGAGTCGGATGCTTAACCAACTGTGCAACTCTGGTGTCCCTGTATCAAACATTATTGTTAAGGGTAAAAAAAAAAAGGAAGAATTTCCTTTGATATTAGGAATCAGATGAGAAATTTATTATTACCACACCTATTAAATATTACACTGAAAATCCT
Source organism: Callorhinus ursinus (assembly GCF_003265705.2). Lineage (NCBI taxonomy): Eukaryota > Metazoa > Chordata > Mammalia > Carnivora > Otariidae > Callorhinus > Callorhinus ursinus. Next base: position 8,062,615 of record NW_027397073.1, on the reverse strand, counting down.
GGCTTGGGTAGTAAAATAAAGAAGGAAAAGGGATACTAGAAGGATGGGAAGAAAAGGAAACCATCATTAAGCATAGATAAGACTATTTATATTGAAAAATTAAAAAAAATTCATGTAAATTATTAACATTATTAAAGGTTTACCAAAGTGGATAGGTATAACATCATTATACAAAATGCAATTGCATTTCTTTAAAAGAACAATAAAAAGAAAACATGCTTTATTTTCTTTTAAGATTTTATTTATTTATTTGAGAGAGAGAGAGAGAGAGAGCAGGGGGAGCGGCAGGCAGAGGGAGAGGGAGAAGCAGACTCCCTGCTGAGCAGGGAGCCCGATGCGGGACTCCATCCCAGGACCCTGGGATCATGACCTGAGCTGAAGGCAGACGTTTAATTGACTGAGCCACCCAGGTGCCCCTATATTTTATTTTATCTTTTTTTTTAAAGATTTTTATTAATTTCTTAGAACATGTGCGTGAGTGGCAGAGGGACATGGGGGAGGGAAAGGGTGAGAATCTCAAGCCCTCTCCACATAGAGCACAGAGCTTGATGCGGGGCTTGATCTCACAGCCCTGAGATCACTACCTAAGCCAGAACCAACAGTCGGACGCTTAATCTACTGAGCCACCCAGGTGCTCCAGAGAAAACATAAACTTTAAGAACAGGTCATTAGTATTATTAACAAAAAAATGTTCCCTTTTGATAAACTAAGGATATGTGACAACCATATGAATTGTAAACATTACTTAATGAAACTGAAAAAGACACCAATAAATGGAGAGAGAAAACACTGTTAATAGAAAACTCAATATCACCCTGATATCTCATCTCCTACATTGCTAATAGACTCAGTGACATGTCATTAAATATCCTAAGAAGTTTGAGGGCGCCTGGGTGGCTCAGTCGTTAAGCGTCTGCCTTCGGCTCAGGTCATGATCCCAGGGTCCTGGGTTCGAGCCCCACATCGGGCTCCCTGCTCAGCGGGAAGCCTGCTTCTCCCTCTCCCACTCCCCCTGCTTGTGTTCCTGCTCTCACTGTGTCTCTCTGTCAAATAAATAAATAAAATCTTTAAAAAAAAAATCCTAAGATGTTTGATATGCTGATAAAAATTCATATAGAAGAGCAAAAACCCAAGTATATCCAAGCATTCATACAGAAAAAGAATAAGATGAGAAACTTATTCTGCTGGAGATCAAGACTTAAAGCCATGATAATGAGGATGATATGGTATTGACTCAGGGATAGGCATATTGACCAATGGACTCAAATAGGCATCTCAGAGGCAGACTCTGGTATAAATGAAAACTTGACATGTGACAGAGGTCACAGTGGAGAAAACAACATGGCACTGAGACAATGTAATATCCACAAAGACGAAGCAATTCACTTATATCTAAGTCTTACACCATTGACAAATATCAAGTCCAGTGAGAAAGACAAATGAATAAGCAAAATATTAAAATCTCTAGAAGTAAATATATGGGACTATCTTTAATACTTTGGTGTTGAAGAAAATTTCTTAACACAAAAATTACTGGTCAAAAGGAAAGGGTTTATTTGTTGAAAAATAACAGAGAGCTGGATCTGTTATGTGCTACATACATAACTAAAAAAGGATTAGTATTTTAAAAACTAGAAAAAATATAAAGCACATAACATAACAATGAGCAAAACATAATGAACAGGCATTTTACAGGAGAGGAAATGCAAATATTAAACAATATACGAAGATGCTGTACTTCCATTAAAGTGTGTGAAATACAAAATAAGGCCTCATTGATGCACCATCTGACTTTCATTTTGTATGTGGTTGTGGAACATTGGGAATTCTCAGACACTGTTGATCTGAGTAAAATTTATATTTATGAATGTCATCATCCACCTAAGTTTTTCTTGGACGTTTTAATACTAAATATAAATGTGGGATTTCATCTAAATTAATTCCTTGAATTACATATTAAGGATTAGATTCCAAGCTACCATTATAATCGGTTGGATTTTCTTACCCATTGCAGATATAGAAATACAAAAAATATTAATGCTCTGTTTTTTTTTCATAAATGTATCTATATTTACTTCTAAGTTTCCCTCGGGTTAAAAGATGCTAACCTAATTATGGAAGTCAGTTAATTAGGTTACTCTCTTTAGAGAGTTAGCCCTGGGGAATAACTTAGATTCTTGTCTATGACCCTGAAGAAACACTTGAATCTTATTTTTAATTATTATGCCAATTTTTTTCATAATTTTTAGCACAGGAGTTACTCAAGTGATAATTGTCTTCTTATAGAAGACTGCAGCGCCACCTAGGCCAAGCAGCTGATTTCAAACATTTATATCTGTAAATATCTTTTCCCCTGAATTTAAAGACTTTAAAACATTAATGCAATCTTATATTCATTCGTATTCTTAAAAGCATTCAAATCTTACTGATTTTAATGATAGCAGATTGAATATGGATGTTCAATATCTTCATCTGACTTGATATTACACATATGAGGCCATTCCTGAGTCAGATAATGTCTTCTAAAAGATGTGTCTAATACTTACTAGAATCTGTGTCATTCATCAATATGTAAATGTGTCAACAATGCTAAAAGGACTGACTAATGAGATCCAGTAGGAATATATTCCGATCTCCTGATCCTCTTTGGTGTATTTAGGTTAATATTTATCTTTGTGTGTAAAGACTCAGGACTTTAATAGATTTAATGTATTTTAATGAACTGTAATCACTATTCTATGTTTGATGCTCATATTGTCACAGTCAAACCTCTGTAATTTGGTTCTTATGTCTTTTTGATCTGATTTCACTAAACTTGGAATGAAGCCTTGTCTTCTGATAATGAAGTTCTATATCTATTATACCATCCTTCCCCAGACATGGAATCAGTTATCCTTCCAAAAATCCCTGGTGCCTTTTCACAGAAAATCGATTTTAAAAACTATAGTTTGGGCTTCCCATTTACATATTAGTTTGTTCCCACCTGAGATTCCATTTATGCTAGGCCAGTTCAGTGGGCAGAGGTAAAAACAATCTTACTAATAATAACATCTATGTTATATATGTACAGTTGACCCTTGAACAGCATGGGTTTGAACTGTACAGTTTCACGTATACAGGGTTTTTTTTTTTAGTAAATGCAGTACAGTACTATAAATGTGTTTTCCTTATAATTTTCTTAACATTTTCTTTTTTCTAGTTTACTTTATTGTAAAAATATAGAATGTAATACAACACACAAAATGTGTGTTAACCAGCTATTTATATATGGGTAAGGCTTTTGGTCAACAGGTTTTAATAGTTAAATTTTTGGAGTCAAAAGTTATATGCAGATTTTTGACTGCATGGGGGGTTGGTGCCCCTAATGCCTGCATTGTTGAAGGGTCAATGGTCTGTGGAACTATGTACCTGTCATGTAATATGCTACATAGTAAGGTCAATTCAGACATATATATCAGTTGTCAAATTCATTTGGAGGGAAGCTCTCCAAACAGACAATTGTTCTTAAGATTCTGAAATATCTGAACACCATTTCACATCAGTAGAAGTTCAGAAAATTACATGAACCAGTGTAGTCCATTCTCTTTTCGGAGGAAACAATTTTTTAAAAATAAATCTGTGATTATATCTCACCCAAGGAGAATTTATTGTTTTCCAGATTTAAATTTTAGTGTCTACTAAATATTTCCTACTATTTTTCTTTCAAACAATTTCTCAATCCTCTGACTTTAGTATTTTATTACTCTGAGGAACTTTCTCCATTTTGATATATATTCATTTTCTCAACTGTTAAACTTCAGAGAGTGGAAGAGTTGATTTCAATAAAATATACTGCTTCAGGGGAGGAATCTTGAATCTTTTTTATGTGGGCCAGATAGAGTTTACTGGACTACCAGGCTTCTGTGTGAATACCTTGTGTATTTTAAGTCTTTCTAGGGTGGACCCAAAGAATGCTCAGGAAATAGTAATCAAACCTTGAGGTCATATTCCTTTAAATGGGTGTTTGGCATTTTCTTCCTTTCTTTCCTTTTTTTTTTTTTTTAAGATTTATTTATTTATTATTTGAGAGAGAGAGAGAGAGCATATGCACGCACATTGCAGGGAAGGGCAGGGGGAGAGAGAATCACCCTGAGTGCAGAGCCTGACCCAGGGCTTGATCTCATGACTGAGATCATGACCTGAGGTGAAACCAAGGGTGGGACACTTAATGGGCTGTACCACCCAGGTGCCCCTCTTTGGCATTTTCTTGAGGGCCTTTCATAGGAATGTCTCCTGATTATCTGTCGTAACTCTCACCTGCCCACAGATAACATCTGTTCAGGTTTGAAGTTTTCCAGTTTTCTCCTAAATGTTTCAGCATATCATGGTTCCCAGAACCATTGATAGAAAACTATTTTTGAGTCATCCCTGCCATGCCTATTACAAATTTACACACTAGGGACCATGATGATTTAATATCTGTGGAACAAGGTCATAAGGGGAGGGCCCTTCCTGATCCTTGGACTGAGAACCTCACATAGAGTGATCCTATCCGAGGGGCCAAAGGAAGACATCCAATTTATAAGGAGAATTTCATGGAGATGTAAGAACTGGGGATAGGGTTATTTATGCAGAGACTAAACAGACTCAGTTTACCATCCTTATGTGAATTCACGAGTCTTTCTGAACTAAAACAGCTCAGAAATGTTGCCAAAGCCACCCAGGTCCACCTCAGATAGCAAAGGGGAGAGGAGGATATGGGTTGGAAAGGAAGACCAGTGACCTGCCTCTCACATAGTCTGTCTTGGTCCTGAAAGATAAGAACACAGACTCAAACATAAGTGTTGTTTACTAAGAAACACGTGAAAAAGTGAATAAAGGAGAGGGGAGGAATGGACAACACATATTGAGATTTAGGAAATAAACTATCAATACCTTGCCTAAAATTAGAACCTACCTAAAGAGGTCTTCCACCCAATTACTTCTAGAAGTTCGGTTATTAAAAAATGAAACTTGGGGCACCTGGGTGGCCCAGGTCATGATCTCAGGGTTGTGAGATGGAGCCCGCACTGGGCGTGGAGCCTGCTTAGGATTCTCTCTCTCTCTCTGCCCCTCCCCTCCCACTCTCTCCACCTCTCTCCAAAAAAAAAAAAAGAAAAAATAAAAGAAAGAAATTTACACCTGATGGCATGTGTTTACTCCTTCCACTTTGTGATATTTCCCTCATAAGTGCTAAGATTGTTTCCATCAGCCCGGAAGGGTATTTAGGTTTGAATTTTTGCTAGTCATAAGAATGGCGACATCTGCTGGAACCATGTGCTTCAGCATCAAGAGAGCTAGGTCTGAGTGACTAATTTGACCCAAGTTCTTTCTGCCTTTGTTTCCTAGCAGAGGTTACAGGTACACATGCAAATGGAGAAATAATGGAGTCCGTGCTCTATTTATAATAAAGATTTATTATGGACAAAGGTGAGTTCTTTGAGACAAGATTTTGAAAGACCCAAAAGCTTCTAGAATATCTTTGCAGAGAAACCCACACACACTATTAAGAAGCTGAAAAAATCAGAGAAAGCACTTTGCAGTGGTTGCCATAGTAGCGGAAATAAGCCTGTCCTCCGGGAAGAAAAGGAAAGAATAGTTAGCTACCCCCAGGGAAGTTGGGTTCAGGGCTCATTAAAAGGCTTAGGGTGACCGGAGATACCAAGCCCTGAAAAGACAAACAGCTGAAGAAGTGTCTGTCTGTAAGTGTGTTTATTACATGAGGCTGTTGCGTCAGAGATGTAGAAATTTGCCAGAACAGCAGGGTACTGATATATGCATTAAAGTCCAGACTGCATTTTATAGTCAGCATGATGCAGTATGTTTTGAATGCCACGGGCTGACAATAGCAAGAGATTACTGTCATCACCTTGCTTAAGGAAGAATTTTAATGCATCACATATATTTATACCACAAATAGAAATCTGTAAATGCCAAGGGTTTTATGTGTGTGTGTAGTCACAATGTTAAGTCTATTTTAGATTTAAAGCAATATGTCCTAATGCAATATTCTGAAAACGAGTTCCCCCCATATATTCCTTTCAGACATTTCTAAATGTCAACCTTTTCAGATATTTTTTCAGGCCAAAGATCACAATCATGTAAGTACCTTTCCTGAAAGAAATGCTTGATCATTTTAACCATTCTCTAGACATTTTCCATCTTACTTTCCACAAGTTTTCAGGACAAAGAGTGCGTGAAATGTAGGAGTGGCTAATCTTCCTTCTTCTCAACCTACTGAATTTTCTAGACTGGAGAATGGAGTGTTTATGGATGTTCTTTCTTTTGGATTTTGTTGGAGCTTGGTGTTTTAGAGCACACAGTTCTTCACGATATTATGTGATCATTCTTCCCATATCTCTTCCACAACTGATTTGAATATTTCCTATGTGAGTATTTATAATATTTTCTTTAAGTAGAAAAATTTCCTAAGTCTGGTATTGTTGAAATATATTTTATAACAACATATTTAAGAGGTTATTTGCTTGTGTATATAATTTTACATCTTAAATTCTTTTCCTTAAAGACTGAAAACCATACTACTCCTTGTTTGTTTGCATCCATTCTTGTGATGTGCTATGTTTTGATCCTTGTTCCTTTGCTGGTGATCTGCTGTAACTCATGGTAAGCTTTATACATTTGTCTAGGTCTTTGATGTTTTTAAATTTCACAGTAGCATTTCCAGGTATAGGGTTTTTGTTTGTTTTTGTTTTTTAACATTTTCTATTTGGCCTGAAGGGAGATCTGATGAGGTACACACGCAGCCTGGGCTTTCCTAAACTGCTCACGCTTTTTCCCAGCCGTCCCCACCAAGCAGCAGGTTGCTGTGTGTCCGGGTCTCTTTTTTTGATAAGTGAGATTTGAGATTCAGTATAAACTCACCAATTAGAAACATCTAATGTAAGATTTGTGTTGCTCACAATAATTCTAACTGAACACTTTCTCAGCAGAGATTGTCTTTCAACAATTGAAGATTTTATTCCATGCTTAAAACCTTGTGTTACAGTGACATCATGTGGTAGTATGAGGTTATGCAGGCAAGGCTTGTTAGCAGGATGGCTTGTTTCATAAATGAGGTCAACTCTTCAGTAACCCGATACACTTTCTCTAACAGTTATTTTATGTAAAATATCATACTCTTTTATACTAAAGCAATATTTTAGCACTGTATAATAGAGTTGAATTGAATGGGAATTTTCAGGATTTTAAAAGATATGTTTTTGAAATAAGTATTCAAAGTAACTTCTGTTTTTTTCCTTTTTTAAAAAAGTTTTTATTTAAATTCCAGTTAGTTAACATACAATGTAGTATTAGTTTCAGGTGTACAATTTAGAGATTCAGCATTTCCATACAACACCTGGTGCTCATCACAGCAAGTGCACTTCCTAATCCCCATCCCCTATTTCACCCATCCCCCACCCACCTCCCCTCTGGTTGGTGGTTCTCTGTAGTTAAGACTCTGTTTCTTGGTTTGCAACCCCCTCTTTTTTTCCCCTTTGCTCATTTGTTTTGTTTCTAAAATTCCACATATGAGTGAAAGGCTGTCCTAACAAAAACAAACTCCCCAGTGGATGTCATTTTTTGAGAAGGTCTGAAGTTTAAGGTTATTTAAGTTTTGAAACCTAGTCACATCTTACCTTGTAGGTTCCTGCATTTTTAAAGAACTGTGAATTTTTATTTGCTCATCAGAAGCAGTGATGATAATCTTAAATATTGAGCCATGTAGAACATGAACATCTCTCCCCAGTTCGAGTGAGTTAACTGAGTTAACATTAACTGAGTATGAGCTAACATAAGACCTGTCTGATCAAAACCATTCTTAATGTTGTTGTACCAGGCATATCCTTAGCTTTGTGTCCTAAGGCTATGAGTTAAGCACATTGTTCTTATAGAACCTTCTCTTGATGGCATAGTGCTAGTTACATAATTGCAGTGTTTTCTTCATATATTTTTATTTTGATTTAAATTATATCTAGTTGTTTATAGATCATTGAAGACCAAACTTATCAAAACATCAAATGTTTTAGGTATGGTTCCTAAAAGAGCCTGAGGTGGGATTCTGTTTTGGGGATTTAGTGAGGGAGTGTTCTCCAGAGGAAAGCATTGGGGGACTCAGGACAGAAGAGGAGAATCCAGATCAGCAAGGATGAGGTCTTAGCTGAAGACTAGACTGATGCCAGAGGAAAGCTCTAGAGCAATGCCATCCAAAAGAAATATATTAAATATGTTGCATGCCACATAATTTTAAACTGTCTAGTAGCCACATTTAAAAGGTAAAAAGAAACAGATGGCTTAACACATTCTGTTTAAACCAGTGCATCCAAAATATTGTTATTTTAGCATATACCAATATTAAACATTGATGAGATTTCTTACATTCTTTTTTCATACCAAATGTTCGAAATCCAACATGTAAACAGCATATCTCATTTCAGCTCTTCTGTGGCCACTAGTCACACCACGTGTTCAACAGCACAGCTCTAGAGCATCAGTTGCATAAAAGTTGGCCCTACCTTGTGCCAAAGGAGTCAACTTTTATACCTCCATTTCAGTCAGTTATTGCCCTTAGAGAATTGGAAAGAGTAGCCTGGAAGGTGCAGCGGCTCCTATTTGGCTGGGAGTAATTCTCAGGAGAAGGTGTCATCTGTGAGCTTTGCCATCTTGGGGATGGGTGTGCCTGCCATGAAGAGGAACTAGGCATCCAACAAAATATTCACCATAGTCCCTAGCGCTGCTCACATACATTTGCTTCCCATGTTAAGTTCTTTTGATGCAGGCTCTGATTCTCCAGAATTCTAGTTGTTTCCATTTTCTGGGATAACTTTAAGAGGAGAGTAGAGGGACCAATGACAGCCCCAGCTGCAGAGTTGGTCCCAGCGCTGTAACTTAAACCCAGAACGGTCAAGCCAGCTTTAGCAAACATTCATGGATGACCCAATGAGATCAGCTTTCTTGAATGGGCGTGATTGAGGCAGGAATTACATTTCTTCTTTACAAGAGCACCTAAGGTCTCAGTCACTAAATAGAATCGATATGCAGTACAATTCTGGGATAACAGAAACACAGGGCTCTAAGAGGCAGTAGGAATGAAGAGGTTTTGAATACGGTGAATGGAATAGAATTGCGCTCCAAACAAGCCTCAGGAATAGGATGCCCAGAGTTGCAAATGTCTCAACTTTGCAGTAAGGCAAGTAGGTATGTTACATTTTTGGCCATCCAGCCTTGTGTAAGTAAGCAGTGTGGAGTCATGTCCTTTTAGATACCTGAATTTTTGAAATCTTTGCAGAGGCTGATGGAAGACTTGAGATTGAATTAACCAGCCTGTGAGGCCTGAAGGAACTTTAGTCATCTCAGGAAGCCATTCTCCAGCCTGCTGTGGCTGAAAGAACTTCAGATCTTTCCAGTTAGTAAGTATATTTTTTAGCTGAGACTGAGCAGAAAACAAAATTGGGGAGGAATTAATTTCTTTGAACTTTTAACTTACAGGTGCAAGAAATTTTTATTTTGGATTTTTATTCTTTTGGATTGGAAGTCTTTGAACTTGAAAACTTTTGAGTATTTGGATTTGATTTCTTCTGGGAATTTTATTAATGAGAGACTATATTCAACATGTGGAACATTTCTATATTGGTATTTTATTACTAGAGTATCTTTATGCAACTTATATTTGGAATATTTTACTGATGCCATTTAATCTCCTTGAAGGTCTTATGATATGCTCTGTTGAATTACTTGACACAATTTGTATAGGAAATGTAACAGAGAGTTAATTTTCAATCTTGGTGGCAGATTCATCTCAGAATTAATATCTTTTGCCTAATCTGCCTAGATCCTTATGAGACATAATCAATGCTAACATCTTTGGACTGTGAGGGTTTTTATAACATGTCTGAAAATATTTTGATATTCCTCTCATGAGAGTTGGGGGTTTATGTTCCCTCCTCTTAAATCTGGACCTTTTTAGTTACTTGTGTGTAAAGAGTAGAATGCAACAGAAGTAAAGTGCCTGAATTCTGGGTCTAGATCAGAAAAAGCCATATAGCTTCCACCTGGTTCTCTCAGGACACTTGTTTTGGAGCCTTGAGCAACTATGTAAGAAGTCCATCCAAATAGAGGTCTCCAAGATGTGAAGAAGCCTGACCATACGGATTGGCAGTGTAGAATGCTCCAGCCAGTGGCACCATCTGAGGTCCTGACATCTGTTAGCTTCAGCCACCTGGTATCACTTATCAGACATGTATGCAAAGATGCCTCCCGATGATTCTCCACCTTTCCAGTTACCCCCAGCTGTCAAGTTGCTCTAGTCAAGGCCCCAGAGAAACTGGAGCAGAGACAGGACACTCACACTGCATCATTCTGTAAGCATAGAAAAATTGTTGGTGTATACCACTGAGTTTTGAGAGATTAGCTGTGCAGCAATTATAACCAGTGCATCGAATCAGATCTCTAACAGTGGAGCAGCACTGGCACTGGGGATACAATCTAATTAAAACTGAAGCAGAACACCCTGATTGACATTTGGTTTCTTTTCCTTGAGAAGAATAGTCAAAACCCAGTTGACCATGGGGTTGGCCCAGTGGGCAAAGGGAATGAAAAGTGGAGCAAAGTTGGGCAGACCTATCCTTCTCCACTTCTGGAGTCAGGAGGAGAGACACCATCAGCACTCTCAGTTCTTCTGCCTTTTCATTCACTCCCTCAGAGGTGGGAAGGAGTGATGTTCTTGTTGGAAATTTGAGAAGAAACGGGCTCTGTTTTGTTCAGCTCAGATCTTCGGCTTTCCTCTTTGGGAGCCAGCCTGACCACAGGCGGCACACAGTGTCTGCTCCTTTGACCGTGTCATAGAGGGGACAGCTCTTGTGAGGAAAGCATGTGGTATTCTAGCTTCTTCTGTGACTAGGACTAAGGCCTGCAAGTCACATAACTTATTTCACCCCTACTGTGTGCTGTCTCCTACCACTTACTTTTATGAATAAAGAGATGATGTTTTGTTCCCCAAAGGCCTTATTCCTAGCATAATTTTTATTCAGTACACAGGTAGGGATGAGGCATGCCACTTAACGGGCTCTCTTAAAATGCTAAGACAGTTCCTCTGTGTTTGCATCATATACTCAGTCATATTATTTATGCTGTCACATCAACTGACACAGGACAGAGTAGGCCTTTAATGTTTTCACTAACTTACAGCAAATTAAAAAATATATATACGACGTATGACATCTTGTCCTAATCTTTAGAAATGGAGTCCAGATGTATGCTTGGAAACCAGTCTGTCTTTTTTATTATATTTATTATATTACTACCATACTAAGAGCTTCTTTCAAAAGAACTGAACTTTGTATAATTTCTGGGCCCTTAGAATTACCCTTACTTTAACTATTTCTGAGTATAATTGACCATCTGAAGAGGTGATAAGACATTTAAGAAGTGACTAAAAAGATGCTTTAAGTGTTTTCATCTGGGAATCCTGTTCTATCAAAGTGAAATTTCAAAGGGCTGTTGGAAGATTAACTTTTTTCTCAGAAAAGAATCTTACACAATGTGATATGCTTCTTTTCTAATCCAAACCATACTGGGATTACACAAAGGAATGACAAAGTCCCTGGTCATAGAATTACTAAGGAACGGTGATGGTATGGCTCCAGAAGGAGCAATAGCTCAATATCTTCTTTGATCTTAAGAAAAATGCAATCTTGAAACTTTTACTTCTGTAGGCAGAAATTTACTTCTGAAAGTCTTTTTCTGAGTTTTTGGTTTTATATTCCAGTCCTACGATTATTAGCCCTTAAATTAGCTGCTTATTTTTTCTATTTAGCCCCATAAAATCTATACCATTACAAGGTTTTCAGTTTTTTTTTTTAAATCAGTTACTGTTATATTGGATTCTTCCTTAAAGTTAAACCTTAAATAATTTCTGTCAGCTTTACTGCAGAATAATTGATGTATTGAAAATAACTGAACATATTTAATGTACACAATTTGATGAGTTTGGACATATGCAAATGCCCATGATACCCTCACCATGATCAGAGTAATAAACTATCCTTACCTCCCAGTTTCCTTGTGTCTTTCTCCCTCCTGCCCCCCTCAATTTGTTGGCTGCTTGGTTGGTTGGTAAGGACACTTAACAGGAGATCTGACCTCTTAACAAATTTTGGAGTACACAATACTGTATTGCCACCTATAGTCACTATGTTGTACAACAGATCTTTAGAGCTCATTCATCTTGCATAACTGCAACTATGTCCATTGAACAGCAACTCCCCACTTCTTCCAGCCCCCACCCCCTGGAAACTGCCATTCTATTCTTTGCTTCTCTGAGTTTGACTATTTTAGACACCTCATTTAGGTAGGATCATGCAGTACTTGTTCTTCCATCACTGGCTTATGTCACTTAGCATAATGTCCTCCAGATTCATCCTGGTTGTTTTGAACATTTTATTTAAATTTTATCTACTACATTCTAAAAATTCTTAGATTATGTTGTCTTTCATAAGCTATGCTAGCTTCCCCCCCTCCAAATCAGTATCAATTCTGCAGTGTCTTTTATTGTTATCAGTCAAGTGCCAGCAGTCTTCAAATTGGGTAATTTGAGGAGTTTAAAGGGAATATTGCAAAGGTTTTGGCAAGGTATAATGTCCTCAAGAAGAGATAATGTGAGATTCTGGAATGAGCCACAGTGGAGTGGCATTCCCACTCATAGCTCCGATGGAGGAGGGGGAGGGCTTACACAGAAACTAAAGAAAAATAACTTAGTGGAGAAGACTTCGTGAAAGGAGCTGTGGTCATTGGTGGAAGGTCACATAGCCAACATGTGGTGACTCCAGCAGTGGAAACTGGTGACATAAATGGTGTCTGACTTCCCAGCTTCCACTCATGCTTGTCATTGAATGACCCCAGCAGCAAGCCAGAGAGCAAGTGAGTTTGATGTAGTCCATAAATTTCAGGTTCCTGGGGCACAGAGCAGGTAGAATGGAGACAGGGAAGGGAGGGGGGAAATATCTAGCACAGTTATCAAAGATCCCAGTAGAAAAATTCATTTTTCAACTTCCCAGATTTTCATTTTATTCAGTCTTTTACTCAGTGAACATTTATTGAATACCTAACACTGAGATACAGGCAGTGAATCAGGAAAAAAAGACAGTATATGTGTTCAGGGATTCTATGGTTTAGTGAGGGAGTTAGAATACAAAAAGCAAAATTATACAAGGAAATAAACCTTTTTTTAAAAAGTAAGCCTTTTTAAAAAAGGTTTTATTCATTTATTTGAGAGAGAGAAAGAGAGAGCGCGAGAGAACGGCAGAGGGAGAGGGAGAAGCAGACTCCCCGCTGAGCAGGGAGCCCGATACAGGGCTCGATCCCAGGACCCCAGGATCATGACCTGAGCCGAAGGCAGCCGTTTAACCGACTGAGCCACCCAGGCGCCCCCAAAATAAGCCTTTTTATAAAAGTAGGTACGACGTGCTCAGCAGTACTTTGGAAGAGTGGTTGGGATATCAGGAAAGGCTTTCTGGAGGATATGCCTCTGATGGACCTGGGAGGTAAAAGTGAGACTTATCCATATGACGCATGTGGAGAAGTATATTCCAGATGGTTGAAGAACATATGCAGGTACTCAGAAACCTTAAGTAGTGTGGAGTTTTTCAGGAACATTGTGACAGAGACAATTCTCCTCTTCCTTACTAATAGAATTCCTTTGTTGTTGTTGTGGGGCACTTTGTGCTGGAAACACATGCATACGCATACACATGTACATGCACAGCTGAGTGGGTCCTTGATGTAGGCCAAGACAGTTAACAGGAGCTAGGCTCTGAAAAATCAATGAGATAAGTCATGCATTCAACAGTAACAGGAAATACAGACTTAATCACAAGAGAACTCTAGGTGTCAAATACACAATACAAGAAAAATGTGTATAAAGTATTTAAAATCGTAAAGGGTGCATTTAAAATTGTAGTTATACAGTGAGGGATTTGAGCAGATAAGTTTGAAAAAGAACATTTAATTAGAACTCTAAAAAATGAAAATTAAATAACTGTTGAAATAAAAACTCAGTGAACAGGTTGAATAGCAGATTAGACACAGTTGAAAAAAGAATTGGTGAACTCAGAACTCAGAACCATGTACACATAATCCTAAGAAGGTAAAAAATCCTGAAGAGAGTAAAGGAGGTATGAAGCATGGAGTAATGGCTAATTAGAGTGCTAGAAGAAGAGAGAAGAGAGAATTATTAAACCAATACAGCAGTATTTACAAAAGAATTAAGAAGAGTAATCCATCATCCAAGGAGCAGAATATATTTTTTTTATCATGGAAAAATACACTTATCATTAATTTCACCATTTTAACCATTTTCAAGTGTACAATTCAGTGACGATGGATATACTCACAATGTTGTATTAATGTATTAAAAGATTTTAGTAATGCTCTGAAAAGGTCATTCTAAGCTTTGTATAAGATTTACAAAGAATAATGTAATAGTTGTTTACAGTCATTTAAAATTCTCAACAAAGTGAACAAAATTAATGTTAAATGTATTCAAGTTTACTCTCACAAAATACATTTTAATAAAGAGAAATTAATTACAATAAAAGATGTGCAAGCATCTTTAAAATCATTATTTATCCTAGTATATTGAGTTGAGAATTGAAATTGAGATTTCAAGTTGTCATTATTTTACTTGTCTATAATTTTAAGAATAAACCAAAATTAAAATGGTGGTACTTATATAAGCACTGATTTTGGGAGATTGACATCTTTCTGAATCTTTTTGTACTTTGCTAATTAAAATCTGTATGCAATTTAAACTATCAGGCTAATTTTTTACAACTGATAATCACATTGATAGCATTACAAATCCATTCTTTATTGGGCTTCTACAGTGGTTTATAATCTGAGAAGAAAGACTTTAAAGAATGAAGTTGTTGATTTTCCATTGTCCGATAGGGCCATGGGCCCAATTTCCTGCTTCAAGGACTATTCTTAAACCAGCAAAGATGGGTTTTATTATCACAGGGACCGTAATTGTTCCCCTGATGACAGCTTTTTACAGAGGTTATTCAGCTAGAGAGAATTCACTTTTGGTCTTGCCAAACTCATTGCTCCCTTTTCCAGAAAGGAAGAGCAGCTAGTGAATATCACTTAAGATAGTCTTCTATACCTAAACATATACAATCATGGCATTATTCTTTGTCTCTTGTCCAGAGTCAAGAAACTGAATATCTTATTGGTCTTATATTCTCTTTCATTACTGCTGACACTCCTTTGGACACTGTAAATTATTTGGCAGGTAGCTACTAAATAAAAGTATGAATGAAAGAACTTAGCTGACAGAAAGCAAAAACATAAGAGTTTTGAAGGGAGGTTTGGTGTTTTTATTAAATGCAATGTAAATATGTTTAAACAGTTTATTTTTCCTGCCTAAAAATGTCATATAATTTGTACTCTTAGGGTCAATGAATAGAATTATGTATATTAACATTCATTTCTGGCTTAATTTAATTTATATTCATTGTATTAATGTGCGATGAACATGAGAGAGAGCATGTTATCATTCTCAAGTAGCTTTCAAGCATAAGAGGTAGACGTGCATAAAGATGCACATCTTTGTGCATCTTTATGCACAAAGGTTATAATGTTATAATGAATATTATATTATAATACCATAACATTCAATAGAGGTGATTAAAAAGGCATAATTTTAATTGAGATAAAGAGATATTACATAAAATTTAAAGATGGACTTGATAAGTATGTTTTTCATACACACAGAAGTGGATGTAAGGTGTGTTAGGGTGAGGAGAGAATTAATCAAAGGCAAAGGTGTACAAAGTTTGATGTGTGTTAATATCACACAGAGAATAACACACATGAGACAAACTAGGTTAGAAATGAAGATGAGTCAAGGATAAGTTCACTGAGAAAAGAATATGTGTTCCATTTGGGATATTAAGTAATTAAGTGTCCTTAGAGCATAAGTAATTGGAAGAATATGGTGGGAGCTGTCACTAAAATCAACTTTATGTGAGATGTCGAGGAGCTTGGGCTTTACTTGACAAGTAATGGAGAATCACTGAAGGTTTTTAAACAAGAGAACAACCTGGTAAGGCCTACATTATAACTAGATTACTGT
The DNA here is from genome assembly GCF_003265705.2 of Callorhinus ursinus. Taxonomy (NCBI): domain Eukaryota; kingdom Metazoa; phylum Chordata; class Mammalia; order Carnivora; family Otariidae; genus Callorhinus; species Callorhinus ursinus. The sequence continues at coordinate 8,046,468 of NW_027397073.1, read as the reverse complement.
GGAGCAGTATGTAAATGAATTTGTTGGGTTTCGTACCATAGTGAGTTCAATACCCACTAAGGGGAAAAAATGAAATTGGGCTCTTATCTCACAGCTTAAAAAAAATTCTAGGTAGATTACGGGCATTCATCAAAAAGCCAAACCAAAAAAACAAAAACAAAACAAAACAAAACAAAAAAACAAGCTAAAAACATTTAGTAGATAGATAACATATCTGCACCCCAAGGTAGGATTTCTTAAACAAGACATTTAAAATCTCCAATCAAGGGGCACCTGGATGATTCAGTCAGTTAAGTGTCTGATTCTTGATTTCAGCTCAGGTCATGATCTTAAGATCATGGGATCACCCTGCATTGGGCTCCATGCTTAGCTGTGCAGGGAGTCTGCTTGAGATTCTTTCCCTCTTCCCTTCCCCCTGCTCACGCTCTTTCTCTCTCAAATAAATAAGTCTTTTAAAAAATTAAAAAAATAGAAAAATAAAATCTCCAATCAAAAAGAAAATATTGATAAATGCATTCGTATAAAAACCTACCAGATTTTCAATAATTAAAAATTTGACAGCACCCTGTATTAGTCAACTCAGTAGTGACTTACACAAGCATTTAGTTTTCACAGTTCTTAAAGGCTGGAAAGTGCATAAATAAAGGTGCAGGCTGATTCATTTCCCCAGTGAGGACCCTCATTCTGGCTTGCATATTGCTGCCTTCTTGCCATGTCCTTACAGGTTAGAGGGAGAGAGGAAGCAAGTTCCTGGTGTCTTTCTTATAAGGGCACTAATCCCCATCATAAGGGTCCCACCTTCATGATATCATCTGAATCCAATTACCTCCATTTCCATTTCCAAATGTTATTACACTGGGGGTTAGGGCTTCCACATATGATTTTTTTGAGGGATGAATTTAGTCCATAGCACATCCTATTTCCCCCCCTCACTCTGCCCCTCTGCTTGCTCCTAGAATTATCTCCAGATAACCTAACTCTCCCCAAACTTTTGTCTCAGACTCTTTTCAATAGAAACCCAGACTAAGGAGTTGGCATCAGAATGCAGACTCTGAGGATGGGATCGAGGAACTCACTGGCCAATAGGTAAGAAGACTGTGGCTAGTGGTAAGTGAAGCCTGTGAATCAGAAAGAGGCAAGGTCTGTTCCAGGAACTGGCAGGAGTTGTGGCTACAGTGCATGAAACGTGGCTGAGATCAAGAACTGAGGCTGAAGGTGAGATTATGCTGGTCCCCATAGAATATGTTGAACAGTTTGGTCTTTCTCCTCCTAAAGCAAATGGGAAAGCATTGACGTATTTTAAGCTGTGGAGCAATGATGTTATATTTTCATTGAACATATTAGCATGAGGAACAGATTAGAAAGGGGTAAATGGTGATAAAAGCAAGTGTCAGACGAGGCTATTGCATTAGTCCAGGTGAGAACAGGTGAGAGTATGGACTAGGTTGAAAGCAAAGACCATGATAACTTGCTTGGAAGTTTCAAAAGAACATTTCTGCATTTAATGGAAGATTTGGCCAGTTGAGTATAGTGGTTCCTCTGAATACTCCTTTGAACGACTGTCTGATTATTTTACCCAAAGGAGTAATTCTGGGATCTAATCTCCAGTTGCAGCAGCTGTCTAGGGAAAGCCCTTACCTTGACAGGAACAGAAGCTCAAGAAAAATAACTCATACTTCTGAAGCTTAGAACTGGCAGAATGCTACTTCTTCCCATATTCCACTGGACAAAGTAAGTTGCATGGTGAAGACCAATGCAGGAAATTGGAGAAGTGTACTCTGCCTCTATGAGGACAGCACAGGGTTGGCGATGAGTACTCCTACTTTAGAAAAGGGAAGAATTGTGGCTAATAGTTCAACCAGTTGCAAAAGCCAAACTAAATCATATTCTGCCCAACAAAACCTGGAAGCCTTTTGGTAATTCCTTTCCCCTCAATATTTCCCCTACTACTTAGAATTAATTCCTTTCTGTGTACCTTGCTTTTAAAGCGATGGCCAATAATTATTTCATAAGGAAGTCTATGTAATTTTGTAAGGTTTTTCTCAAGTGAAAAGTTTACATTTGGAAAACCAAATATATTTTGATTCATAAGAGCCAGGCTTTGTAGAAAGCAGAAAGGATTTTCTGTGATTTTAAAAAGCCCAGTTTTAAAAATTAAGAGCCAAGCCCAGAGTACTGAACATAGTTTTACACTACCAAAGGAAAAATATCTGATATTGTACAATACTTACTGTTTTACCATGAATGAAAGAAAAGTTTAGTCAGTAGGTTAGAAGGGATGGTTCTGAAGGGACCTAATTGGCATCAGTGCTGGTAGGTTAAGAAACCGGGGTAGGAAATTGATAGATTTGGGGGATTCACAGATTGGGGATTTTTGTGCCTGGCCTTCCAGATTGCAAGAAGGAAAAGATAATATCTGTTTAAATTATAAATCACTGAGGGATGGTGTTTTGGCAAATGGGCCTGAAGTTAGTCTTATAGAATTTGATATACCCCAAGGTGGTGTAGTCAAAGTAGCCAAGAGTCCCCAAGCCTTGTAAAGGGAAGAAGTCTTTAGAAGACACCTTGAGTCAGAATGTGTGACAAGTCAGGATGGGACTACTGATACCTGGACAGGAGCCACTTCTAAGCACCTAAAGTCATCAGAGATGTAGTAAGTCAGGGCACAAGATAGTAATGATTAAAGATGGCTCAGGGGTTAGGTGTTCACCTCTCCATCCAGATAAATGCAAGTCACATGCCCTTTCTGACCACCTCTTTACCTCTTGCTCCCTGGGAGCTAAACTTATATAAAAAAGTAAAGGAGAAGGAGGCGTGAAGAAATCTTGAATACATTTTTTTTTAATGCTTGTGTCATATGGGGCGAGCTTATAAAACAGGGGTGATGGGAGCACTTTCTTTGCAGAACGACTGGTGTTGTCAGAGGAATGTGGGCTTTGGGGCTCTGTAGCCATGTGGCCGTGAATAAAATTGGGTATCTACCAACAGAATAAATTTTCAATTGGAAAGTGGCTGTTACCTTGAATTGGGAAAAATCAGAACCTCTGCCTTCAGTGGAAATAGGGGTCAAAATTGAGGTCACCCAGAAGTTGAACTGAAATCATAAAAAAGTGGAAAATTTACATTTCTGCACAAACAGGTTTTTAGTCTGAAATATAAACACACATATCATTTTGAAATAGGAGTTTCCAAGATGTTTAGTTCTTAAATGTCTGGTCAGAGTCTCTTAAGATACAGGCCTGTTCTGTTTTATAATGTTGTAGAATTATTGTTTTACCATGTAGTTGTTTTGATTTGCAAGGTTAGAGATTAATGGAGCAAAATACAATCAAACGTAATGAGCAGAATCAAATTCTTTTCCCATGGTTTCAGCCAACGATCCAAGAGTTCTTGACTGCAAATTTGAACACATTGACTTGACTATCAGAGTCACAGCTCACCAGGGCCTTGTACACAATCTAATACCATTCAGCAGAATGAAGATTTGTTCACTCAAATAGATTTATTTTGCTATTTTTTGTTGCCAGCGCAAGGTGAAATGCAAACTTTGAAATACGCCTGAAAAGCTGGTCAGGATCAGCAGCCAGACCAGATAATTAGGACAAAACTATAATACTCAGCACCATATTCTTAGAATTTGTAGAGTACAAATTATATGCAGCTGTGAATAACTCCTAATATTTAAGCAATGGGTAAAAATTTTACTTTTTGACCTGAACTGTTTGGTTTGGCTCTCTCTATACGCATTATGGCCAACTTTCCATTTTGCTTTGTACTTTACAGGCATGGGTAAAATCTGGATGGCTAAGAAACTTGAGCAATTTTGTTCTTAATTTGGTAAAATAAAGCAAAACTATTTAGCAAGTCATTTATTATTTGTTGAGATATACTGTCTCTTAAAATGGTTTAAATAAAGTATTAATTTTATGTGTATTTGGAAATTCAGATTTAGAAATAATTTGTCTAGTCCAAGGAAAGAAGGAATGTTAACAGTGGAGTATAGCCAGATTTTTCTTGGTCATTCTAAACAGACTAATTAAAAGAATAGGTTTCATATTTTCTTTGGGAGAACTAGCTGGTACACATTCCCAGAGAGCCGATAGTTTAACAGAAAAATTTCTGAAAGAAAGAATACAAAAGAGATGCAAAATACATAAGAAAAATTTAAGAGAGAGACCAAACTGGTATGAGTCTGGAAAAGGGAGTTAAAGATTTTTGGTAAGTGGAAAAAGGGCAATTGAATGTTACAGGGTTCTGATTCCTGGGACATGGACCATGAAAGGTGGATTCTAAAAGAAAAATTACAAAGTGAAGGAAAGGACTAAATCAATACCAGCATACACTCAAAAACTATGTCATTAGCTATAAAAACTTCTTCCAGAGTAATACAGGTTTTTTTGTTTGTTTGTTTTTGGAAGTGATCTCTTCACAACTAGAAAGAAACATCAAGGCAAAGGAATCAAATTGAGTTTCTCTCTTAAATTTTGAACCTGGTCATTGCCTTCAGTGTTGGAGGATGTCTACAGCTGTAAATAATTTACACTCCAAAAGTTATAAGAATGAGACTGAGTGAAATACTAGTAATACTGGAGAGGAGCCAGGGAGAAAGGGAAGGTTAATTTGATATGTCCTATAGTATCCAAGAAGTTAGTTCACTTCATATGTGGTAAAGAGCAGATAAAATGTACCCAAAATAAGTTTTCAAAATTAATCTTCTGTATTCCAATTTTTTCCATACTGTTTTTATATAAATGTATCTATTGGAACTTGTAAAAAATTAAGTGACTAGAAACTTTTGCTACATACATCCTAATATAAATTTAATAATAAATTCATATAAAAGTATGATTACTTTTCAGCAGCTTTGCTTGAAATAATTTTATTTCTTAAATTTGGATATAATTGTCACTAATAAAACTATATTTTTCTAGTGTATAAAGATGTTAAGCATATTATATATTGGCTATCATTAAGGGTGAAGATTTTGAGAGATGTAAAAACTTTTTCTCACTTTAAAGATAGTTGTCAGAAATATAAACATCTTTGTTGTTGACTGGTATTAAGATATTTGAGTGGAAAACTAAGATGACATGACTGATTTTCACATTAGCACCGAGTTTTGACTAAGTATTATCTTCTCCAAACACCCATTCCCTTCTTTGAACAATAAAAACAGTAATAATACCACAGTTATTCTAGTCAAATACCATATCTATCAATTCAGGCATGAATTTTGCCCATGCCTGGAATTTTGCTTGTGTTTAAGAGAAAAAACATGTTTGCAAAAATGAGCACCTTGTCTTTAAGTGGTACTTATTATTTGTTAAATGGCCAAATAGAAGTGATCATAACATTATTAGTTTGAAAATCTGATAAAGGGACCATAAAAATACAATACAATTTAAAATTAGGCAGGTGATTTGCTGGCATCCTCCAAAAGGCAACATTGAAGTTATTTTTACTGATGCTTACATTGTGCCATTTTTTATATGTAATTCCTTTGAATGGGAAGTTCTTGCCATTATTCCTAGGCTCTGTCATTCAACAAAGTTAAGATAAATACATATATTTATCTTACATATACATATAAACTGTATTTATAAAGTATATAGTTTTATATATCCCTTTTATGTGGTTATATTTATAATTTATATATATTATACAAATGTATATATACTTGTATAAAATGCAGAATGAATTCTCACTGATACTTTCATTAACAGCTAGAACTAGGAGTTTTTACTAACTTCTTCCGTCTTCCATCCATGTCTCTTTTCTCCTGTGTTGCAAACCCTAGTTCTTGAAGACCCCAGGAATTTTAACAGGAGCAGATCACAGCTCACATACTTTCTCACTTCTTTTATCCACAATATACACACAACAGTCTCAGAATAACAATACCAACACCTCCACCAAGAAGATGATTACTGAAAATAGTTTAAATTTGTTTGCAGGTTTTTTTTTTTTTTGGTCAAATTATCATGATTTAAATAACTTGAGATATTTAATCACTGCATGGTTATGCCACTAACTGGATATATGTGTAAGTTCATTTGTTTCTTTATTTTGAAGTTTAGAGATTGATTGCTTTTCAATTTAATTCTGCATGATCCCAAAGTTGAATATACTAAGCAAGATACACTGAAAGAAATTTCACTTCTGGCTTATTCTCTCTACCCAATAACCCCAATTGTTGTCACTTAATTTTATAGTTTATCCATTTACTTTTAATATGTCATATATGAAATATATGTATGTGATATATTAAACATATGTGTATCTTCATGTCTTTCCTAGGTACATCGTAGCATATTGTATTTTTAAGTGTATTGACGCACAATGTTACGTTAGTTTCGGGTCTTCAAGTCTGTATGTTATGCTGTGCTCATGGCATGTATAGCTACCGTCTGTCACCACAAGCTATTATAGTACCACTGATGATATTCTCTATGCTATACCTTTCATCCTTTTGTTCTTTTTAATACTATATTCTAGACATCACTTTATGGTCATATAACAGAAATCTCTTCATTCATTTTTATAACTGGACAGTATTTTGTTGTGTTAATACGCTCCTGCTTATTCATTCAAATATTGACAAATATTTGTGCTATTTCCAATCTATGCTTTCTCAGTTCTTCTTGCAATTAATGGTATTGTGTATCAGTCCTTTTGTATGTTCACCAGTTTATCTTTGGTATGTATTTCTACAAGGGGTATTGCTATTGCATGAAATAGTAAAAGATATATTTAATTTTGCTAAATAGTGCCAATTTTTAATGTTATATGAACTTCTTTTGTATTTTTCTTTAGAATTAGATCTAGATATGACCCTTACATTGCATTTGGTTGATACCTATTTTAAATCTCTTAATCTATAAATCCCTGTTCGTTTTTCTTTGAAATTTATTTACTGATGTAAACACATGTAGAATTTCATTTTCTTCCCTGCATTTCTTATAAACTAAAGCTATATTTTGAGGTTTGATTTGATTTTGGCAATGTGTCCAAAACTTCTATTCAAGAAATGTTGGATACTTCCATTAGGAGATATAATAACTGGATGGCTCTCTCTGTGTGATGTGATGTGGGTAGCCATTGATGACTATATTCTGGATTCCTTCTTAATTAGTGATACACAGAATAATGATATTCTAATTCTATTGTAATATAGCTGATTATTTCTTTTCCCCCATCCTTTTTGTGTTCTCATTCTGGAACAATGATTAGATGTATTTTTCTATCTCCACATGATCCTTCATATTCTATAATCTCTATTTCATATTCTCCAAATCTTTTATTTCTGGAGTGTGTTCTAGATTTTCCTTTTGCTTCTATTTTTAAGTTCACTAATAGTCACTTCAGCTTGGTCTAATTGCTGGTTAATCACCTTAGCTTGGTTATCTACTGGTTAGCCACTTCCAGTGAATTTGAAATTTTTAATCATTCAATTTTTATATTGAGAATGTTGCTTTGTTTATTTAAGAACTACTTGGACAATTTTCATAACCTGGATTTTGTTTATACTTTTAGGACGATGACACACATTGAACTTACTTTGTTTTTGGTCTGTGCAATTCTAATACTTGAAGTCTTTCTAGTTTTTAATGTACTCTATTTTTTCTTCCTGGTTTCACTTATCATGTCACATGTACTCATATATTTGCTGTGCTGTGTTGTGTGTATGTGTGTGTATGTGTGTATATATGTTTATGTGAAGATCACTTATAGGGGGACTTCATCTGGGAGAATTATTGAGGTCTTGGGAGTACTTTCAATTCAGAACCATTTTAAAATAAATTTGCTGAGAATTTTAAGATTAATCAGGTCATGGAAGTTGATCTGCAAACTCATAGAGGTCCAGCTTATATTTCCATATTTTCAGGAATATTTTACCTTTAACATTTGAGACAAGCTCAAGACAGGCAGATATTAATTGATCATTTACATTCCACATAGCAAGCTAACTCATCATTACTTTCATGCTGAGGTGAAAATTATTTGGAGTTCTAGTTCAATGTGAGGATCTATGCTGTTTGTTCTAGGCTTTCCCTTCTCCTGTGCCCTAAGATGTCCTCAAAATGGAGGTGCAAGGTTCCTGAATTTAGGAAAATACCCTTACAATGAAGGTTGACTTTAGTACTCTTCCTCCTTGATTTCTTAATTTCACTTTATATTTGGCATACTATTTCTTAATAATCTTTACAGTTCAGCAAAACATCATTTCTGTTTTATACCAGCTATTTAAAATCTTATCATTAGTATAGAGTTTTAAGGGGTATTTAGATCATTATGCTGCCAGAAAGACAAAAATGTTTCATGATATACAGAATTTTAAAGTTAATAGAAGTGATATACTATCCAAACCAAAAGACTCAATGTGATGTGCCTCAAATTAAACAGATTTAAGAGTAACTCTAAGAGTTCCTTGCCTGGACTATAAAAAAACAAACAAAAAATGTGAACAGTTTCCTAAATACGTCAAACAGAGTTACACAATTGTTTGATTATCAAGGGGGCAAAATAAAGGTTTAAGGTTAATAAATATATTGCAATGAATTAAATGGAAATGTTTCTTTGATTTTCTAAAGTAAAATTCTAGTTACTAAGTTACATTTGCTGGCATGTTAGATTTAGTAGATTAGAAACTAGAAATGATAGGGCTTGTATGAGGGTACTAATTAAACCACCGATCCAAAAGTTGAACAAGAGAGGTAGCTCTTTCTGGCAAGGAAGTGAGAGATATAACTCAAGGTGTTTGCATCTACAATCTAATAGTAGAAACACAACTTTATGATAGTTTGATGTACTTGGGGATCTTGAGATAATTGACATTTTTCTCTCCCATTATGCCTGTCTTAGCATATTTCTTTTAATTAATGACAAAAGTTACAGGTTACTGGGTCCAAGGTTATTTGCCAGCAAAGGGATTTTCTTGATCAATATACTAAATCAAACATCATCTGGTTTTATCTAAGTTTTGTCATTTCATTTTCATCAACAGTTTACTCTTGATGAGTTCATGCTGAGTATCTACCAATTTTGTATGAATCTGATTGCCAAGAATGCCTTCCTTTATCTCTGAGAATCTTGTATTTATAGTTGAGTAGCTGTAGTCATTTGGTCTGAGATGTGCCATTTTAGTTGGCTATCTCACCAGGTGTGACCAGATCAGAGATGAACAGAATTTTGGATATTATCAGGCCAAATCCTTTTAAAAAAGTAAGTAAAAAACCAAAAAAGACCAATGCACAGTGATATGTGAAACTTTCCCCAAAGTCATTCAATTAAGATATGTTTATGTTACCAAAAAAACCCTATCCAAATTCGTGATGTATCACTAATTGAACAAATCATAGTGTTTACTGTAAACCTGGTACTTATCACCAGTGTGCTGGAAACTAAGGCTAAAAGCTGAATAAGGCATGGGAACTGCTCTGAAGGAATTCACAGAGTTGGGGGAGTATAACTATAAAGAAATAGTTAAGACCCGGGGCGCCTGGGTGGCTAAGTCGTTAAGCGTCTGCCTTCAGCTCAGGTCATGGTCCCAGGATCCTGGGATCAAGCCCCACATTGGGCTTCCTGCTCCACAGGAAGCCTGCTTCTCCCTCTCCCACTCCCCCTGCTTGTGTTCCCTCTCTCGCTGTGTCTCTCTCTGTCAAATAAATAAGTAAAATCTTAAAAAAAAAAAAAAGAAATAGTTAATACTTTTGGTCAAAATAATTTCTAATAGCTTTCAATGCATCCTTTCCAAATTTATCACTGCAAAGATGAAAAAGAGGAAAACTTAAACACCAGAACAAAACAAGAACTGAGAAGACCTTGTGCCAGAATTTTGAAGAATTGTAGACAGTAATAAGGCAAACAGGGTGGGTATGTGAAAAAGTAATCATTAGCATCTGACTTACCCTAAATTTTGATAGAGGTTATTCTGAATAATAGCACAAAGATACTTTATGTGTCCTTTTTTAATGACATATACCAACCATCTAGAGAACTGGACTTTCACTCTCAAGTCTGTTTCCATGAGTTTGACAGATGTTCCTAAATACCTGGCTTTCACCCCTCAGTACACTGGTAAACAAAGAATGCAAATGCCAAAAATTTACTCTAGCGGGAAATTTTTGTGCACACACATGTGTTTGCATCTTTATATAGGTGTGTGGGCCAGCAGTGTACCAGAAAATTATGAAAAGTACAGTTCTCTTCCAAAAAGAATTACAAGGAAGTGTGATGACAGGAAACCTAGCTGTGCATGCTGGGAATTCTACCATTTTTACATACTATGTGAGTGGATTGCCTAACAATTTAAAAGTATAAAGAATAATAAGTTATTTACGTTTTAAAACTGTATTTTTAAACGTGTATTTTCATAGCACTTTAATAACATCACATAGTGGCACAATAGTACATGAACATATTTTATAAATGAATACGTGTACTTTTATATTATGGGTTTATACTGAATATAATTTGCCGATGATTGCATAATCAAAAATGTTTGGAGACTACTAAGCAGAGAAGCAGAAAATCATGCAGTGAGGGAGGGAAAAAGGCAGATGAGTTATATCAGTAATTCTATGGAGTTTATAAGGATTAAAGGGAGTTCTGATTACAGACAAACTTGCTGCCTCTCACAAGGCTATTATTTTGTTATAAAACAGCTTTATTGAGATATAATTCACATGACTTACAGTTCACCTATTTATATAATTTGGTGGCTTCAGTATATTCACAGAGCTGTGCAACCATCATCACAATCAGTTTTAGAATATTATTGTTGCCCAAGATGAAAGAAACCCAAGAAAGAACCCTGCAGACTTTAGCCGTCACTTCCCGTTTGCCTTCAGCTTTAACAGTACACAAACAATAATCTACTTTCTCTCTTTCTATATTATCCCATCTTGCACATTTCATATAAATGGAATCGTAGAATAGGTTGTCTTTTTCTGGCTTCTTTTACTTAGTATAACGTTTTCAAGATTCCTCAATGTTATAGCATATATCCAGTACTCCGTTCTCTTTTTCACTGCCAAATAATATTCCAATGTATAGATATACCACATTTATCAATCAATGGGCATTGGGTTTTCCCCCCATGTTTTGGCTATTATGAATAACACTGTTATAAGCCCTTGAGTACAAGTTTTTATGTGGATGTAAGATTTTATTTCAATTACATCTACAGCCAGGAGTGGAATCAATCACTGGGTCACATGGAAACTCTATGTCTAACATTTTGAGGAACTAACAGACTGTTTTCCAAAGCAGCTGCACCATTTTATATTCATACCAGCAATAGGTTAGGATCTATTTCTTCCATGTTCTTCATCAACACTCGTTATTATACATCTTTTTTATTTTAGCCATCCTAATGGATATAAAGTAATATTGCATTGTGGCTTCAATTTGCATTTCATAATGACTAAGATGCTGAACATCTTTTCCTCTGTTTGTTAGCCATCTGTATATCTCTTTTGAAGATATGTATATTCAAGTCCTTTGCATATTTATAAATTGGGTTGTTTATCTTTTTGTTGTTGACTTGTAAGGGTTCTTTATATATTCTGGATACTAGGCCATTATCACATATGTGATTTGCAAATGTTTTCTCTCTTACTGTCTTTTCATTTTCTTCATAGTTTTCTTTCATGCATGCAAAAGTTTTAAATCATGATTAAGTTAAATTTATTGATTTTTGTTGTTGTTACTTGTGCTTTTGGTGTCACATTCAAGAAACCACTGCCATTTCACATCAAGAAACCTCATTGGCTCAGTCGGTTAAGTGTCTGACTCTTGATTTTGGCTTAGGTCATGGTCTCAGAGTTGTGAGGTTGAGCCCCGTGTCGGGCTCTGCGCTGGTTTTAGAGCCTACTTAAGATTCTCTCCCTCTCCCCTTTTCCCTTCCCCCTCTTGTTCTCACTCTCTCTCTAAAATAATAAAAATAAATAAATAAAAATTTAAAAAAGAAACCATTGCCAAGATCCAAGTAATTATTTGTCCCTATGTTTATTTCTAAGGCTTTTTAGTTTTAACTCTCAAATTTAGATCTTTGATCTATTCTAAGGTATTTGTGTGTGTGTGTGTATGGTGTGAGGTAAAGTTTCAGTGGCATGTGGAATCCAGTTACCCCAACACCACTGGTTGAACAGACTGTTTTTTTCTCCATTTAATTGTCTTAGCAATCTTGTTGAAAATCATTTGGCCATAGATGTATAGGTTTATTTCTGGACTCTCAGTTTAATTCCATTGATCTATAAGTTTATTCTTACACCTTACTGTTTTTATAGGGGTGGCTTTGTAATAAATTTTAAAATTGGGAAGTGTACATCCTCCAATTTGTTGTTCTTTTTCCTGAAAAAGAAATAATCCTGATTATTTGGATGTTTGGGTACCTTGCAATTACATATGAATTTTAAAGTTGGATTTTCCATTTCCACGAGAAAAGGGTGTTGTGATTTTGATAGTCCCTGCATTGAATTCAGTAGAGTTTTGGGAAGTATTGCCATTTAACAATATTAAGTCTTCTAATCTTTGAAGAATAGGATGCCTTTATTTATTTATGTATCTGTCATATCTCTTAGCAATGTTTTGCAGTTTTCAGTGTACAACACTTGCACTTTCTTGTGTAAACTTATTACTAGGTATTTTATTCTTTGGGGTAGTATTGTAATTGAAATTTTTTTTAAAATATCCTTTCATATTGTTTGTTGATCCTGTACAGAAATACAACTGATCCTTGTGTTGTTCTTGTCATCTACAATTTTGCAGGATTTGTTTATGGGCTCTAACAGATTTTATATGGAGTCTTTAGGGTTTTCTACCTTTGAGATCATTCCACCTGTGAATAGAGATAGTTTGTATCCAATTTAGATGCCTTTAAATCTTTTTCTTGCCTAATTACTCTGGTTAGGACTTCCAGTAAAATGTCAAATAGAAGTGATGTGAAAGTGGGCATCCTTTCTTTTTGATATATTAGAGAGTTGAAAAAGGTTTCAGTGTTTCATAATTGAGTTTTATATAAGCTGTGGGTTTTTCATATATACCTTTTATCATGTTGAGGACATTCCTTTCTACTTCTGGTTTACTGAGTATGTCTATCAGCAGGTTGTCAGATTTTGAAAAATGCTTTTTCTTTATCTTTTGACATGATCTCCTGTGTTTTTTCCCTTCCTTCTATTATAGTGTTGGGTTACATTGATTTTTATATGTTGAAACACCTTTGCATTCCTGGAATATATCCCACTTCTTCATGGTATATTATCCTATTAATATGCTATTATATTCTATTTTGTATAATTTGGTGGAGGGTTTTTACAACCATATTTATAAAGGGTATTGGTCTGTAGTTTTCTTGTGATGTCTTTGGTTTTGGTAGCAGGATAATGCTGCCCTCATTGAATCAGGAAGTTTACCTCCTATTCTATTTTTGGAAGAGTTTCAGAAGGATTGGTATTAATTATTTATTTATTTACTTATTTATTTATTTAGGATGCAGTAGTTAAGCTATCTTCCGGTGGTGGGTTTTACATTTGAGATTACTTATTTTTCTTTACTTGTTACAGGTCTATGAGATCTTCCGTTCACTCTTGAGTCAGTTTTGGTGGTTTCTACATTTCTAGGAATCTGTCCATTTCATCTAGGTTATCTATTTTTTGGCATACAGTTGTTCATACTATTCTGTTATAATCTCTTTTTTATTTCTCTAACATTGGTAGAAATGTCCCTACTTTCATTTCTATTTTATCAGTACAGTTCTTGTCTTTCCCCTTCTCATTATTCTACTTAAAGACTTCCAGTTTTGTTAATCTTTTAAGGAAAAAAAACCTTCTGGTTTTGTTGATGCTCTGTGTTGTTTTTTTTCATTCTCTATATGTTTATCTCTGCTCAAATCTTAGTTTCTTCTTTCTGCTAGTTTTAGGTTTAGTTTTTTTTCAATATAGTTTCTTAAGGAATAAAATTAATTTATTGATTTGAGCCAGAGGATTACTTTGTTTCAGAGGATTTTCTCCTGGTAAAGTATATGGTTGCTCTAAACCTGTGCTTAATTTGCAGAGTTCGGTAGGTAGTTTCTGACAGTTTTAGCAAGTTTACAATTTCTGAGCTCCAGAGTTGCCTGTCCCACTGTTTTTGCTGATGTTCTTTGGTTCAGAAACATTTTTCATTCATTTGGAATGAACATAGCTCTTATCATAGGTCTGTAATAGGTCTTGCCATGGGTCTATGTTAATTTTTCCATCCTCTGTCATGATAAGGTCTAAAAGGACCTGGGCCACTGTTAGAACAATGACATAATGCTAATCACACTAGTTGAGGAAGAAGTGACTAGTATGTTGATGGCTTTGCTACGGGGCATGCCCTACCAAGGGTGAAGGAAAAACTCTACCACATTAGTAAAATTTTAGGCATACAGGATAACACATTCAGGTTAGCATATCTTGCATTTCCCACCATGATAAAGGAAGCATAACTGACCTTTTTGTCATTTGTAGTAATTAGCTAGCAATGTTGTGAATGGTACATAACAAGATTACTTATTTGTTCATGGGGATTGTGGAGAATAGTCTTATTTGTGCTTTTTATATTTTCTGATCTCTTAAGAATAGGTATTTATTATGTTTTAATATTATTTTTCAACAGAAACATTTAAATTCTCATAAAATTAATAAGAATGAGTAAGTAGACAAAAAATTTGGACATGTAATTTTTCCCTTGCTGAAGTCAAGATTCTTTATCTGTAAAATAAAGATTTGATTATATTAGTTGTTTTCCAAAGTGCTCCTTAGAGTCTGGGGAGTCTGTGGATGACCTCCAAGGGCTATTGTTGGAGGAAATTAGATGGGAAGAGAGTTTCCAAGCGGGCAGTTTTCCAAGTCCTCCTCCAAGAATTAATGGGAAAAGTTCCACTTTGATATACATGACTTCTGTGTAATATATATGTGTTTTTTATTTTTAAGAGAATGTACTCTGTTACTTTAAAAACATTTTGAAAGCTAATGTGAAAAATAATTTCTTAATTTATTTGACTATACACTGTCAAAATATTGAAATATAATTATCATTTTGTTATTTTTCAAATTACCTAGAACATCATCTGAGCTTGTCCTGAACAGTGATTTGGGGAATAAATGGAAGACAAAAGCATTGGGTTATGTGTATTTTAAAACTTTTAATAATAGCATATATTCCTGAGCCCTTGTAGATTATTCTTATTGAGGTGATAATATGCATTAGTTTCAAGTTTTAAGATCTCAGAGATATTATAAATAGGATACTTATAATTAAGATGATTATCATTGAGGTATTTTTCAAGGTTTCTAGAAATCAACAGATAAAGGAAATTGTACATTACAAATTGTAAATGCAATTGTAAAGACAATATTATAGTTGTCTTATGTTAATTTCTTTTTTTAAGATTTTATTTATTTATTTGAGAGATAGAGAGAGTGAGAGAGAGAGCCCAAGAGGGGGTAGGGTCAGAGGGAGAAGCAGACTCCCTGCCGAGCAGGGAGCCAGATGCGGGACTCGATCTTGGGACTCCGGGATCATGACCTGAGCCGAAGGCATTCGCTTAACCAACTGAGCCACCTAGGCACCTGTCTTATGTTAATTTCTATCATTTAACTAGAGATGTAAATTTTCACTAGTTTGAACCAATAAGAATGCAGTTTTTTTCCTCCAAATTTTTATTTAAATTCTAATTTATTAACATATAGTGTAATATTGGTTTCAGGAGTAGAATTTAGTGATTCATCACTTACATATAATACCCAGTGCTCATCATAACAAGTGAAGAATGCAATTTCTATCTGAAGAAAAATAAATGTAGTCCTATTGTTATACTATACATTATTATCATTGAATTTTTTGGGAAATATGTTTAATAACATAGGCCTAATTTTAACATACTTTTATTTTCATATATCTAGGATTTAGGTGAAATTATACTTTTTTCTTTGGATCATTACCAAAAAAGTTTCAATTTTTATTGATTTGGGACATTTTTAAATTCATGAAAAACTCAACATACACATCTTTATGACCTTATTGTGTAGGAAAATCCAAAATATGATTGCCTTTCAAAAATATATTTTTTAAAAAATATGAGCCTCGATTCCTTTTCTTTCTTCTTTCCCATAGTTTTTTGAAGTCAGAAGACATTATGCCTGGGTAATGGAAGATATATAATGAAAACATTAGGGCCTTTATTTAATTAGCTAATGGTAATATATATAATTTATTTTTATCTAAATTAAATGGGTGATTTGTATGTCTTTTGCTTTTGCAAAATTTCAACTCTCTTTCAATAGTTGGACATAAAAGAGATTTGAATTCATCAATTTCAGTTAACCAGAATTGAACAAAATCCTGAGGGACATTTTACTCCTTTTAAGTGTTTAGAATAAAAAGAATATCATTCATTTTTTTGTATTGTATAATTCAATCTATATTATTATTATTATTATTATTATTACACCTGCCATTTATTTAGTGCTTACAATATGCCAGACTCAAAATTTTATTTTGCAAATTCAAAATAATCCTTATAACAACATTTTGACCAGTTTTTGCAGATGAAGTGATGCTTAGGGGAGGTTGGTGAAGTGGGTACATCTGTTTACCCAGCAGACCTGGCCCTGAAAGGACCCTGGATGAGATACTTGTGAGGGAGATAAAGCCTGTTTTTGGAAAGGGTTTCCGACTGTGGTATGTGGAGGAGAGCAGGTGAGCAAACTCTAGATATCCACAATCTTTAAAAAATGTATTTCACTTTTCAGTGGATTCTTTAGTATGTTTCACTAGCAGTGGGGTCTCTTTCCTTTATTATTCAGTGGCTTTTTGTAGTCTTGAATTTTCCTGATACTTTGTTCTACTCTCCCTGCCTGGGTGCCCATGCTACGAACCCTCCTCAGGGAGATTATCTACTTTATTTAATAGCATTTCTTCAACTAAGTGGATGGACCTAGAAGGAGTGATGCTCAGTGAATTAATTCAGTCAGAGAAGGACAAATAACATATGATTTCACTCACAGGTGGAATTTAAGAAACCAAAAAAACAAACAAAAGGAAAAAAAAATGAGAGAAACAAACAAAAACAGACCCTTAACTATAGAGAACAAACAGATGGTTGCCAGAGGGCAGGGGGGTGGAAGATGGGGGGAAATAGATAAAGGGGATTGAAAGTACACTTACCGTGATGATCCCTGAGAAATGTATACAATTGTTGAATCCTTATATTGTATACCTGAAACTGATATAACACTGTATATTAATTATACTTAATAAAAAATTTCTAGGGCATTTCTTCAGGCATTTTTCTGTCTTTAAGCAGCTGTTGTGTGTGGGAGAAGGAGAAACTAGGTCCCAGTGCTCTGTGGTCAGGCAGGTAGCCCAGTGATGATCTTGGTGATAAATACATCAGTTTGGGTTTATGCTGCTCTTGGATTCTCCCCAGACACTCTGGCAAGATTGACTTTTACCTTGTGGCAGCTTTCTCTTTTGGATGTTGTGTTTTGTAGTTTCCCCCACATTGGTTTCCCTGTCATCAGATCCAATATGCTTTTGATGTTTAGAACTTTCCAAAAATGTCTTGTCTGATATAAGCCCTCTTTCTTGATTTCAGCAGTGTTACGGGTTTATTTTTAATTCAACAACAGCCACATTTTTGTCATGTCAGTGGGATACAGCATGTGAGGAGAGGAAAACATGTATTTGGAGTCCATTATATTAAAGTCTGCTGATACCATAAATGAGTTTTATGAAGTATCTCATCGTAGGCTTAAAAACTGATACTCAAGACTATGCTTCATGTTTTGCTCTTTCTTGAAAAGAAATTTTATAACTATACTAATGGTGCCTTGATCACTGTTTTTTTCTACTATCTCATAGGATTTCTTTCATTTTTGAACAGCTTTGGTTTATCTCCAATATACTCTGTTTTAAATATTTTTTAAGGGATTTCAAGCCTGGTTAATAGTGTGATAATAATGCATGTTGCAAAAAGATTAAGGTTAATTGAACATAGTACTTTAAAAATTCATGCCTCATAATTATAAGAGACTTGATGTTTTTATTAGAATGTTTTGCCATTTATAGAGATCCTTATAGATAAGATAAATGATAATTTTCTACACATATGTATGTTTTTATTTCCCAGATTTTCCTTCACTGACGTTAAGTATATGGCCTAACATAGGAAACATACTGGGGTTAAGAACAAACCCATATTTCTTAAGACTTGACTCACAGTTTTTTTAAAACAGTAGATTGTGCTAGGAAGCGTTATGGTTTTGGTAGTTTTTTATTGCATTTTGATCATAGCTGGGATATATTACCAAAAAATGGAAATACCTTACAATATAAGGAAATAACATTTTTTTTCCTTTCAGAGTGCAGGTAATTCTTTCTTACAAGAATTCGAAAGGACAGATTAACAAAAACAATGAATTTTGGAAATAGTTAAAGGAAACAATGTTATATGGAGAAAACGTATTCATAAACCTTAGCAAATAGTAGTTTAGTGCTTCCCAGAATATTTATTAACATTAATCAGAACAATTATGCTTTGAGGAGGATTAGTTCTGTCTTGAATGAGATGATTTAGCAAGGTTGTCCAATGATTATAGTTTAAGGATTCAGAAATTAAATAGATTTTCTAAATCAATTTAGTAAAATTAATTTTTCTCTGTGTGGATTATCTTTCCTCCATTTGGTGAACAAGTTAAATTATAATTTAGCATAGTTCCTGAGTAGAAAAAGCACTTTCCATTCATACAGTGACTGTTTAGTTGTGTAATTTTGAGGAAAATACAAGATGTTTGGTCTTACCAGTTTAGATGTATCAAGGAAAAGAATTTTTGTTTCTTTGTACATAGTATTCCTCAAGCTGAATTAACTAAGAAGCGTTAATTATAATACTGTAAAACTGAGTTAGAAATGGGTTTCCTATGTTACACATGGGTTTTGTAGCATTTTTGTTTTCATCTCTTATGCATTTTATACCCTAATGCATACAGACTACGCGAATGACTGTGTTTGACATGTGTGAGTAAAGTGGTGTGTGTGTGTGTGTGTGTGTGTGTAGGAGTGGTGGTGGTGGGGTAGATACTAAGGAACTCAAGTTTTAGTAAGATAAGCCTTTGAGGTTCTCTAGTCTAATTTCTTGACTATAGGTATGTGGGGAGAACAAGGCTTGGGAGGTGGGGTGCCTTTCCCCGAGGCCACAGCTGACAGCTGGTTCCTGGCAGAACTGAGCTGTGTCTCAGTCTCTCACCTTCCCCTACTCCATCGTTCCGAACAATGGACCTCAGCTCCATAGCAGTTTTGCCCCTCAGGGGATATTTGGCAGTGTCTGGAAATGTTTTGGGTTCCAAATGTCAATAGTGCTGAGCTTGAGAAATCCTTCCAAAACATGAAGTACATCACAAACCAAGGAAAGAACAGTTAACCATTTACTTCTGCTATGAGTTTGATCAAAATCCAGTGACTAATTTTTAATCCTTATTATGTCATATATATATATTTTTTTTTTTCCTTATATAAGAAGAAAGATTTGTCTCTGGGCCATTTTCTCATAAGTAGGTATTCCCAAGGAGAGTTCCTGAAATGTCAGTTGCAAAGATAAATTCATTATGATTTCACAGTCTCACAAAGATGATTTTTTTATATGCTTATTATAAGCCTAGGTAATAAGTCTAGTTGGTTTTGTCAAAGCCTAAGTGTTGGTGCCGGAACAAAATCACAACTGCAAAGTGACTACTTAGAGAGGTAGCAAAATAAGTCATGAGATCAGACTAGGCCATGCTGACATTTGCTTAGTGTTTGCATTTAGAATGTAAAATTTGCTTTAAATCTATTTTCTAGATGTTGTAGTTAGGGCAACATAACTACTTTTTAAAATAATTCCTGCTAATGATAGCTTTAACTTATTAGTGTTAACTACTCTTTTAAGCGCTTTATTTCCATTGCCTTCTTACCCTTAGAATCCACCTGAAGTTATACCATCCATTTTACAATGATGGGACTGAGGCTCAGACAGGGAGCTCCCCAAGCACACCCAACTGATGCTCAAACCCACATCCATTTGTGATTAGGATATTTTCTTTTTAAAGGTATATTAAGGGGCACCTGGGTGGCTCAGATGGTTAAGCATCTCCCTTCGGCTCAGGTCATGATCCCAGGGTCCTGGGATTGAGCCCCACATCAGGCTCCCTGTTCGGCAGGGAGCCTGCTTCTCCCTCTCCCTCTGCTGTTCCCCCTGTTTGTGCTCTCTCACTCTGTCAAATAAAAAAAAAATAATAAAGGTATAGTAAGTATAGATCAAATTTATTTTTCTTTTTTTAAAAAAGATTTATTTTTATTTATTTTAGAGAGAGAAAGAGAGCAGCATGAACATGTGAGTGGGGAGGGGGGCAGAGGCAGAGGGAGAGAGAGAAGCAGACTCCCTGCTGAGCACAGAACCCAGTGCAGAGCTCTGTCTCAGGACCCTGAGATTAGGACCTGAGGCAAAGTCAAGAGTCACCACTTAACGGACTGAGCCACCCAAGTACCCCTCAAATTTATTTTTCTTACAATTTTTTCTTAACTTTCTCTGTAACTGACAAAATACAAATAAAGTTGGCTTTGTGTTACAACTCAGACATTGTCATAGAAAATAGACATTGTGTTTGTAAAGAAAGTCTGGACATTGCACGACAATAGTTCCTATTACTTAAACAGTGAGAGGGAAGAAAACATTTTCTGAAATGCCGCAATAAGATTCATATATGAACACTCATATTTATGTGGCTGATGTGTATGGGTAGACACAGGTTAGTTTAATAAAAGATGGTGGCTTCCCACCTGGTCTGTCTTGATTAATGAAGAGCTTATTTGTAAAATCACAGTGGACTCTGTGATTTCGTGCATATGCGTTTCTAATCTATGGTTTCAAATCACCTAGTGCCTTTCAATCAGAACTAAACTGGCTTCCTTGCAAGACATTTCCAGTTACTTTGACAGTTACTATGCTTTTGAGTAATTCTACAAATACTGTTCAAGCCATTAAAATTTTAGCAATTAAGATTTACCTGTACAGCTGAATTCAAAGTAGTGACTAAGGTCCACAGAAAACCTTTTCTGTTTGTCTTACTTTTCAGTATTTCTCTATCCTGCTTTGTCAGTGAGAGGCACATATGTATGATGTTGTCACTATTAACTCTTTCAATGTATTAAAGTAGGAAAAAACCCCAATAGGAGAAATTTAAAAGTCACCATATGCTTATTGTTTTAGAAGTGTATCTTTCAGATTTATTTTTGTTTCCTTCATTGCTTTCACAGAACATCCATTCATCCATCATTTATGCATTTGTACCTTCATTCACGTATCCATTTATTTGCTTATCTGCCAAAAATTTGCAGACAGATACAATATTATGTCCTTAAAAAATTTACAGTTCTCTGAGGAGAGCACTGCATATTGCGATACTAAGTACATGCATATTGCCTTTGATTGTAGAATTAACTTTATGGGGGATTCAGGAGAAGCCTCACAGACATCGTGAGAAATAGCTCTGAAATTAGGTAAAGGTTGCTGTAGGAGTTTTCAAGCTTAGGGTGTCTTCTGAACTCCCCCAACTGCTGATAGAGATCTGGAGTAAAATCAGTTTTGATTAATATATTCCCCATTGTTTCTCCAGTTAGACAGTGTTTATAACTTTCTAGGGGCCTATAGTTCCCAATTTAATAATAAGACCACAGGAGAAGACTGATGACAGTGACTTAACCAGGTTAAGTCCCCATCACCAAAAGCCTGCATGAGGCCAGTCATGGTCCTGGCTGCTTCTGTCATTCTCGATGTGGCTTTCATCTGAATTATGACTTCATGACCTCAAGATCAGTTCATGCTTCTTCATATCCGGCTTCCTATTCTTGTTCAAGGAAGGATAAAGAGAGAAGTGAAATGGAGAGGCATCTAATCCATATAAGGAAGACAAAACTTTTAAAAAATGCTTATCAGACCTCCATTTCTGTTTTACTGCCAAAACTGTACCACATAGCTAAGTGTATCTGTAATGGGAGTCTTGGTAACATAAGCTTTTTTTTTTTTTTTAACTATAGGGAGGAAACAGAAATAATGCTAGGTAGGTAAAAGCAGACTTGACAGGGAGGACCTAATATATAAAATAAAATTGAAATCCACACCTACAAATAATCAACTTTCACTGATGTGTGTTGAGTGCCGTAAGATATTGTGAACTTGTCAAGAAATTATGAAAACTCCAAGGCTGAATTTTCTCCTCCTTTTTTCATATGCTCCCCTTGGTTGTTATGGGATATGGAGTATTAAGATGATGAAATGCTTGTGCACTCGTGTGTGTGTGTGTGTGTGTGTGTGTGTGTGTGTGTGTTGTGTTTAAGCCACGGTGACAATGTACCGTTTGAACTAAGATGGAGACTTGGATAACTTTGCTTCCATTATGCTGGTAGGTCCTGTCAGTCAACAAAGCATTTGTGAGCCAGACTTGGTAATAAGCACAAAGCAAGGTCCTACTGCACTTTTTTACCCCAAGAGAAGAAAGGTTGTGTGGGAAAATGAGCCTTCACTCGACAAAGCTTTAAATGAGAAGATGCTTTACATATATAGTTAGATTTTACTGATCTACTAGTAGTTTATAAACTTGAGAGTAAAACCTGATGTGGAGAAACAAAAATCTGATTGGTGTGGGTTCAAAAGAGAGGGAAGCAGATGAAATGGAGACAGAAATGGACAATTCTTTCAGGTTTTACTCTAAGAGTAGTTACTGTGTGTCAGGGGTGTAGTGCTATAAGGTCTCGGGAATAATAAGAAGGTTTCTAGCTTGACAGACTGCATGGGTGGCAGCATCATTATTTAAGATTAAGAATCCAAGATGCAGGAGAGGTTTGGAAGAAATATAAGAGATTTACTCTTTGGGAATTACTGAGGGATTTAAATGGCTCCTAATGCCCATTCTCATTAGACTGTTAGACATACAGATCTCAAGCTTGATAAACTGTTATGGACTGACTTATGTATTTGGGAATTATATGTGTATCAGTGTATTTTTTAGGGCTACCATAACAAATTAGCACAAACTTGGTGGCTTAAAACAATAGATATTTATTATCTCACAGTTCTGGGTGATAAAAGTATAAAACCAAGGTGTCAGCAAAGCCATACTCTCTCTAAAGGTTCTACGGGAGGGTCCTTCCTTGCCTCTTTCCAGATTCTGGTGGTTGCCAACAATCCTCAGCTTGTAGAAGCATCACTCCAATCTCTGCCAATGTCTTCTCATGGAATTTGCCCCTGAGTGCCTGTATCTAAATTTCCCTCTCTTTGTAAGGACACCAGTCATTCATTGGACTAGGGCCCACCCTCATTCACTTGACCTCATTTTAGGTTGATTACATCTGCAAAGACCCTATTTCCAAATAAGGTCACGTTCACAGGGGCCAGGGGAGAGGACTTCAACATATCTTTTCAGAGGACACAGTTCACCCCACAATGATAGGTGTGGCAAAAGAAGCCACAAAAACAGATGTGATCACCCAGACAGAGGATGTGGAGTGAGACTAGGACCAGTGGTAATCCCTTGGAAGTACTCCACCTTAAAAGGAGAGTAAACTAATAAAGGCGGGGGGGGGCGGTGTATAAAGACATGGTATAGTCAACAGGACAGAAAAAGTAATCCAGAAAAGTTTCATTTTGGCAAATGTATTGTAAAGAAGATTTGATAAGAAATTTAAAAATCTTTAAAGATTTCAAGTAGCATGAGTACTATGAATAGCCCACTGTAACTCTTGCTAAATATGGAGAGGAGCAAGTTTGGGAACAGGTGAATAATTTAGGACACTATAGCAATCCAGACAGATTATGATAGCTGCCTGAACCAGGATGTGGCAGTGGGCAGGAGAGGACCGGGCATATTACTGAAGTAAAGTCAAAAGGAACTGGTGCTGGATTGGATATAAAATAGAAGGAGTCAGAGATGACTTCCAGGGTTTTTCTTTAGCAAACTGTAAGACTGATAATGCAGTGAGTCCATGGAGAGAAGATTTCAGTTTCAAATATGTTGATGACATAATCTGTCAAATTTTTTAGTGGCAGGGTCTACTGTGCGATGCATGTAAGTGTCAGAGACTCAAAAGAGGATTGAATCCAAATATAGCTATTTGGAAGTTATCTGAAAAGAAAGATGATAATTCAGACCATGAGAATGGGTGACATTATCCAGAGAGATAGTCCATTTACATGGGAATATACCTGATGTACACGGAGGGATGGGAGAGAAAAGAAGCACCACCAAAGAGACTGGGGAGAGCCAGGGAGAAAGGTCAAGAGGAAGACCAGGAGAGAGTATTGTGCTAAGATAGAGAAGAGAGTCTCCATATCCCCAGAGCTGTGAACAGCGGCATCAACAGCTGCAATGACAAGTAGAATGAGAGCTTAGAGGAGTATATAAACTTTAGAAAAACCAAAATGTGCATGTTGTGTGAGTCCATGTGGGCGTGTGTGTGTGTGTGTGTGTGTGTGTGCGCAAGCAAGCATGTGTGTTTGCAGAGAGTCATTTAGGTGCATTAAAGGGAGTAGATAGCAAATTAAATAGGGTTTTTGGCTGGAAAGAAATCTTTCAATCACCTAACCATGAAATGGAGGGGAATGGTACCTACAAATGAAAATGACCGAATTGACAGGGAAATACATGAATATAAATGAAATTGACTAAAGCCTTGACAGTGTTTAAAATCCAATGGGGAGGGGCTCATGGGTGGCTTAGTGGGTTAAGTGTCTGCCTTCGGCTCAGGCCATGATCCCAGGGTCCTGGGATCGAGCCCCGCGTAGGGCTCCCTGCTCTGCAGGAAGCCTGCTTCTCCCTCTCGCACTCCCCCTGCTTGTGTTCCCCCTCTCTCTGTGTCTCTCTCTCTGTCAAATAAATAAATAAAATCTTTAAAAAAAAATAAAATTCAATGGTTAATTCCAGACAGAAGAGAGAGTTCAGAGGAGGAGGAGAGAGAATGGTGATTGAGCACATCTACCCCCACAGAAAATGGGGAAAGGAAACCCAAGCTCAGAGGGTTAGTTCCCATTCTATGGGAGAATGGTCACCTCTCTGTAGCATTGGGAGGTAAGGGAGAGAGGATGCTGTTAAGTGAAAGTAGATGGCAAATACGTTGTTCAGCTAAGAATGATCATCCGAATTAAGAAGGGAGGAAGAGTAAAATGACTTGGAGATGTTAACTCTTCCAGATGCTGTGTTCATGCTATTTGTAAGGAATATGTTGATTGTGTTTCTTCTGCCCTTGCCTCTTTCTTTGGGCCTTCAGTGCTGGTAGTGTCAACCAGAGAAGCTCTCTTCTTTGTGGTCTGCCATCACCCCTTCATCAGAGCGCTTCCTGACAACTGTGACCTGTCACTGGAAAGCCACTCCCTCCCTCCCTCACCCCAGGGGTCAGTGAATTCTCCCTGGGGGGCTCTGGAGATGCACCTCCAAATTCCTGCCACATGACTGAAATCCAGGGTTTTGACATACAGTTTTTGTATCATGATTTGCTTACTCAAATATTTTATTAAGTGTTCTTTCTTTTTTTTGGCAATCTAATAAAAATCACATTGGACCAATGATATGTGCTATTGTTCTGTGATCTGTAGTATAATCTGTAAGTCTTGCAGATAGATACTTTATTCGTTTTTTTTTCTTCACCATTTTAGTTTTTTCTATTACTATTACAAGTTGTACCTATTGCTCTTAAACGTTAAATGCTTGTGGATGAAGGGGTAGGTATTTTCTTCCTTTTTCACTCACAGTACATGGTTTCAAACGGGTTAGGTAGAAAGCTTTGTATAACGGTACTTAGGGAATATTAAAGTGATTTCGTTTTGGTTCGCTCACTTGTGATCCAAAGAGGGTGTTGTGGTATTGGTTTTGATAAAACTTCACAACCAATGGGAATCTTTTTTGAGTTAGTGTGGGGTGGCCTTAATGCTGGAAATAATCCTGTTGGCCAGGACCCCAGAGCTATACAGATGAGAAAAGGATGCAGGAAATTCTGTTGTTTACACATGTGTCTGTAACACTGAGCCGCTGGAGCAGCCCAGCAAGCCCAGAGGGTAAGATGCCTAATAACCTTGTGGTTTTCTATTTAATTATTGTATTTTCCTGCTGGAGCAGAGCATGTGGTATTCTCGGAGCAAAGAGAAAGACAGTTGCTTATAAGATGCAGAACAAAACTACTGTAGGTCTGGGAGACAGGGATTTGGAGTTTCTTCTTAAAGTGGACTTGATTCCTTCCCTCTTTCTTCCATTTTCCACTGTTGGTATTATTTATCCTGACAGCTTACCATACTTTTCCTGTTTTTAAAAAATAACTATGCTAAGCAAAACTCAGGTAAGAATTTCAACTCTAAATTTAGACATTCATAGATTATGTTGATAGTAAAACTTTGTTTTGTAGTTCCAAATGAATACGAGTTAGTCAGTGTGTTTGAAGTAATCTATATTCTTGGAGTTTTAAAAAAATATAAAACTTATGTATACCCTTATATTTGTATCTCATGCATTTAGAGCTGTTTTCATTTTGATGAATAGTCCTCATGCTGAATTCCTGTTGTTGTTAACAGAAAAGTATACTTCAAACTTAGAACTAATATTGATTTCCTTATATAAGTTACCTGGGTAGTATGGAGGAAATAGGGACATAGAATCAAATAATAAAATCCTGTACATAAAGAAATGGATCTTTATATGGAAAGTAATTATAGAACTAAAAGGAATAAAAAAGATCTCTGGAAACCATTGGGAAATATTTGTTAATGTTTTCCACAAAGATAAATTATAAAATGAATGTTGAGTGGGTAAGTATTGAATAGAAATATAATGAGGATATTATTTAAAAACAGATACATGTAACATATGCAATTGAAATACATAATAATATTTCTTGATATTCTCATTTATAGCAACATTAGTTTTCTGTTTTCTGAAATCATGCGAAAACACTTTTGCTAATACTTCTATGGAATTGGGTATTGATACAACTGTTGATTAAATGCCTTGTTTTTAGTCATTTTTTGTTGAATATCCTTGCATATACATTAAGTATTCCTGAATTCTGATTTTTATCTACATTTTCACATAAGCATTAGATTAAAAAGGAATCTTAAAAAGCTAGAGATACAATATCTGTGCAATTTTTCTGTGATTTTGCAATACCGATTTAAGGTATCAATAAATCTATTTGCATGACATTTAGAAAAATGCTTTATGTGAATTGCTTTTTTCCCCAAAACTTAAAAAACAAATAGTTTTCTTGTAAAATGACAGATCACATAATGGTCTCTCTTTTGTATTCTTCATGTTTTTATTGGATTTAGTATTGCTTGATCACTGGGATATAGCTTCCTGGTGCCTTGCTTCGGTTGTGGCCTTGAAATTTATGAGGGTTTCCTCTAATTATTAGAGCCACAAATATAATGACAGTGGTTCTTTAAACTTAAAAATGATGTAAGGACAACTTCTATTTGAAGAAATACTATTTCTCTTGTGCTGATACTGCAAGGTTAATTGAATTTTTCTATAATGGAAAAACCTTCAAAAATTCTCTTTTTAGCAAATTTTAGAGAAGCCTTGAAAGAAAAGTCCAGCTTCCTGAGCTGAGTCTTGAAAAATGAGTGGAATTTAGATAGTTCTTGAAAAACAAAATACCATTCTACTTTGTAGTAGTAGTTGGAGCAAAGAGTTTTGAGGCATGAGTTAATATGAAGCAGGGAAGGTGAGGGATGAGCCTCATTGGAGAAGAAAAGAAATGCACCGTTGTGAGTAGGAGACACTGTTCAAGAGCAGTACAAAGTTGTGAAGCACAGAACACTATATACTCTGAATACACAGAGTAATTTTGTCCCTATACGGTGTGCAATGGGGGCAATTGTGAGTTTCTGAAGAGATGGGGCGTATTTATTCCTCTTTGTTGTCATCATCATCATCATCATCATCATCACCACACTACCAGCAAATAATAGCATTTCCTGTGTGTAAGATAATTTACATACATAGCTACAATTTTGATAGTTGGATAATAGAATGAACTTCATTTTACACATGAAGAAATTTGATGTTCAGAAATGTTAAGTGATTTCCCTAAAGCCGCAGATATAGTAAGTTCTGGAGCAAAGGTTCCAAATAATGTCTTTCTGGCTCCAGAGCTATTTCCACTCTGCTCCACTGGTATTTTAGGAATGTGAGTCTGGCAGAAGTTAAGCAGAATGGTTTGGGATGGCGTTGGGGTAATAGAGTACAGGGAAGAGGCAGTGAGGCGACATTGTAAACCTGAGGTAATCCCAGTTCTCTCAGGTGGTCCACTCTTACCTTTGGGACTAGAAAGAAGAAATTGATACTGAAAATAAGCAGTTTTTACATTTAAATTGGCTGTTCTCGTATCCAACTCTTATGCTTTCCTCTCTTTTGTTTTCATGAATGTTGTATTCAAAGATGTCTTTTGATTTCTCAGAGGAAATTTAATCACTCATTTCATCAGATATCATGTATTCATAAAAAAATGCATGCGGTCACTGGAAATAATATTGGAAACAGATTGGCATTCTATTCTTTCTTCTTGATGTGTGATATGAATGAATGCTTAGTGACCACACCTTCTTAAAATTATGGAAAGACTCAACTATTATCAAAGAAAAGTATCATGTCAGTTTTATTTGAATGGGTGAAGAGCATATATAAAATTTATGTTGCTAATAGATAATGTAGAGTACGGTATGTCTGTAGTAAAAAGAATAAACCCCATATAACATTTTTAAATCCTATATCTAAACCTTAAACATATTTTACTTTTTCTCTAAATAGCATCGTTTTAAAAATATGTATAATTGTATAATAATGTCAATGCTATCATTTTAGAAATGTACTATCTACTATTTTCCAAGTTTATTGTCATTTAAGTAGGTTTTACTGGAGTAATGCCTTTTTGCCGTATGCCCAGATGAAGATAGTTGAAATATAAAGATTCATTTCTTTAAATTTATCATTACTAAAACAGTAAGTACATTTGTCAGTTCAAATACTTTTCATCACTGACCTTAAGACGTTTCATTTTAATTAAACAGGTCTAGGCTTTATTCCAAGATTATATTTTATAGAGTGCCTTTTGCGTACTCAGTGCCTGGTCCTCAGTGTTTGGTCCTTAGTGCCCTGATCAACTGTAGATGCACAATTGTTATCAAGTGCTGTAAAAATGAAAACTGGGTATCTTATTGGAGGAAAGTAGCCTATCAAAGAAAAGATGGGTTGTGCTTAATGCCATTCCATTAAAGCCAAAGCTTTGCAAATTACTAATATTTTCATATAAGTAAATATCTGGGAGATTCATATATGATGATATTTGCTAAGAGTTGCTGTTATATGTAGAGAAGATAAAAAGATATTTGATGTTAAAAACTGATAGAAACATTTTTTTGGTAGCTGAAGACAGAAGTACCCTTTTGAGTAAAAAAACATGTTCATTGCAGAGCTTACAAGTGGTATCTTAAAATCTTTTGTCTTCAATTTGTAGAATTAAGCACCCCCCCCAAAATAGAAGTGCTGGAACACTTCCACATCAGAGCTAGACCCACCAGAGCAGAAGAGGCGCAGCACTCAGCGAGGTAGGAAGGAAAGCAGGAGAGAGGAATCTTTCAAAGCTAATAAATGAGTCATTCTGGAAAGATGAAATGGCCAGTTATATAAAATGCTATTGATTAGTCAAGGAAAATAGAACTTAACTGTTAATTAGATTTTGCAATACAAAAGTCATTGATTTTCTGTTTTTGTAGAGATCTAGGCTTGAAAACTGATAGAGTGAGTTTAAGAGAGAATGAGATGAGTGAAAATATCTTCTAAAGATTTTTACTTAAAAAAAAAAAAAAAAAAAAAAGAATGCCAGAGAAATGTGATGGCCCCTGAATGGGGATCAAGATGATTTCTGTTTTTCAGGTCATAGATATTATAGCATGCCATTTGCTGATAAGATTGATTTAGGAGGGAGGTTGAATTTGATTAGGTAGGAGAGAGAGGACTATATTTGCAGGAGCGAAATCTTTAAGTCAGTTAGAGGGGATTCAGATGGAACATACAAAAGGGAAGTTTGGCCTTATAGGCACGGATGAGAATGGGAAAGTGAATTGATAGGGGAAATGTAGTGCGGTTGGCTTGGCAGTGCTAAGGGCTTGTTTAATATTCAGAGTCAAGATTTGAAGTGAGATCTGAAAGTGAATGTTTTCTCTGAGTATCAGCAGGTGCTCAGGTGCATTGATAGAGCAGGCCAATAGTTGGGTGCCAGTCAGATTGGAGTTTTCTAGCTGAAGGTAATTTGTTAATAATGGAGCTTGGAAAAGGGAGGGCAGTGTCGATATGAAGTAGGTGATAAATAGTTAGAAAGTAATGGGATCAATTAATAGGACATCCAAGTTGGGTCAAAAAAGAGAGTTTTGGGGGAAAATAGTAGAAGGTAATCAGAAAGGTGCTTAACATTGAAGTGGGAAGAAATGCTGGTATGGTAATAGTGCCTAGGGTATATACCAGCCAGTAGGTGGGTGAGGTAAAACTATTGGAATTAATAGGAACTGAGAGATGAGCATATTATAAGGATACTGCATGTGAAAATATTTTGGGTGTTAAATTAGGTTTTCATACCTGCAAACATCCTGTTACTTAACCAGTTAGTACCACAATTGGTTTTACTAGATACATCTTATTTTTTATTAATAAATATTTTTATAAATAAAAATAATTACGTTTTAAAATTTATTTAAAAGTGAAAAACATTCCTGTTATAAAAATACATGGAAAAACATGATATTTTACATATGGATTTTATTATGGTAAAAAGATAAATATCCACAACTGGACACTAATTTTAATACCCATTCCCATGTGAGACTCTAATTTTGTTAATGAGTTCATCCACTTACTTTCTTGCTATTTTTTTTTAACATATCCATCACCTCATAGAGACCTATTTAAAATTTTTAACTGAAGTATAGTTGACATAAAATACTAAATTAAGTTTAGGTACACAACATACTGATTCAACAATTCTATACCTTTTGAAATGCTCACCATGATAAGTGTATTACAATGTTATTGACTATATCCCCTATGCTGTCCTTGCTATTTCTAATGATGTTTTGCTTGGTCTATAGATTGTATTATAGATTCAGGGAAGGATAAGATATAGACCCAGAATTTTTCACATCTAACAAATTTTAGGCTCATTTTTCTAGATGTTTATTATTTTGCCAATGTTTTGGATAAAATTAAATTATATTTATTAATGATGTTCAGAAGCCATGAATCAATATTATTATTCTTGGACTTTAGTTCATCATAAAACTGATATTTTAACAACTACTAATATTTTAGTATTTAATAATTATTTTTGTCTAAAAGCCCATGCTGTCTAAACAGCTTCAAATAAATGGAGTTTCTTTTAAAGCTTAGATGAGAATGTTGAACAGTCCTATCCAGCGTTTTGAACAATGTCCATTTTACTTTGATGTGACTATTGCAGCATCTCTTCTACATTATGTGACCAAATGACAAAGAATGAAAATGTCCTATTCATTTATATTTGAATGGTAGCCATGACTCTGATGTGTATTTACATTATAAATAGAATGTATTTTTCAAACATATATTTGTAAATAATGTTATTAGCAATCGTCTTAATTTGAAGCATAGATGGGAAGCCTCTGTAAGATAGAGATAAGTTTTGTGAGAACACACTGGATATGTTTGAAAAAAATCAAAACAAAGTTTTCTATTTCTGTAAAATTCTCTATGAAAAAGAAAAACACTTAAATTATTTTTGGATGTTCTAGAGTAGAGCTGTCCAACAGAAATAGAACTCAAGCAACATTTACAATTTAAAGTTACATTTAAAAAATTAAAAAAATAAATGTGACATTGATTTGAATTATATATTTTACTTAACCCAATATCTTTAAAATATTACCATTCTAAAATGTAATCAATATAAAATCAATGAGATAGTCTACATTTTTATTTTCTACACTGTGCCTGATTTAGATTTATACTGCATCTCAGTTCAGACTACTTTCATTTCAAAAGCTTACTAGCGCCATCAGGCTTGTGACTATCCTATTGGACAGCACAGGCTATAATACTCCAGAACAGAAAGAATTACACAGTACTGTCTCAGCGAGTGTAGGTCATGTTGAAGGCATTACATTTATCTCCTTGTTGTAAATCAAGATATGTGTTTGAGTGACCTTCCTAAGGAAAAGATTTACCCCAGGTTTTCTGATTCTGAATCCAGTGTTCTCTGATTTCCACTATGTTGTTCTGATGATGGTTACGTTAATGTATTTACGTTATATTAGTTCTGAGCAGTATGTAAAACATGGTGACCTCTGGAAATTACTGGTACGAATGTGTTCTCCCCTTGCTACAATTTAAGAAAATCTAATTGGTGTGAAAAGTAAGCATTAATGAAAATGATCAACCCAATTCTAGGATTCCACACATTTCTTTGTTTGTTTGTTTTTTATAAATTAAATGAAAGATCCAAATCTGGTAGAGCAGAGAGATAGAAAAAAGTGAAAATAGAGGTTCGGAGAAAGATTTACAACTCTGGCATTATAGGGATTATTTGAGAAAGAGTTGAAAGGAAATATTTATATGACTGGGAGGGTAAATAAAAACATAGCAACTTTTCAGAAATGTAAGAGTTTAATCTGGTCTTCAGCTTTTTGCAGTTCTCCTTGCACGTGTCTTACACTTTCTATTTTAGGGAGTGGAAAGCCAGATCTCTTGAGAAATGTAAATACTGGCTATTCATTTCCTGTTGTTTTGACATTTTTAATCCAATCCCTGGTCATTACTAAGGGAGTAAAACACTATGCCTACAATACAAAGAGATGACAACTGATTTCAAGATCCATAGCAATTTGCTAGGTACTCTCCTTTATAGTTAAATTGCTTTTGTCTTTAGTGTTATCTTCTGAAGGACAAAACCCAAAAATATCAACACTTAAAAAAAGATGGTTGGTGGGGCCCCTGGGTGGCTCAGTCGGTTAAGCGTCTGCCTTCTGTTCAGGTCATGACCCCAGGGTTGTGGGATGGAGCCCCGCATCGGGCTCCCTGCTCCGCGGGGAGTCTGCTTCTCCCTGTCCCTTTGCCTCTCCCCACTGCTCCTGCTCTCTCTCTGTCTCAAAAAATTTTTATTTATTTATTTGAAACAGAGAGCACAAGCTGGGGAGAGGAACAGAGGGAGAAGCAAGCTTCCTGCTGAGCAGGGGGCCCTAAGCAGGGCTCCATCCCAGGACCTTGGGGTCATGACGGGAGCCAAAGGCAGATGATTAACTGACTGAGCCACCCAGGCACCCCCCAAAATCAGTAAAATCTTAAAAAAAAAAAAAAAAAGATGATTGGAGACTCTCTGTCTAAACAGACTACAAAGACATTTTGGCAAAAATGGAGATTGTATGGACAGGAAGAATGTGTCATTAGCATGTGTGGTACCTGATCCTCAAACCAAAGTCTAACGTAGCACTTGTTAACATTTCATGTCTTGAGATTATAAATGAAATTTTCCCAGTGAATTCAAGATTTTGAATCTCATTACTATAAGAGGTAACTTAAGTATTATACAACCACCAGATTTTTTTTTCTGGAGAAGGCATTTTCCTCCAAATAATATATCTGAAAGCTGATAACTTGTTTTATTTTACATTAAAATTGAAAGAATTAGAACAAAATGTATGATTGATATCAATTTAATCTTAGGCAAGTCCATAGAAATGTAACGAGGCTATAAATCTAATGCCAGTAACTAAGATAAAAAAAAATCAACATTTTCTCTAAACATCAGTGTATTATCAACTGCTGATCCGATAATTTGTGATGATATATATGTATATATTACTATTTCTCTTTTTGTTACACAGTATAAGAACATTCAGTTTTAAACAATTCCATTGTTTCTCCTTTGCTTTTCTTATATTGTTTTATTTCAGTGTTTCTGAGTATTAGAATCTTCCTTATCAAGAGAAAATAATTGATTTAATATCTTTATAGTACCTTACGAGAATGCAGTACTATAAATGACTATGTTTTAATTATATACAAAATCAATTTTACATATCCCTTTTATGTTTTTTCCATTTATGTCACAAGAGATACAATATAATTTCTGAAACTTATGCTGTTCCTATTCAGAGGTGGATAGCCTTGTGATTTCAAAATAGATTAATCATGTATTTTAAGAAAAACCATAATTTTGAACCTTGGGTAGGTCCATATTCACTAATAATTTTATTTTCCAAACTTCCTCTGTAATCACATTCATAAAGACATAATTCAAGGACTAAATCTGACCTGCAGAAATTTGTAATGTTCAAGGACTTAAATGAACTGCAGTATTACACTTTGAACACACTGCCATGGGTGGGTGGAGGCAGCTGGTTTCCTGTTTAAAATATTTTTAAGAACTTTTAGAAAGTTCAGTTCATTCTCAGCCCAGAGTTCCTTCATAAAATTAGAGTTGAACATGTGTAAATATTTATATTTGGAAGATTACTCAGGAATATGTGATTAAACTCCAAAAATTAGGTTAGTTTGTGTTATAATTTATGAAATTCTATTATATCCAGTTCTTTCAACATGTTCAAAATAATTTGTTTTGATTCTTTCATAACAAAATTTTGGTCCCATTTTAAGTTGTGAAGACATCTTGATAATTTGCTGCAAATGAATCTTTGGAGGAAAAAAACCTAATATATGCTTGAATTTCTGTGAGTCAGATTTCACATGTAAACACAATGTAAGTTCCATTAGAACATTTATTTATTAATTTTTAAAGATTTTATTTACTTTTTTGTTTAAAGAGAGAGAGAGCAGGAGCAGGGAGGGGCAGAGGGAAAAGGAGAGAGAATCCTAAGCAGGCTCTAAGTTCAGCACAGTGCCCAAGGTGGGGCTTGATCTCATGACCCTGAGATCATGACCTGAGCCAAAATCAAGAGTTGGATGCTTAACAGCTAGAGCCACCCAGGCACCCTGAGAAGAGACATTTAAATCCATTTATTTCCTAATGTACCTTCAAAGCCCTAGTAGAACAGTGTGCCTGGCACATAGGAGAAATTTAGTAAATATCTGTCAAAGGAATACATGAGTATTCAAAGCTCCAAAGCTAAGAAGTGTTTATCCTTATTCTATGTTAGCAACATGCAGAAATGAATAGACATTATTATATGCACATATGTGTAGTTTTAATAAAATGATCATCAAAATACACTGTTATATATGCTTTTGCTGTTTTTGTCTTTTATTTTGCCTTTGTCTCACATGAGTTGCTGAAAAGATTTTAAAACCCTAAAGTGGCTAAAAATTGAAATAAATATGGGTACTTTTAAAAGATTAAGACTACTGTTGTTAAATTAATTAAACAAAGAGGCCATTAGACTGATGTCACTCCTATGCTAATGTTGACCTACATAAGCAAGCCAAAATCTAAGCCTTGAGGTTAAAGAGATTGAAACCAAAAGACAGCCAATCACTAACAGCCAACTAGGGTTTAAGCTATAGTCAATCATTAATTTCCTTACTTTGCTTCTGCCTTTTCTCTACAAAAGCCTCTCCCTGAACTCCTATGAGTGGAGAGCTCCTATCCACTTCTAGTTTGGAGCTGCACTGATTTGAATCAAGTTTTGTTCAAATTCTTAAAATGTTTAATGTGCCCCAGTTTATCTTTTAAAATTGTATAGTTACTGCTGCTCTCTTTTGATTATGTGAATTTGAGTTTGTATAACAATTTTTCAGTCAAATTTAGAGTGACAGGGAGGTTTGCAAAAGTGTTGTTGTATCTTTGCATCTTTGAATGCATCTTTGCATCTTTGAATAGGGTGCATTATGTAAAGGTATTCTGGTTAAAAAAAAAAATCTAATAGGACCAAAAATTTGTAAACAGATAGTAAGCAGTGTTTTTCACATGGATTTCTTAGCTCTGTCTTTGTTTTATCAACCAAGGAAGTTATTTGTAAATCTCAGGGAAGAACTTTCATAAATGGACAGTCATTTGCATAAACACACTCAGCAGGTGGTAAATCGCTGTTCAGATGTCACTATGCATCCTCACATATGACTTCCATCTGATTAAAATAAAAATGCAGGGGCTCCTGGGTGGCTCAGTTGGTTAAGCTTCTGCCTTCTGCTCAGGTCATGATCCCAGGGTCCTGGGATGGAGTCCCACATAGGACTCCCTGCTCAGGGGAGAGCCTGCTTCTCCCTCTCCCTCTGCTGCTCCCCCTGCCTGTGCTCTCTCTGTCTGTCTCTTTCTCTGTCAAACAGATAAATAAAAGCTTTAAAAAAAATAAAAAATAGAATAAAAATGCAACAACAAAAAACCCTGAAGTATTTGTTTCGTAGTTCTACAATATCATTAGAAAAAAATTTCTTCCAATCTGCCTTAATAATCTAGAAAATAAAGTCTTTATTGTTAGTTTCATAGTCTGCTTTGCTTTTGAATGCTTCTTGAATGCAGGGTATTCTCTGGGTATTGGTAAATTTAGTGATTTTTTTTGAGAGAAACTCTATTTTAAAGAATTTTCTTAATTAGGAAGTCTAAATTTAAAATCATACAGAGCTTCCATGGAAAATTTCAACAAAGCAGTTTTCTAGCTGTATTGATACAAAGCAAACTTCAAGAAAGTGAGTGATTTAGGCAGGCAGGGGAGTTTTGAAGGGAATGGCCAAGGTGATTAAGTGATGGAAAGGCAGAAGGCTTTGTGGAAGGTTGGAACAGGAGAGAAAGCAGGGATGACAGGTAAAAATCTCGGTGTTTTGTGAAGCATGAAGGACAGCAGTCTGCCTCTCGTAGGTAAGGAGAGAAGCTGAGTTAAGAGAGTGAATGTCTGGAGCCAGAGGAGACAAATATTAGACTGACTTCGGATTTAATGCACTGAGCATGTTCACTTACATGGGAAAATGGTTCAGTCACCACGTGTGGGTATCTTTTGTTATCTATGTTGGAAATATGTAAGATTTTACTGCTGACAGAGAATGAGATAGAACTTCCATGAAGTAGAAGCATAAATATACTTAGAGTGTTAGATTTTCATTATTGCATTATCAGTGCTTAATCGTTTATTGTTAAACACCGTATTGTTGCCGATAAGGAGATTGCAAAAGCTGTAAGTCATGGTTGAGTTTACAGAAAGGAAAATCAGCTTTTCGTATCTATTAGGAAGTATCAGTATTTTATTTATTTTTTAAGATTTATTTATTATTTAGAGAGAAAGAGAACAAACATGTGAGCTGGGGGGGGCAGAGGGAAGGGGAGAGGATTCTCAGACAGACTCCCTGCTGAGTGCAGAGCCCCACAAGGGTCTCAGTCGTACACGGATGTCAGCTCATGGGATCATGACCTGAGCCAAAATCAAGAGTTGGCCACCCAACTGACTGAGCCACCCAGGCGCACCAGGAAGTTTCAGGATTATAATGGGAAAA
The DNA here is from genome assembly GCF_003265705.2 of Callorhinus ursinus. Classification (NCBI taxonomy): domain Eukaryota; kingdom Metazoa; phylum Chordata; class Mammalia; order Carnivora; family Otariidae; genus Callorhinus; species Callorhinus ursinus. The sequence goes on along the minus strand of NW_027397073.1, from coordinate 8,008,960 downwards.
TATATTGAATTGTTTTGTTTAGAAGATTCAAAATTTTATTTAAAATTTTATTTAAAAAGACTCAAAATCCACATTGCATTAATATGTCAAGTAGTCTTTGTTCTACTTTATGAAAAGTGTTAAGTTTTTAAAAGTGTATTTTGTGACAAAAATTTAAATGTTATTTCAGAAGAAATTTCCCTTTTAGGTCCTCTGAGCTTTATTATCATGTAGAAATTGTGGCTCTATGTGATCACTTGATGATGGAAGTTATAAAGCAATAGAAAACAGCTGTCTGTGGTGGATCATTTTAAGTAATGAACCCAGGGTCCTGGGATCGAGCCCCACGTCGGACTCTCTGCTCAGTGGGGAGCCTGCTTCTCCCTGCTCCTGCTCTTCCTCTCTCTCTATCTCAAATAAATAAATAAAATCCTAAAAAAAAAGAAAAGCATTTTAAAAAACATAGTAATGAATTTGAGCAGCTCCTCTGTATGTTAGCGTTAAATATATGTGTAGCATAAATTATGTCTTTTACATGTTGAGTATTAATTGAGTAGGTTGATATTTTGAGTAAAACAAAAAGAAGAAAAAATCAAGAATTTAATGACTGTTTAAGAATGATCTATTTTTAAAATGCAAAACATACATATTTTAGCTCAAACTGGAACTTCTACATTTTTTTTGTGAAAGAAATATTCCCTCCGAAGAATTAATATAGGAATAGAGTATTGATACCCAAAGGAAGTTGAAGTACTTTGCTAATCCAAGACTAAAAGCTTGGCTAGAATGAGAAGAGAGATCTCCAGGTATGCAAGCCCAGGAAGCTTGGAGAGGCTGTAGTGGAAAGGTGAGGAAGGGAGACCAACAGCTAAGACTGGTGTTGCTGCAATAAGGATTCTGAACTTAACCCTGAGAATAAAGGGAAAGAAACTTGAAAGGATTTCAGCAAAGATGAAATAATCAGATTAAAAATATAAACCTATCTCTGCAGTTGGTGAGTGGTGTGAGCAGTACCGGAAAGGAGAACTGCTGGTACTATTCTCCAGCAACCTGTGTGACGGGGCTGTGTTTGGACTCAGGGGGCTGAGAAGGAGAAAAGTAAATCTAGATTAGAAACTGCCTAGACAGGGAAATGAACAGGACCTGGTAATGGATTGTAAATAGATGATGAAGAAGGATCAGTAAGGGAAGTCTAAATGTTTGGCTTACACAAACTGAGAGGATGGTGGTGACTTTGATTAATGGGAAAAAAAAATGGAGGAAGGCCAGTTAACCTTCAGTAGAGTAAGAAATGGAAGATCCTTTCCTGAACTCCCCAGAGCAGCAACATTCATGCTTTCTATTTCCACATAAACACAAACACACACAGCAAATAACTCTTTTCATTTCCAGCAGGCCTGAGGATTCCACATGAATAAAATAAGATTAATTTTTTAAGGCTCAATGGACATGCATAAACATAATTGCATGCATATGCATTTTGGCAGTTGTAAGCTCTTTTAATTGAATGGTTCAGTTGGTTTCCTCTAGATTCATTAATTGAGTATCTTCTATGTTCTAGCTCCCTCTAGGTTCATTAATTATCTTCTATATTCTAATCACTGTGAACACAAAGATAAATAAAAAGCAAGTTGCAGATGCTCACTGAAGCTCATAGACTGGTGGTAGAAACATATATTAAAATTACTATGTGATGTCATAAATCCAGAATAAAATAATTAACCAGAGCATGGGACCACAGATAAAAAAAGGAACAAACTGACCAGGAAACTTAGTTTAGACCCACCATTTTTCTCATTATTAGCCATCCTTCCCCCCCACCCCATCACATGCTCAAACACCACACACACACACACACACACACACACACACACACACACATCCATGCACGCACACACAAGTGCGCACACACACACAAATTACCAAATTGTACTGTATTTGGGTTTTCAAATAGTTTCTACATCAACATCTTTTTATAGGCACAAGATCTATTCTTTTAAGACTGCGTAGCTCATATGTTATAAGTGTAAGCTAAGAGTTGATGACAGGACCAGAGTAGAATAATAGAACAGCTTGCTTTTAATGTATGTGAGCCCTTTATATGTGAATTGTGCATCCTGTTTGGACAGGAACCAAGGAAACATCAGTTTGAGTTGTTTATTTTGGTGTATCATTTCATCGTTCCCATAGCTTCAGATAATTTGGAAGTGGGATTGCTTACATTCCTCTCTTCTTTGTTTTGTCCTTAAGTGCTTTGCTTTCTAAATTGTATTAATCTTATTTTTTCCCGATTTCATTTTAGCAGATATTTTGTTGCCCAAAGGAGAGATAGAAAATAGAATAAACCGTTTAAAGAGCTGATTATCAGGATAATATCTGCTATCTTCACTGAAAGCTTGGTACTAGTAATAAGAAATGTGTGAACATTGGTTTAATAGCCTGTATTTTAGTTTTAGCCACAAATCCATGATATGCAGAAAGGGAATCTTATGTAGTAAAAAGAATCATAAAATAATAGTTACCATTTATTGAATGTCAATATTGTGCCTGGATCTTTTTATGTATTACATCACTGCATTCTCAAAGCAAACGATGAGGTAGGTATTATCTCTCCATGTTTATTGTTAAAACTAGTCTAGGAAAAGTTGACTTCTCCAAGGTCTCACACCTGGTCAGAGGTTATATCAAGTCCCTTTGCACTATACCGTTCTTCCTATTTCTTTCTCACTTTTTGGAGTAACAAAAGAAATTATAGATATTTTCTTCAAAAAGCTATTAGTTATTGCAAAATTAGGAATAATGGCTAAAAGCAGCAGTAAATAGTAAAGAGATGTTCAACTAACTTTGAGGTATAACAAAATGGGAAAGAAAATGTTTTTATATTCAAGTTAACTTCTGTTATGATTAACAAGATGTGCCTGCCTGCTCTGTTATTTTACCTTATGGTAGTATATTTAAGCCAGAACAATCCCAAGGTAATCAGAATACTTTCTTATTCACTGTTTAGGGAAAAAAAAAAATCTATCTTCATTTTTTTTTTAACTTGTAGGGACAATCTGCTGTTTTAAAATGTTACTTTTTTTATTTTTTTCTATTAACATATAATGTATTATTTGTTTCAGGTGTACAGGTCTGTGATTCATCAGTCTTACACAATTCACAGTACTCACCATAGCACATACCCTCCCCAATGTCCGTCAACCAGCCATGTGTTTTTTTTTTTTAATCTCAGGTTTTTTATTACTTTTATGAAATGTTTAATTGACTTATGATTATATTTGTCTGAGAATTCTTCTGACTTGTGCAGATTATCTTAAAGCATAGTAAAAATTTGAATATGGGTTTGTTTTCTAGATTTTATGCAACAGAACTTAGTGGGAGACTTGGGACTCTGAGGTCAGATCTTTTATGCTGCCAAAGATTGCTAGAAATTTAAAAGTATATCTGGCTTTTGTAAACATAATGAAAAAGCAGAATTCAACATTTGAATCTAGTCTTCTTCCAAAATATCAAGTTACTTTCTTTTTTCTGTTTTCCATTTTAATTTAAGCATTTGGAGAGCAAAATAATTATCTTGTTTCTTTTTTTATGTGTCCCAAATTTTTGAAAATGGAAATATGTTCAAAGAAGATAGAAGTGGTTGGGTTTGTCTCCTACCACCCCCACCCCCACTACAATTTGTCTTAACGCTCATTATTTTGAAGGAAGCCCAGATAATCTTGTTGGTTATCTTTATAAATTAAACAAATTAAACATTTTTATAAATGCAAGAAAGATAACGGTGAATGGAGACATTATCAAGCATATGATCATAGTTTGTGTGTGTGTGTGTTTAAGTGAAACAGGACAATTAGCTATTTTGTCATGAAACTTGTTAACAGCCTTACAGTCCATTTGTTTGCTGAGACTCATGCCTTCATTTCCATTAAGAGGAGATATATTTGATAATGAAATTCCGATTACCTGAACATAACTGTTTTAATAAGCATTAATTTCATATAACAAGGAAACATCTGGAGAATTTAATCTGGGTGATTGCATAACTAAAGCATGAATCAACTAGTATATTATGTTATGTTTCTTTCCATTAAAGAGACATGATTAGAGAAGGAAACCTAAATTTTTAATTGTATATTATATGTACAGATTTCATCAAGCTTTTTGTTGAATTAAAAAGTGAATTTATTGGGAATTTTTGTATTTTATGCCCATTCAAAATCTGCATAATAAAACAAACTATTTCAGTACAACTAATTGGGAATCATTTAGTTTAAGCAAGGTATTGTCCTTTCAGGAAACATGTGTCCTTTCGAGCAGAGCAGACTCATCTACAGTTTGCTGACAACTGTGAGCTACATTCACTAGTTACCGTGTTCTTCTCTGCCATCATGTGACCAAAGACATTAATACTTTTTCCTCCACTGCAAGCAGAGGATGTTCCCCCTTCCATGCCATCCCTGTGCTTCCTTTAGAGCACACACTACAATGTATTGTGATAATATTTATCAGGTATTTTCTGCCCCCTAATCTGAAAGCTTCCTGATGGCTAGAAATCTGGGTAACTAATGATGTAAGAACATTTTATATGTTTAGTGACTATTTGAGTATCATCTTTCACGAAGTATATTTAAACATTTGTGGTATTTTTTTTTTAAAATTATGTTAGATTTTTCTTGAAAATTTCTAATAATTCTTTATACATCCCAGATATGAATCCTCAGTGGGTATACATATGGCTAAGATCTTCTCCCATGCAGTTGTTTGCATCTTCATTCTGGTAACAGTATCTTCTCATGAACAGAAATTCTTAGTTTTAATAAAGTTCAGTGTATAAACATTCACCCTAATGCTTGCTATCCTGTTTGCTTTCTATAAGGTAATGAGATTTTCTTAGTTAACTTTACGAGGAGCTTTATTTTTTTGTCTTACTTTGAGGTCAGTTCTCTAATGGAAGTGATCTTTTTATATGGTGTGATATAGCAGTTAGTTCCATATGGATATACAGTTGACTAGCACCTTTTGTTGAAAAAGGGAAAAATAATTTCTCATACTGAACTTTCGTAAATCAGGTACCACTGCAGTGTGGGTCTGTATTTGGACTGTGTTCTCTTGTGTTAGACTATTTGTCTTTCCTTGTGCCAAAACTTCATTGTTTTAATTATTGTAGCTTTATATTGTTTTCATATCCAGGTGTGTAATTCCTCTTTCTTCCTCTTTAACATTTTCTTGGCATTTTTCAGTATTGACATTTACAAATGAATGTTAAAATCAACGTGTCAGTTTCCACAAAATCAACCTTCTCAGGTTTTGACTGGGATTAGTCTAGGTCAATTTGGGTAAAAGTGTCATCTTTACAATCTTAGGCTTTCCAATACATAATCATGACATAGCCCTTCATTTATTTATTCTTTAGTTTCTTTCAATAATGTATTATAGTTTATAGAACATATGTTTACCTATCTTCTGTGATACCCCTAGCCATTTTGATATATTTGATGAGATTATAAAATGGTATTATTTTTAAAAATTTTATATTTGATATGTATTTGTTTCTAGAACATAGAAATAGATGTGATTGTGTATATTGATTTTATATCAAGTAATGTTACTAATTTCACTTATTAGTTCTAATAGTTGGTGAATTGATTTGAATTTTTACTTATACAACCTGTAACAGTACAGTTTTATTGCTTCCTTTCTATTCCTGTTTAATTTTCTTTTCACTTGCTATATAATACTGAGCGGTAATAGTAATAGCAGGTACCCCTTTCTTGCTTTTCATATGGGGGGGAAGCTTTCAATAATACACTATTCAGGATTATTGCTGTAAGTTTTCTGCAGATAACTATTATCATATGACATATTTTCCCTTCTGTATTTGGTTTGCTAGGTTTTTAAATCATAAACTGGTGTTTATTATCAAATGCTTTTTATTTATCTATTGAAATTCTTCTCCATTTTATTAGTATGGTTTATTAAATAAATTGCAATAATTGATAAGCAGATGCTAAACCAGTTATGTCCCTGGAATATATTCAACTTCTTTGTGATATATTAATCTTTTTAATCACTAGGTTTTCTTGCTAATGTTTCTGTTCATGTTTTTATATTTATGTTAGTGGGAGATATTTGTTATAAAGTTCTTGTCAGGTCTTGGTATCACGGTTGTTTTAACTTCATAAAATTAGGTGGGGTGTGTTCACTCACTGTCTTTTAACTGAAAGTGTGAAAAATTGTTATCATTTCCGGATATGAAAATATTATCTTTATAAATTCTTTATAAATAATTTTTCCTGGATTCTAGAGACACTTTTCTTTTAAATGTCTCTCATTCATTTAATCTTTCAATCACAAATATTTACTTAATATTTAGTTTAACTACACACTGACCTTGCCCCTGGGGATGGAATGATGAGTAAAAACAAACATGGTCCTTACTCATATCAGTATCACAGCTTAGTCAGTGGGAAATATAGACGGTAATCAAATAATTTTAAAACATGGACAAAACTCTGTTAAACATTTATGAAGAAAGGGTACCAGTTCAGAATTCACAGTAGGTGGAGGCCTCTGGAGGCTTCCTAAGGAAGCTAACAGTCAAAAAAAGATCAATTAATTCACCTTCTCTTCTTTGGACTGACATCTAATTCATATGGTTAGAATACTGCTAATGAGAATAACTGTTGGTCCAGTGTGCTTTATTTTTCATGTTTTGTAGCAGATTTCCCAAAGTAAAGGAGTTTGGTAATACAGAAGCAAATTCATAGCCTTCACTCTAGATGAAAATCTGGCACAAAAACTGCATATTTAAGTCAAGAAAGGAAAACACTGACAATAAATGAGCCTCACTGGACTCTTAATAGCAATGACTGAAATAAATACTTGCTGCCTTTCTTAAATTCAGTGCAGTCATTTTTCTTACCATTTTTTTGTTTGCAAATATATCAGTTTGTATTTTCTACGTTGTTGTATATTATATACTTGTTTCTGTTTTAAATTTCCTAAATATGATATTTATATTTTATATTAGATATGATTACATTGGAAGCTAGCAAATGCAATATAAAGCCATGCCAAACAGACAGCAAGATAATATGCACAATTTGTTGCAAAGGTCTTTTTTAAAAAGATTTATATATTTATTTTAAAGAGAGAGAACGGGAGGGGGGAGGGGCAAAGGAAGAGAGAATCCTGAAGCAGACTCCCTGCTGAGCACAGAGCCCATCTTGGAGCTCAGTCCCAGGACCCTGAGATCATGACCTGAGCAGAAATCAAGAGTTGGCTGCTTAATTGACTGTCACCCAGGCACCCTGCAAAGTTCTTTTTTAAAGAATTATTTCTTAGGGAAAAAAAAAATCAGTAGTATTTAAATAGTAAGTTAAACAAATTATTTAAAAATTTAAAATACCCAGTATTTCATTTTGATTAAAGAATATAAATATCATCTAATGTAATTTTAAGTAAAAATAAAATAAAATATCTAAAAATAATTTCAACATTCCCTTAGGAGACAACTGTCAAAGAGTTGCAAGATTTGCATTATTGTTTTGGAACATAAATGAATTTGGAGGTTTTGCTAAATACGCTGTTTCACTTTAAACTAGTAACTTGTAAAACTGTGAAATCAGAGCCCATTCTAAATATCACAGGAATTGCTTTGACAGTTTTCCAACAACAATGGAATTTTTTATTATTTAAAACAGAAATTTTACAGCTGTATAATGTTTAACATATCAAATTGGTATTTTAATTTGAAATAGAGGATTTTAAAATATGATTTTTAATTACACTCCTGAAATAGATTTAACTAAAAGAACAATAACCAGAAAAATTAAAATATTTATATGTGCACATCATCACTTGAATAATACAGAAGAGCCAGACTAAAGTGGTGGTATAAATATTTGGAAATCTTTTTGTTAGGCCAGGGACTGTGCAATTACAATTAATAAAAATTAATTATAATAAAAAATTGGAACAGATTTTTCTGAAGAATTTGTCTATCACTCTCACACATCTATATCTGCACTCAGAATAAGTAGAAAATAGAGAGGCATAGAGAGATAAATACAATCAAATATATTACATGTGTTATGGTGAAAAGTAAAAAGATTCATATATGTGAAATGCTTAAGAAAATGGTAATTTCTCTTTCTCTGGATTTCACTGTAGATGTCAAACTCTTCAGTTTATCATCATTTGATTTTCAGAAATTATTCTTATTGTAGAAAATGATAAATATTACAAAATATATTAGTTCATAAGCACTCAAAATACATGTTATCCTCGAATTGATTTCAATTAATAAAACTAAGAAACTTTAAGATTTTAACACCACTTTATGTGTTCAGAATAAGACTACTAAACTTAAGGTGCTGTTAGCATGGACAGCTTTCCTCATACTTCTGTAATTTGCATTGAAAAATGGGAAAGAAAAAGTCTAAATAATTTGTAGACAGTTTTCATTTTTTCAAAAGCAAAACAGTATCTTGATTTTAGTTGTAAAATTTCTTTTTAATAAATACATTTATTAGAATGTCAAAATGTACAAATGAGCATGCCCATTTTTACATATCAATATAGAGAAAAATCATGTGTTGAATTAAATGTACTATAGTGAATAGCACCTTCAGATCTTTTGTAATTATAGGTATCCATGTGCTTTTGAGAAACATTTTAGGAAAGTGAATCTGCACACTATTCTTATTTTCTAATTTTAAGTTATTAAAGGCATTTTGCATGTCAATTTATGTTTCCTGATTGTATTACCTCTTCAAAGGGCCAACTTATGCCAGTGAAAACCCAGAATACTTCTCCCTTGTTGGTTTTCAATTTCCCAAATATCAGCAGAGACAAAAAATAGATTTTTCTGAAAATTAACATTTTTTGGTGAAAATTTCAGTCTTTTAGCTATTTTAAAGTAATTTGTAATTTGTAAAGAAACTTTTCTCCTGTCAAACCAATATCAGAATTTTAGAGTAATGGCTAATAAATGGAAGCTCTCTTCCAGAGTTGTCTCTATAAAATTGTTTTTAGATTTCAATTAGCTTAAATAAAATGAGCAGAAACAGTAAAAGGTAATTATGTTCATTTGTGGCTGTCACCCTGATTACTCATCTTGTTGGCTTGGTTTGTGATGCCTTTCTTCCTTTCTGGATTGGTTACATGATGTTCTTCCTATAAACTATTGGCATGGGTAGCTGTCCCTTGTGATAAGCTTCAAAAAGACCAGCTGGTTTTACCTTATGTCAACACATGTAATTTAAACAAGATAATGTAGTATTTCTTACATTTGATTCCTTGAATGGGATGTATTTTTAGTGCTATGGACTCTTTACATTTTAAGATTATCTGAAGCTACACCATGGAATTGAATAACTTTATTCCTTTGATTGGCATTTGGATTGAGATTTACTGTTTCCGGTTTCCTCATTTTATATCACTTAACTTTCCAATTAACCTGACTTTAATTGGTCAATTTTAACATTTTATTTCTTAAATATTGACACTTTTGTGTGAGGTTACAATAAATTGTGATGGATGGCAATGATAATTGATAATTCGAGGAAGTGTTTTTCATAGTTATATACTGCCTTTCTCTTTTGGTGCATAACAAATTATACCAAAATTTAGTGGTTTAAAGCATAATTTATTGTCTTAGTTTCTGTGGGTTAGAAATTCAGGTGTGGCTTAGTTGGGTCTCTGAAGGGACTGCAATGAAAGCTCAGCCAGGGCTACAATGATCTTTAGGCTCAACTTGGGGTAGATCTGCTTTCAAGTTTCCTCAAAATATTGTGGGCAGGATTTAATTTTTCATAAGCTGTTAGTTCCTAGCCTCAGTTCCTGAGCCTCTCCACGGGACAGTTTATGAGGTGGCTTTTGGCTTCATCAGAGTAACCACCAAAGGGGCAGTAGAGAGCGTGCTGCCAAGGTGGAAGTCCCACTCTTTTCATAACCTAACTTCCAAAGTGACATTTATCATTTTTGCAATGTTATATTCACTAGATGCAAGTCACTAGGGCTGGCCTCAATGAACAGGAGGGAATTACCCAAGATTGTGACTACTGAAAGTTGGAGAAAACTGTGGGACCTTGTAGAGATGTGCCCACTATACTCTTTTTATAGTAATAATATAAAAACTTGATATGTACATTGGGACGAAATGTTCTGAACTATTTTTCTTTACCATTTTCTCCAATTTCCTGAGGTTGAGGAAACATTTGAAGTGATAGAATGAAACAGTTATGTGGCTTGAAGTCATGGCCATAATCTTGCTTTTTTTTGGCATTTATTTTTTATTGGCAAAACCTGACAGATCACATTGTTACATAGCTACTATCTGTATTTAAAATTTAATGATAAGAGTTAAAATGAAAAAATTATATGCTATAATGTTCATGTTACTTAATAACCAATGCTGAATTCCTAATACAGAATGTCAACAACTTGGAACACCAATTTGACAGTAAATTTTTCACCTGAATCTATGAAATCCACAAGGATGTGGCACATTTTCAAGTGCTGAAAGAAAAGAACTAAAAATCATATACCTGGTGAAATGATCTTCAGGAAATAAAGGGAAATAAAGATATCAGTTGAAGGAAAACTAAAGGACATTGTCATTAACAGACCTACCCTTAAAGGAAGTTCTTTAAACAGAAATAAAATGATAAAAGAAGGAATCTTGGTACATCAGAACACGAGGGCAATCAAATGCCAGAAATATGATTACATGTAATAGAATATTTTTATCCTCATAAGTTTTATAAATCACATTTGATAATTGAAAGAAGAATCACAGGACTATCTTATATTAAAGAAAGTGATATTTAAGAATGGAGGAGGTAGAAGCGCCGAAAGGAAGTAAGTTTTCATTTCACTCTAGGTGGTGAAATATTGATTTCAATTGACTCTGATGTCACATTTGTATATTTTAATTCCTAGAGCAACAAGTATGAAAACCATACACTCTAAATGTATCAAGCAGACAGTATCTTTAAAAATGCTCAAGTGATCCACATGAAAGGGAAAAAAAAAAAGAGTGACAAACAGGAATGAAATAAGGGAAACAGAAAACACGTAATAATATGGCCAATATAAGTTCTAGCATATCAATAATTACCTTAAATGTAAATGGCATATATTCACCAATTAAAAGATGGCAATTAGCAGGGTGGATAAAACAAAAGAACAAACAAAATAAACAAAAACTAGAGAGGTAGACAAACAATGAAAGAGACTCTTTAGAAAACAAACTGAGGGTGGCTGGAGGGGAGGTAGATGGGGGATGGGTTAAATGGGTGATGGGTATTAAGGAGTGCAGTTGTTGTGATGAGCACCAGGTGTTGTATGTGAATGATAAATCACTAAATTCTACTCCTGAAACTAATATTACACTGTATGTTAACCAATTAGAATTTAAGTAAAAACTTGAAACATTAAAAAAAATGAGCAAACTATATGCTCTTAACAAGAAACTCATTTCAAACTCAATGATATACAGAACTTGAAATTTAAAAATGGGAAAAAATACACCATGCAAGCATTTTTTTTTTATTATGTTCAGTTAGCCATTGTATAGTACATCATTAGTTTTTGATGTGGTGTTCAGTGATTCATTAGTTACATATAACACCCAGTGCTCATCACAACATGTGCCCTCCTTAGTACCCATCACCCTGGTACCTCATGCCCCCACCCCCACCCCCCCCAAAACCGTCAGTTTGTTTCCAGGGTCCATAGTTTCTTATGGTTCGTCTCCCTCTCTGATTTGTTAAAATAAAAGCTAGAGTGGCTATATTAATATCAGAGAAATTACTTAGAGTAAAACAAAATAAAAACACCACAGATCTACAGACAAAGAGGGACATTTCATAATGATAAAAAGATCAATCCACAAACAACACATAATCCTAAATGAGTACACAGCAAAGTAAAACAGTTTTTAATTGCATGAAGCAAAACCTGATAGAGCTGAAAGGTGAAATTATAGCTGGGATCTTCAAAACTCCTCACAGCAACTTATAAGGTAACTAATGAGTCTAGGAAACAAGACCAAAAATCAGTGAAGATAGAGGAGATCTGAATAATACAATCAACCAAAATGATCTAATTGTTGTATATAGAACATTCTACCCCCAAACTGTAGAATATACGGTTCAAGTGCCGTGGAATATGTGCCAAGATAAACTGTGTCTTAGGCCAAAACAACCCTTAATACTTAAACAATGGAATTTATGCAGGATATGTTCTCTTAGCATAATGGAATCAACCAGAAATCAATAATAGAAATATTTCTAAAGAAGTAGAAATTAAACAGCACATGTCTAAATAATCCCTGGGTCAATGAGAAATTCTCAAAGGAAATAAAAATTATACATAGCTGGATGAAATGAAAGTATAGCATATCAAATATTTAGGAGACAACTAAAGGAATGCAAAGAACAAAATCTGTAGCACTAAATTCTTACATTAGAAACAAGAAAGGGTCTGAAAACAATAAACTCCTACTTCAAGAAGTTAGGAAAAAAAGACAAAATATACCCAAATAAAGGAGAAGGAAGGAAAGGTAAGAGCAGAGATCAATGAAATTGAAAACAGGAAAATAATAGAGAAAATCATTGAAAACAAAGCTGATTCTTCAAAAAAGAATAAAAACAAGAATATGAATATCTACTGATATTAACAAAAAGAAAGAGTAGACATAAATCACCAATGATTATGTCAGGATTATAATAGAGAAATCACTGCAAATCCTGTAGCTCCTGAAAGGAAAACAGGTGAATATTGTGAATATCTTTATGATCATAAATTAACAGCCTAGGAGAAATGGACCAATTCCTTGAAACCATAGCTATCAAAACTCAACCAAGGTGAAACAGACAGTAAATTGTCTTACAAACATTAAAGACATTTAAATTTATAATTAAAAGTCTTACAAAAATGAAATAGCCGGACCCATTTGGCTTCACTGGAGGATTCTATCTGTTTTAGTGTATGCAGGCTGCTGTAACAAAATACCACAAAATGGGTAGCTTATAAACAACAGAAATTTATTTCTCACAGTTCTGGAGTCTGGAAAGTCCATGAACAGGGGACCAATGTGGTCACATTTTGGCAGGGGCCTTCTTCCTGATTCATAGCTGGTACCTTCTCACTGTGTCCTCATATATGGAAGGGTCAGGCAAGCTCTCTACGGCCTCTTTTATAAAGCCACTAATCCCATTCATGAGGGTCCTATCTTCATGACCAAAGCACCTTGCAAAGGCTCCACTTCTTAATACCATCATATCAGGCACTAGGATTTCAACATATAATATTTGGGCAGTGGGGGGATGGGGAGTGGCCACAAACATTCAGACCATAGCACTACTAAATATTTAAAATATTAACATACTCTTCCTAAAAATTAAAGAGGGCATATTTCCCAATTTATTTTATGAGGCTGTTGTTACTGACAAAGACAGTACAAAAAGAAAAAGAAAACTACAGACCAGTATCTTGCATGAGCTTATGTAAAAATCCTCACCAAAATCTTAGCATGACAAATTCAAAATGTAAACAAACAACTATACACCATGACAAAGAGGAACTTATTTCAGGTATGCAAGGCTGGTTCAACATTTGAAGGTCAGCCAATGTAATCTCTCTCAACAAGCAAAAGAATAAAAGTCATTTAATCACATGAATTGATATAGAAAAAGCATTTGGTACAATTCAACACTCATTCATGATAAAAACTCTCAGCAAGCTAGGAAAGGAGAGGAATGCCTCAACTTGCAATAAAGCATCTAGAAAAAAAGAAGTGCAGTTATCATCATACTTAATATGGAAAGACTGCTTTTCCCCTAAGATTGAGAACCTGACAAGAGTGTCTGTTTTCACCATTCTTATTTAACATTACTGGAAGTGCTAGCCACTGCCATAATACAAGAAAAACAAATAATGAGCATTTAGATCAAAAAGGAAGTTATACAACCATCCCCATTTACAGATGACATGAATATCTACATAGAAAAATCCCAAGGAATCTTCCAACAAAATAAAACTCCAAGAATTAATGAGTTCAGCAAGGTTGAAGGATATAAGAGCACCACACACAAAAAGTCAATTGTATTTCTATATACTAACATAAGCACTAGAAAAGAAGAAAAATATTCTTTATATTCACTCCAAAGAAAATGCAACTCAATAAAACCTGTACAGGCCTATTTGCTGATAATTGCAAAATGCTGTTGGAAGAATTCAAGGTAGATCTAAATAGGGCAAGCACACTGTTTCATGTAAATACACTATATCTCCCCAAATTGACATATAGGTTAAATTCAATTCCTATTGAAACCACAATTTTTTTATGTGTGCAAATAGATGAGCTTATTCTAAAATTTTTAGAGAAATGCACGAGCTCTAGAATAGCTGAAGCAACCTTGACAGAAATAAAATGGGAGGAGTTGCCCCACCAGATAATAAGTCTTACTATATAGCACAGTAATCAAGATACTGGGGTACTTGCAGAAGGGTTGTGATAGCACATAGGTTAATGAAACTGAGTGGACAGTTCAGAAATAGACCTAGATAATTATGCTTATATCATTTTTAACAAAGATACAAAAGAAATTCAGTAAAGGAAGGATAGCCTATCAACTGCTCAAGGTGTTGGAGCAATTGGACCTGTATAGATTGGAAACAATCATGTCTTAAACCTTACATGGTGATACAAAAAGAAACTCAAAATGGGTCATTGACTTAACAATAAAACACTATACAACTTTTGGAAAGAAAATGTAGGAGAAAATACTCAGGATTTAGGTCTAGGTGAGGAATTCTTAGATTGGATACCAAAAGCAAAATCCATAAAGAAATAATGATAAATTGGATAGTTTCTATATTAAAGGAACTGTTGCTATGTGAAAGACCATGTTAAGGGAATGGAAGGAAAAGATACATATTGAGAGAAAATATTTGCAAACCACATTTCTGACAAAAGACTGTGTCTCTGAAAATGAGACAGTAAAAACAAAAAGTACATTTAGAAAATGGTCAAAAGACATGAAAAGTCATTTCACTGAAAGTGATATGCATAGAGTATGTAAATACATGACAAAGGTATTCTCAGCTATCAGGGAAATGCAAATTAGAACCACAATGAACTATGTACTTATCAGAACATCTGAAATTAAAAAAAAAAATTGACAACACTAAATGCAGGAGAAGATGAGAAAATAAAATGGTATAGTTTTTTTTTTTTTTTTTTTGGAAAACAGGCTGGCAGTTTCTTATAAAACTAAATATGTAATTACTGTAGGACCCAGCAGTTGAACTCATGGACATTTATTCTAGAGAAGTGAAAACTTATGTTCATGCAAAAACATGTATACCAGTGTTTATAGGTGTTTATTTATAATAGCCAAAGCCTGAAAACAGCTCAGATGTCCTTCCGCAAATTAGCAGGTTAAACAGACTATGTGGCATATATGTACCATGGGATTCTCCTCAGTAATAAAAACAAAAACTGAAAAGCAGACTGTTCATATATGCAGCAACTTGGATGATCTCCAGAGTGCTATGCTGAGTGAATGAAAGAGCCAATCCCTAAAGATTACATGGTGAACTACTCAATTTCTATAATATTTTGGAAATGAGAAAATTTTAGACATGGAGACAATTTAATGGTTTCCAGGGACTAGGGACAGGGTGGGGGAACATGAAGGATATGGGTTCTGTCTTGACTGTGGTGATAGATACACGAACCTATACATGTGAGAAAATTGTATGGGACAAGGGGCGCCTGAGTGGCTCAGTCAGTTCAGCGTCTGCCCTCGGCTCAGGTCATGATCTCAGGGTCCTGGGATCGAGCCCCACATCGTTCTCCTTGCTCAGTGGGGAACCTGCTTCTCCCTCTGCCTCTGCCTGCTTCTCACCCTGCTTGTGTGCACATTCTCTCTCCATCTCTCTGTCAAATAAATAAATAAAATTTAAAAAAAATTGTATGGAACAAAATAGACAAACCCAACAAGTCCAAGTGAAATTGGGAAAATCTGATTAAGGTCAGTGCATTGTATTTATTTCAATATCCTGTTTGGGACATTTTATTATAGTTTTGGACAATGTTAGTACTGGGGGAAACTGGCTAAAGAGTACATGGGATATCTTGGTATCCTTTCCTACAACTGCATGTGAATCTACAATTTTCTCAATAATGAATTCAGTTATAAACAAACAAAAAACTTAGATTCTAACAAGTGTTAGTCTTGCTATTGAAATGAATTAAAGCCTCCCAATATAATTGTATTGGGGGGGGGAGATATCGAGAGATTGAGAAGGAGAGAGAGAGAGAGAGAGAGAGAGAGAAAGAGAATCACCTAGTCATGATCAGGAAATAAAATGGTTACTATTAATTAAACAAAAATGAAAGTGTGATCTACTTAAAGTTCTCAGTGGTAAGGTTGGAAATCCACATATGCTGTGAATGTCTGAAATACTGACACATACACACAGAACACTACTTAAGACACATTGCTTCCACATCAGTGTCTTGACCAGTCCTGGGTTCATGCTAAGTATTCTAGTAGAATGTTCTAATCCAAAAGAGAACTTAGGAATTAGAGCAGATTTACATTTGACTTAGCCTCTTTTTATTTCTGTGGTATTCATTGCATACACTGTAATATGTTTTCTTGTCATATACCTGTGATGCATCATTATCTTACAATATCTAAAATCTACACAGTTTCACTATTACTTATGTTCCTTCTGATGGTTTTTCCGGTGTGCTCCAGCTCCGCCATTTGTTGAGTAATTTGGATGCAAATATATTTAAATTTAGAATTTAATTCAAAATCTCTATTTTGTATATTATTGGATTGTCATTTGAGTGATTATATACCCATATGCATGCATATTTATATATATGAAAAACTATGCTGTATATATTAGAAAGCATTATAAAGAATTAAAGTATAATCACATACTGTAGATAAAATCAGTCTTAAAAGTTTACATATATTTACTGCAATCATAATTGCTTTAAAATTTAGATAAAAATATGCTTTCTGGGCAATTTTTGCTACCTTAGTATTTTATCTATATTTTCAACATTGAAAATTGTTACTATTTTACATACAATAGTTGGCAGTATTTTTAAAAATATGCTTTTTTGAGGCTAATAAAAAACCCAAGAATTCATCATTGAGAAGGCAATGGACTTGAGTGTAAAAGTACCCTGATTTCTTGTGTAATATTTAAATCTTCATTGCTTCTAGGTACTCATGTACCATGAGGTACTTAATAGTCAAAAGCATAATCTTTTGAAAAAGATTGCTGTGGGTTAGGTGAGAAAGAATAGGACAAAGTATGGGAAAATTACTGTTTTTAAATATATACCTTATTTTGCTTTTCACTTATTTCTCAGTTTTTCTATCTCCAGAATATAAAAAAAAATAAAATAAAAACCTCTCAGCTGTCTAATATGTGGATTCATTACATTTATTACAAAGATGCTTAGTAAAGATTGCTATTTTAACTTTAGAGTAAAGATATTCCAAAATAGGAGAGACGGTTCCGTTTACTCAATATTAGAGTAAAAATCTTATCTGTCTTTGGGGTAGTTGAATTTCCTGTCTAACTTCTCAAATGTTTTGTGTTATGGAAACCTCAAATGTATTTTGTTAAATTCTTTTCCCTTAAGGTTTAGACTCAAGTGTAATTTAAAGGAAATTCCATCCATATGTTTATAATTTAATATGTTAGGCTAGTTTTTCCTTTTTTTTATATTTGGTGTCCAAGAATTCTCTTGAGCTACTTCTTTCAGAGATCTTTTGGCAAGATTAGACTAAATCACAAACCAAAAATTTAAGTTTGGAATTCAACATACATCCATAATGTCTAGGTTCTGAGCAATACCAAGATGTTTTCTCATTTTCATTCTAAATGTCAGAGATACAGAGTTGAAGATTACTCTTTGTCACTAAAATGACATTAAAGGACATTGCAAATAATTCTAGTTAATGTTAACTCAGAGTCAATAGATTTTCTTATTCTTAAATTGTATTTTATTTTGGAAAAAGAGTAGTATTCTTAATAATTCTTTAAAATTTCTCTGTCTTAGTATTTACTATTTAACGAGAGTGACTGTTCAATGAACTATTTTAACTGCACATCTTCATATAGTCAACCATTTCTGTCAAATATTTTCTAAATGTCTAGTCTTTAAATATAGGCAGTGCTTTTTTTCTATCCTAGCATAAACCATGCATAGTAAACATGAATGATTTGGCTGTAGAAATATAATCTTCATATATGCAAGTGAGTATTAATTTATGGTCTGCCGTGGAGCATATTAATTTATGGTCTGCATGCTATGGTCTGAGAACTAGATAATCTATGCAGATACTCTCTATTTTTTGAATCTAAAAAAGACTTTATAAGCATGTGACATGAACCTTGGAAACAATAATGAAACATAGAAATTCATATTCAGAATACATTGGGAATAACTATGATTTTGTCTCAAGTCTTCATTTGCTGCATATAATGGTAGTGAAAATGGATTAAACAGAAAAGTGATTTGACATGGAGGAATTATTTTCTGCAAGTACTGCTGACATTCCTGAATATACACAAAAGTTTAGCTCAGTCTGCTAAATAATAGTATTAAAATCATATGCAACCCAATTAAAATGTATGTGTGTACTGTGTGTGTATATATTTTTATGTGCATGTATATATGTATACACACACGTGTGTGGTATATATTTTTTGAGGTGACTTGGGAAAGCACTTTAAGGGTACTGAGACTTTTTTTTCAATTTCCCTCTTTTGAACAAGAAATTTAATATTTGTTCATAGAGGAAAGCTGGACTCCAAAAGAGTATCTTGTTCTGAGGCTAAGAACGTGAGAACCATCATGGAGTGTTGGTACCACTACTTTCCTCTCCATCTAGTCCTCCTGGCCTTTGGATTTTTCTTTTATAAGAAACACAAGAAGGTGGTATTGGCTACTAAATTCTGTAGCCCTCTAGATGGTTTGATGGGATGAAACTAAACTCTTCTTGACCCTCGCTCTCCATGAATCAAGGGGCATTGAGATCACATACTTTGCTGTGTTTGGGTCAGGATACTGATGTTTATCCTGAACATTTGTAAAAGAAACAATTTGATATAGTGGCAATAGCTCTGAATTTTGTGATGAAAGATCTGAATCAAGTCCTGTCTCTGCCACTTACTAGTCAGGTATTCTGACATTGGTCCATGCACCAATACCTACCTAATAGAATTTCTATAAGCATCATGGAAAATGTACACTAAAAGTGTTTTAAAAATAGATACATTATACAAATGTAGAGTTACTACATCTGGAGGTTGTGCTTACATTATACTGGTAGCATTTCATCCTCTTCATTTGAACCTTCAGTGCCTCTTAAAATTTAAATATTCAGAATAGGGGAACATGTCTGAGTCCAAAGATCTGAGGGAAGAGCATTCCACCCACAAGATCCTAAGGCAGGAATAAACATGGCCTCTTCAAAGAACAAGAGGAAAGTCAGCATGACTGGAGCAAAAAGGGAAAGTAAGAAAGGATGGGAGATAGGAATCAAGGCCAGGGAGTAAGGTTGGTGGCAGATCATGTGAAACTGTGATTAAGCGTTTTCATTTTATTCTAATTGTAATAGAGGCATTATCAAGTTGCAATGAGAGAGTTATGTCATTTTATTAAATTTTTTAAAAATTTTTTGACTGCTGCATACCAACTAGACAGAAGTATTAGTAGGCATTTCAGAAGTAGTAATGCTGAAAGGGGCGGTGGTGGTTTCCACAGGATAGAGGCAATGAAGGTGGAAAGAAATACATGGATCTAGGAAGTCATTTGAAGAAATGAGGTATTAGAACTTGCTGACAAAATGTGGGTCAGAGAGAAACTAGGTTTTTGACTTGAGCTGTTGGACGGATGGTGGCACCATTTGCTGGGATATAAACGATGGAAAGAAAACA
This sequence comes from Callorhinus ursinus, assembly GCF_003265705.2. Classification (NCBI taxonomy): domain Eukaryota; kingdom Metazoa; phylum Chordata; class Mammalia; order Carnivora; family Otariidae; genus Callorhinus; species Callorhinus ursinus. Next base: position 7,988,992 of record NW_027397073.1, on the reverse strand, counting down.
AATTTGCAGGAGGCTGGGGATCAGGAGTGCAATTTTGTAATGTTAAGTTGAGGTGGAGATTTCTTTGGACATCCAGGTGGAAATACAGAGTCACTGTGTGTCTGAAGCTCAGGAGAGGTTAAAGGACTGGAGATAAGAACTTGGCATTCAATGGCAAAGACGTTCTATTTCACATTAGCATGCTTTGGACTCTGCAATGTTTAGAGGGGAGCAGCAGAGAGAAACAAAGGAGGCCAAGGAGGAGGAGGTAACAGAATAATGAGAAGCATGTGGTGATAAGGAAAAAATATGACAAATGTGTTTAAAGAGCAAGGAATTTTCAATTGTTGTAGAACATCGTTGAGGTCACATTAGGCAAGGTTAAAAAATGAATATCCAATTAGGCAGTGTTAAGGTCATCTGTGATCTTGACAAGTGGGATTTCTGTGGAATAGAGGGTACAGATTTCCAGTTGAAATGGATGGATGAAAGAATGGGATGTGAGGAAATGAAAGCAGTGAAAATAAACAACACATGAGATAAACTCTTTTGTCATAGGAGCAGAGAAATGGGGGCATTACCTCGTGGAGAAGGGGGTGATGATCCAGTCAATTGCTGGGGGTATACTGAGGGAAATGACCCATACAGAGGGAAAATTCATGTGACGCCCTTGAAACAACCGTGACAAAGTTTTTAATATCCCCATTTTATAGATGAAGAAACTTTCACATAAATTTCCTAAGGTCACGAGATGATAAATAACAAAGCAAGAAATGGCCAAATTATGGAAAGAATTTGAAGTCATATTTCTGTGATTTCAAAGTCTAATCTCTTTTTCACTATATCACTGGTGTAGGCTGAACGATGCTCCTCGCCTCCCAGAGATGCCCACATCTTAATATCTGGAGCCTGTAATGTGTTACCTCATGGTAAAAGAGATTTTGCAGGTGTGGTTAAGTTAAGTATTTTGAGCTGGGGAGATTATCCTGCATTATCTGGATGGGATCAATATAATTGCAAAGGTCCTTACAGGAGAAGAGAGGAAAATCAGCGTTGGCAGTAGGGGATATGATGATGGGTATAAAGAGTTGGAGTGGTCTGATGAAATGGCCATGAGCCAAGGAATGTAAGTGGCCTCTAGGAGCTGAAAAGGGCCAGGAAATGATCCTCCCCTTAGAGTCTTTAGAAGAAACCAGCCCTGCCCACACTTTGATTTTAGCCCAATGAGATTTATTTTGGGCATCTGAACTTCAAAATTGTAAGATAATGAATTTGTGTTGCTTTAGGCCATTAAGATTGTGGTAATTTGCTACAGCAGCAATAGGAAACTAATCTGTCACTTTTACTATGTTAGTTAACTCTTTGCAGAATTGTCTATTGCTCCTTAGTTCAAGTTATATGTGTTTTATCATGGCACTGTCCAGTGATTATACTGAATAAACAAATACTAACTTCTATATTTAAAACATTGCTTTACTTGACCATCAAGACAAGGATGACAGGGCACCTGGGTGGCTCAGTTGGTTAAGGGGCTGCCTTCAGCTCAGGTCCTGGAATCCAGCCCTGCATTGCATCTGGCTCTCTGCTCAGCAGGGAGTCTGCTTCTCTCTCTGCCTCTGCCCTCGCCCCACCCACACCCCTCCTGCGCATGCTCTCCCCCCCCCTCAAATATATAAATAAAATCTTAAAAAAAAAAAAAAAGACAAGGCGACAATCTTACACAACTTCTTGGGTAGTATATTTGAAACTTCTGAAGATTACTCTGGCAAATACTAGGCCCTCAGTAGCCCTTAACAGGGAGAAGCTACAAATCTGAGGGCTTCCAAATTGCCTCTTGAACTCTGGAGTGTGGGTTTCTAAAATCTTGTCTTGTCCAGAAAAATATTTACCTTGCCCCATCTCTTCTCTTCTAGATGTTCTGTATAACTTTTAATGAATCAGTAATTTTGTGATTTGGAGGAGTTGAGCTTTTTAAAGGCTTCTTTGATATGATTTATAATTCAAAGGATGAATTTTAATCTCTGCCACCAATATGGTCATAGCTCTTTACCCTGAAAATTAAATTCCAGATAATACATAAGAAATAAAGCTACCAAATAATATCTGGCATGCTTTTATGTGACTAATGCTTTGCTTTAGTAAGAAATAAGAGTGAATGAAGCAAAGTATTTGGAAATATTTTGCATAGGTATGGCTCACAAAAGTCTACATAAAATATAACAATCCTGCTTCTGATTCCAGTTTTTTCTCTTAGCTTTTAGATGTGGGATACATTTTAGCCAATTTGGTTTATTAATGTAAAGAATGTACAATTGGGGAAATGAAACAGACTTTAAGAATAGTTTTTTTAATCAAAAATTTTTATAACTGCATTTCAAAAGTAAACATGACAATCATTTGGACTATATTCTCCAAGTTTCATTATTAAGCCTGTGAAAACTTTCCAGTCAGCTAACACAGAGTAGTTGGCAGCTATGCACATTCCATCAAATGGGTGTGAGAAAATATTACTGAATCTTATTGACAGGAAGGGGCTTTCTTTTGCTCAGTGCAAAGTGTAACAAGATCTATGAAGAACTTCTGATTTAGCCTCATACATTCTTTAGGAGCAAGTGTGAATTGGGTAAATGATGTAGGAATTTTGCTTAGGAAATGCATAGGAAAACTGGAATAGTTGGTGGTTTCAAACCCTGAAATGGACATAAATACTGGAAAATGTTGACGGATCCAATATTAAAGAAAATCTATAATTTTAACAAATAGCTTTTAAATAACAAAAAATGGAAACCATAACCGCTCTTTTTAGCACTACCTAGTTTGTTGTGGAACTGTGATAGGAATTATTTTATAGGGTAATTCACTTTCACATTATAAATTAATAACAATCATAATTTTGAGTTATTGGCTTTTTGCTCTTCGGGATTTTATTTTTATTTTTTAACTAATATTTATGGGCATAGTTACATTGTCCTCTACATTCTTTAATTTTTATGAAATTATACAAAATGATATTTACATGGTGATGCATATTCCAGATTCAGGGTTGCCTGTCCAACTTTGGAAAGTGGTAGGATCTTCGACATGACCACAATTTTTCAGTGCTCTTTCCAATAAAATGTGCACTCTGACTGTTAGCCACCTGGAAAGAGTAGCAAGATTATACTTATATGAAAATAAGATTCAGCAGTGCTTTATAGTTCCACAGCTAATACTAATTTCATTTTTGGCATTGTTCTCAACAGATATTTTGGTTTATTTATTTGGCGCTATTAAGTTGGATTAGATTGCATGAGAAAATTGGGATCGTTTGTGGTTTTGTTCACTGAAACCTTGAAATTTAAACATAAATATTAGGAAATGCCAAGGAATTCAACAAGTGTCAGGCTTCCATGCAAATAGGTAATAAAAGTAACATAGGTTTTGTATATATTGTTAGAAGAAACATACTTAAGCTATAAACTCAAATCTTAGATAAAATATCTTTATGTCACATTATTTGTTCACTGGTGAGACATTTCAGGAATATTTTAAAACAGAACTTGCCCAAACCTGATTGTACCCTAAGTTTACATAAGAGTAGTTAAATTATGTTATATCCTCCAAGAAATTCTAAATGATCTGAACCTAAATTGGTAATTGGCAGGCAAAGCATTATAAGAACTTCAAGATGATCAGCCTGCCAGAAAAAAGAAATTTTCATTTTCCAAGCTTCATTACAAGTGATACATTGGCATTTTATAAAATGGAAATGGATTGTGGATTTTTGGATCTTTATTCCTCTATTCATATTCCGAAGAAGTAAAACTGATCACTTTCTATGTCTGACCTTATAAGGTTTTTATTTTAAATGTTTTTTTTTTTATGGTCTTTGTTTGTTTTTGGTTTTGTTTTCTTCTTAAAGCAGAGAAGACATTGTTATTGTCTGGGAATGGTAGTAATGACATCAAGATATGATGTGGAGAAATTATTCTGAAATAGATTTTTTTAAAGAAATGGAGTTAAATTTTTTTTACCATTGAGCATTATCTAAGAAATATATTATTTTTCTCAAATAATTTTTTACTGAAAACCTAGACTAAAGAAGCATCACACATGGCTTCAACAACTCTGGGAAAGAGTAAGATGTTGTAAAGACTTAGGAAGCAGGGAAGAGTCAGCTAAGAAAAGGGTGGGGCTTATTATATAAATTCCATGCCAATTCTTTAAAATAAAGTTAATTTCTAATTGATCAGATAATGCAATTTATAATTTGATAATGACTGATAGGAAACATAAATATATGTGTTTTAAAATGTTTTCATTTATGCTTTTACTACAAGGCCTTTTTGTGCAAGTATTTCCTGCCTCAATATGGTTCCAAAATCTCACTATCACAGCAAATATAAACTATAACTGCCTGTGTAATTTGCCACAGTGTATGGATTTTTTTTTTTTTTAATATAATACCCATGGGCAGAACCTGAGCTTTCCTGCAGTGGTGTGATCTCGCCGTTTGCTGTAATTGTTCACTTACCTTCCTGTTACAACTGGAGTCTCATATTTCCTATTTAGTGTTCTCGTGCAAAACTTTCCTAAGAATATTTTTTTTCTGCTTTAGATCCATACAGTATACGCATTTTTATTATACTAATCACATGTGCATGTTTGACGGGCCACACTTTAAAATACAGTATGGTGTTTTACTTTTCTGAATATTAAAAACTGATTTTTCTTTTTCACGTTTTATCAGAGTGTATGGCATCATATCTAAAGTAACAACTGTTCCTTAGCACTATGTTTTGAATCTGTATTAATCTATTTACTCTTTGCTTATGGCTTTTATTAACATTATTGTGTGTGCATTAGCAGTCCTATGCTTCTTAGGGAAAAAAAATCCAAGAAGGGTTTCATTTAGAATTCATTTCCTATAGGTTAATGGAAAGCAAGAAGTATAAACATAAAAACAAATATCCCTTTGGACCCTATTTGATTCTGCCCTGATAGTATAACTTCTGCCAAAAATGCTTTTATTTCTGGTCTACCTCATTCTTCAGATAATACATAAGACATCTGTCACTTCAGAGAGACTTCTTTAAGTATATAGGTATGTGTTGAATCACAATACACTGTTTATTTCTTTCAAAGAGAGTTAAACTTTGTGAGTCTTAGTTTGATTTATTGCTTTTGGTTATTAACAAGATCCCCGGATGGCAGAATCCATGTCTGTTTTATTCACTATCACAGAAGAAGCCCAGTGCAAACTTTCTGCTCAGATGTCAGGCCTGTAAGAGATGGAGAGAGTCAAGCATAGGTCCCACTAACTGATAACCTGAAGGACGAGAAACCAAGGGGAGGTGAGCGTGGGGAGAGAGGGGAAAGTCTCTTGCTTAGCAATCTGATCGCTCAAAGGAGAAAGTTGAGGGGAGGTTTGTGCAGGGAATGGACACATCAGGGTGACCAAAGCAAGGGTCATGGAAGCAGGATGACAGAGAGGAGCCTGTGGGGATTTATGAGCCCCAGACTTGCAGTTCGTTTAGGCTAGGATGAGATGAAATTCACTGAAAGCACAATATCAGGATCACTTGACTAATTGTGGTGTGATTTGGTGGGAGATACTGGAGCATAAACATAGCCAAAATGGAAATCTGCCAAATGCATTTCTGAAATAACCTAAAAGATGATCTTACTATTGTGAATATAGGTATTTTGAAGTTGTAGGCTTTTGATACGGGGAGGCAGTGGCTCTGGATTCAAATTTCCTTAATTCCCAAACTGGGTCGGCCCCTTCAAAGTGTATGACTTGGGCTGGTTACGTTAGATCCCTAAGCCTTGGTTTCTTCTAGGATGGTGATAATAGCACTGAATATTTCACTGAATAATATGAATATGATATAGAAATTGATTTTACCTTTATTACATGAAATGAAGAGCTTTTTGGTAAATCTCATTTATCTGTTGCTATCCTTGTTTTTTTTTTAAGTATACCATCTCTCTTTTAAAAGAGAGAAAAGAAACTGAAGAAAAATGATACAGTAGTCCAAAGTGACATATAAGTGCCTTGTTTAGCACTGAAGAAAACTGTCACCTTGCCTAAGAGACAGCCTGGGCCAGCCAGTCTGCGGCATTTTTCCATTTAATGGTCACAAGAACTAACTGAAGTACAATGATATTTCTGTCTCCCCTTACAGATAAGGATAATGAGTCAAAGGCAATTTATGTAATTTGTCCAAGATCCATCTATGTGGGAAGTGACAGAATCAGAGTTTGAATCAGTATAATCTGGAACTCAATGTCTTATACATTAAACTTCTCTTTCGTGAAAAATAATGTTTAGTAGTATTATTTATAGAGCAGACCCATCATATTTCATTTATTTGGTTATGTACGACATTAAAAATACTTGTAGTCATCAGGGTAGCCTGATTGTATTAACATTTTAATGCTTTATTGAAGTGTAGTAGATACAAAATATTGCACATATTTAATGTGTATAATTTGATGAGTTAGATTGTAGACATGCACCTGTCAGCCCATCACCACAATCAAAGTAATAAATACATCCACCACCTTCAAGAGTTTCCTTGTGCCCCCTCCCTCCTTTTTGTGGTGAGGGCAATGCAAAATTCAGAGTAAGAAACCAAAGAGTCAATAGCATTAAAATATTTTCTCATGGATCAAAGGCTTTGTGCTACAACCACTGACAAATACTTTCACAGTCATTGAAATAAAACATGAGGAACATGCACATATGTATAGGGAAATGAGTGCTTTAATAGATACACATAAGGATTCAATATCCCCATTTACACTTGCTTGAGAAACACTTTAGAACAGGAAAAACTATTCAAGTTCAAGGACTGAATGATTAAACCCAACTCAATTTTGTTTAGTCAGATATGAAAAAATGCATAGTTAATTGGTAGGCAAGGTCTCCACATACCAGAATCCAATTATAGAGTCTTCAAAACAATAGTGAAATAAAAGTTAATGAAACATTTTAAAGACATTATAATTTTATGGTACTGATTTATTTTGAAAAATGGCAAGGATAAATTTAAATTTAATATGCTAAAATAAGTTTTCTGTTTTTATTTTGGAATTCCAGCTGAAGGAAATATCAGAAATATCATTAAATAGTGAACAATGAATATATACATACACACACACACACGTATAGGTATAATTATATGTGAACATATACATAAAATACATGGTGTGCTTCTAAAAGTTCATTTTCTTTTTTAATATTTTTCTCGGTTTACTAATGGTCCTAGAAATTTGGCCAGCTATATTATCATTGCCCTCTGAATTGCAGTAAATAAATGTAGGGAACAATTGCTCCAAATCAGCACTAATTCAAATGCACTTGGACATGTACCAAGGCTAACAAAAATAATTACAGCCATGAATCTATATTATTATAAGTGTTATAATAAGAGTGAATTGGTTTGGCACCTCTACAGAACACTTGTTAAAATGTGTTTTTTTCTTACAACTCGAAAGTGATATACATTTAATATTATGTGTTTTTTTTTTTCAGTAAAGACTTATTTTGTAAGTTAGCATATAAAGATTTATTCTGGGGGCGCCTGGATGGCTCAGTCGGTTAAGCGGCCGACTCTTGATTTTGACTCGGGTCACGATCTCACGGTCCTGGGATCAAGCCCCACACCAGGATCCGTGCCCAGAGGGCAGTCTGCTTGAGAATTCTCTCTCTCCCTCTTCTTCTGCCCCTCCCCCATTTGTATTCTCCTTCTCTCTAAAATAAATAAATAAACCTTAAAGAGAAAAAAACTCTCATTTTTTAAGTTGTTAGTATAATGAAACCCCTTCAGTTGGATTAAATGGATGGTTCGTAAGGAGACAGTTTATGATCTGTAACTATATGAAAGCAAATAAAATATGAGAGGAATTAATGTCATGTACATTAAAATGTTATTTATACCAGTAAATCTTATTTGATAGTAAAAATGGGTAATCTTATACAACCACAGAACTTTATTAATTTGCAGATTAACCTGCATGTTTTTTTCTATTTTTTATTATGTTTTGTTAATCACCATACATTACATCTTTAGTTTTTGATGTAGTATACCATGATTCATTGTTTGCATATAACACCCGGTGCTCCATGCAGAACGTGCCCTCTTTAATACCCATCCCCAGGCTAACCCATCCCCCCAACCCCCTCCCCTCTAGAACCCTCAGTTTGTTTTTCAGAGTCCATAGTCTCTCATGGTTCGTCTCCCCCTCCAATTTCCCCCCCTTCATTCGTCCCTGCATGTTTTAAGTGTTTATTTTAAAGAAAAGGGTCTACTTGCTGTCATCGATATAGCTAAGTTGAATAAAGTAATGGCTATTACATACTGATAAATAGGTCTGCTTTTACCAGTTAGTCTTTGTTATTTATATGGAAAGTGGCTTGTAATTCCTTTATAAAGCTTTGAAATTGCTAAGACTCCTCAGAGTTATCTATGCCGGGAAGCCTCTTCATTTCTAGGAGACAGTTCATCACTTCTTGAGCAGTTCTCCTTACAGTACCTCCTACATACCTTAGCAACTTAGCACTGACTTGACACATAATATGTACTAAAAAAGATTGATGGAATAAATAAATATATTTTACAGTGTGAATATGTATTTTTAATTTTTATGTGCTTGTCTCATCCACTGAACTACAAAATCTTTAAGACAAACACCATGTCTTATTCATAATATATTTTCTTAAATTTATCATAATATTAACCATGGGATGAGAATATTTCACGTATCAGTCTGATGTCATTTTGACTGCAAGTGACAGAAAACTCAACAACCACACCTTAAATAAAGTTAGGTAATCATTCTCACATGGCAAGAAAACCAGAGGTATGCATTCTAGATTTCATGCCACAACTCAATCATTAAATCAGGCTCTTTTCCTCTTCCTCTTCCACCATTTTAAATATTATATGGTGGCTGTTACACTTGCCTTCTTCCAGAATCATGTCTTGGTTTAGGCAGGAAGAAAGCAGAAGAAAAGAGGTTCTTATCTTGTGATTTTTTTCATGTTTTTTAGCTGGGAAACTTTCCCAACAGATTTCCCCTGAAATCTCAACCAGAAACAGTTCCTGTGCTGCCTTGAGACTAGTGAATGGTCAGTGAAGTGGAGGCCATCGTGGATGAGTTAGATCAATTAGGATTTAGCCCCTGGGATTAGAATAGGGGCTTATCCTCCCAGAGATCAGTAGATTCCGCCTTCCACTTAAACAGGTTGTGCTTGAGTTAGCAGGGAAAAGGGGATCACTGAGTAGTTAATGGACAATATATATTATAGTAAATATTACCTGAAAAGAATTGGATTTGTTATATGTCATATGCTATCCCCAGTTGCATCTTTATATTCTTATTTGTATTCATTTGGCAAAATGTATTATCAATTTCTGGTTTTTTGAGGATAGTTACAAATTCATAAGTTCTTCCATACTTTTAGTTACAGTGGAAAGGAAAATATGCAATATTTAAAGATACATTGTTTTTGTCAACCTTGTTTTTCAAATGTAGGTTTTGCTGTTATAATTGGAAGGGAACCTCAAATGTTAATTATGTTCTCTGTCTTTTCTTCAACCTGAAAAGATAAATATGAATTTAGATTCCATCCATCAGTTAACTGAGGAAACACAAATCATCCAGATGCCACAGTCATCAATAAAACCACCTTGTGACACGGTAGCACCTGCTTCCCCCCCCAGGGACACTTGTCATTCCTGTTTGCCACTTCAGGGGCTGCAATCACATGCCGCTCACAACGTCTATGTGCACTCATGCAACACCAATGAGTGGAATATTTGTGAAGAGCTTCTCCTTCGGGAACTTGAGGAAGTCAAAGCCAGAGCTGCCCAGATGGAGAAGACCATGCGGTGGTGGTCAGACTGCACTGCCAACTGGAGAGAAAAGTGGAGCAAAGTTCGGGCTGAAAGGAACAGCGCCAGGGAGGAGGGAAGACAGCTCAGAATAAAATTAGAGATGACAATGAAAGAATTGAGTGCATTGAAAAAGAAACAAAGTTTGCCACATCAAAAGGTGTTAGAAACCACCTGGGACCTGAAGCATCCTAGTTTCATAAAAGTGCCTTCCGCACCAGGAGACCAGTTTCAAATTGGTTCACAGACATGTAAGTCTATCAGAGAATGTCTGGTGAGAAGAGAATTTCCTACAAAGGACAATGCAGATAGGAAGGTAAGAGAAGAACTTGGCAGAAGAATCCAGAGATCATGATTGTATTTGAACGCTGTGTACGGTATTGGGGAGGAAAGGGAAAGTGGCAAACCCAGTGGTGACTGGGTTTGCTTGGGCTGCCATAACTACGTACCACAGACTGGGTGGCTTCAGCAACAGAAATTTATTTTCTCATAGTTCTAGAGGCTCTAAGTGTGAGATCAAGGTGTTGGCAGGTTTGGTTTCTCTGGAGACCTCTCCTTGGCCTAGAAATGGTCATCTTCACCCTGTATCTTCACATCATCTTTTCTCTGTGTTTATCTCCAAATTTCCTTGTAAAGAAACCATCTCTAGGCCCACCATCATGACCTCATTTTAACTGGATGACCTCTCTAAAGACCCTACATCAAATACAGTGTCATTCTAAGGTACTGGGGGCAGGGTAAGACACAATTCAGTAGCCCATATTATTGATCTTAGTAATAGTGTTAAGAAAAAGTAACTCAGCATTTTTTATGTGAAAATAAATTATTTAGAGAGATTTCTCTCCATTTACCCTAATTATGACAATAATAATAAATTATTCTTACAGTAGTTTAAACATTTCCCAAGGTTTGGGACTTTCGCCTCACAATTAATTCCTGTAAAATAGGTACCATTGCCAAATACCTTTATGGAATGCTTCACATTATCCACTCTTGGAATTTCTTGGTATTCTTGGAATCTTGAAGTTTTTGAGAATTCTGCACAAAATAAACTTTTTAAAAACTTTATTTTATATAGCAGTTCGTAATCTTATTTTTCCATTTTTTTAATCTGGTAAATACTATTAACAGCCCATGGAACATACTTTCAGAAACTTTAGGAATTCATTTTATCTCTTTAAATAATATCAGTTATTATTGTTACTCCTTTCTATTTAATTCCACCTCTAAAAGTATAAAGCATATCTTGCTTCTCTATAATTCCATCTAAAATTTTAAGTCTTTCTATGGTGTATGGGATTTATAATCAATATAACCTAGATTCCATTGTAAATGAAAAATTTCAAAGACTGAAATGTATTTCACTATAATGTAGGACATAGAAGAAAAAAAAATCTTGAGGAATGCAAGTTAAAGTTCAGTCATATACCTCTTAAAGACTGATAAAGAAATGAAAATAGGAATTTGATGCTGAATCATAACATCTTCCAAAAATATGTTTTCTTCATGATTTTTCTGCACTAGACTTAAAAAAATTAACAATAATTGTTTTTTTTTTCTTTTCAGGAAGAAGTTTTGATTATTGACCAGTTAAGATTAAATGAGGAGATGAAACTCAATCTTAACTGTCCTGATTCATTCAAGAATAGTGGTTCTGACAACTGTACACTGAAATCTTCATTAAGACTGCAGGCAATGACCCTGCCTTTGGAGAGTGAAGTGCCTGAAATTTCAGCTTTGCAGGTGCATCTGGATGAGTTCCAAAAAATTTTATGGAAAGAAAGAGAGTAAGTGTTAATCATTGTCTCTTTTAACCAAGTCTGATTTTCAAACTTATTTAAGCTAAGGCTAACAAACAGGCCATTTGATAATTAACCCATGATTAGTCATTAAGTACTAATATTTAAAAAATGAGTGTGATTTATATTCATTTTTTGAATTTTTTAAAATATCAAATATTTCATATGTAAATATTAAATAACACACTACTGTGCAGGCAGTGGGCCAAATAGGAAATCCAACAGCAAATCAAAATATGTCTCAATACATAAGAAAAAGAAAACACAATACTCTAAAATCCGTCGGATGCAGCAAAAGCAGAAGTTAGAATGAAATTTATGCTATAAATGCTTGTATTAAGAAAAAAGTTCAAATAAACAATGTTACACCACAAGGAACTAGAAAAAGAAGGAACTTAGCTGAAATTTAGTAGAGGAAGAAAATAACAAAGAAAAATCAGAATTAAATAAAATAGAGACTAGAATAAACAATAACAACATTGAAAAGTAGTGACCAATTTTTCAAAAAAATAAAATAAAAAACAAAATTGACAACACTTTAAGGAAAAAGAGAAGATTCAAAAACCAAAGCGAAATGGAGGAGAAAATTATACAACAGATAACCACAGAAATATAGAACGTGATAACATGTTACCATAAGCAAACTTAGAAAAAAAAAAAACCAGATAATTCCTACAAATGCACAAATTACCAATATTGAATCATGAATTTTGAATCCATGAAGTAAGAAATCTCCTTAGACCAATAACAAGAATGAAAGTTGAATTAGGAATCAAAAATCTCCCAACACAGAAAAGCCAAAGACCACACGGTTTCATTGGTGAATTCTACCAAAAATTAATGACAGTTTTATCAAAATCTTACAAATTTTACAAATAATTCCCCTAGGAATAGAGGAAATATGTTCAAAATCATTCCATGAGGCCATTACTACCCTGATACCAATGCAGGACAAAAACAATACAAGAACAAAAAATTCTAGTTTGCCCAATATAAGTATTGCTACTGTGACTTTCTTTTGACATACATTTGCATAATAAATATTTCTCCATCCCATCACTTTCAACCTGCAGGTGTCTTTAGGTCTAAAATGGGTCTCTTATAGGCAGCATATAGATGGGTTTTGTTTTTTTAATCTATTTTGACACCCTGTGTCATTTGATTGGAGCTTTTATTCCATTTACATTGAAAGTTATTGATAGATATGTATTTATTGCCATTTGGACCCTTACAACAGAGATGAAAGAATTAAAAAAGAATCAGAGTTGAAGAATGTAATAAACGAGATTGGAAACAGGCATGATGCAATGAACAACAGGCTGGAAAAATCAGAGGAATGAATTAGTGACCTAGAAGACAAAATAATGGAAAATAATGAGGCTGAACAAGAGACAGAAAGAAGAATTATACAACATGAGAATAGACTTAGGGAATCAGTGACTCTATTAAATGTAGTAATATTCATATTATTGGAGTCCCAGAAGAAGAAGAGAAAGAAAATGGAGCAGAAAATTTATTTCAAGAAATAATAGTGGAAAACTTCCCTAATCTGGGGAAGGAAACAGTCATCCAGATCCAGGAGGCACAGAGAGCTCCCATGAAAATAACAAAAGCAGGCCAACACCAAGACATATTGTAATTACATTTGCAAAATATAGTGATGAAAAAATATTAAAAGCAGCAAGACAAAAGAAGTCCTTAACTTACAAGGGAAAACCCATAAGGCTAGCTGGAGACTTCTCAACAAACTTGGCAAGCCAGAAGGGAGTGGCATGATATATTCAAAGTGGTGAATGGGAAGAATCTGCAGCCAAGAATACTCTATCCAGCAAAGCTATCACCAGAATGTACAAAAAGATAAAGAGTTTCCCAGACAAAAACTAAAGAAGCTCATGACCACTAAACCAGCCCTGCAAGAAATATTAAAGGGGGCTCTTGAGTGTTCAGGAGAGACAAAAAGGGACAAAGATAAGAAAGAATCAGAGGAAATCTCCAGAAACAATGACAAAACAAGTCAATTTTTAAAGTTTGGAGTAATTTATAGATCGTTAGTTTTTAGTTTCTATCGTTCTTTTATTATAACCTTGTTTTCATCATCTCTGGCAGATTCATCTTAATTGTATTTGAATCACTAATGTATATGGCTAGAATAGCCAGTGGATTTTCCAATTTTTACAGCATTAGTAGACTTCAGCAAGTCAATAAAAATGAAAAATATGTCAATATTTATAAGGGACAATCCACAATTTGTGAGTTATTGATTGCAGAAAAACATGCTTTATTTACTGTTCCTTTGTGGTATAGAGCAAAGAGCACTAGATTTGAGATTAAATGACCTGGATATTCTCCTTGGTTCTGACATATTCAGCTACATGATACTGGGTTAGCCAAGACTGTGCTGTTGTCTCCTTTGTAAAAATATGGATAGTGGTACCTATATTCCAGTTATCTATTGTTTTATAACAAAACTTACCACACGGTGGTTAGTGTTGAAACAACAATCACCATTCATTCTGTTCATGAAGCTTGAGCATGGCTTTGTGTGGACAACTCATCTCTCACTACATGTGCCTTCAGCTGGGATGGCTCAAGGCTGGAGGTGACTTGAAGGCTGGAGGCCACAATCATCTGAAGCCACCTCACTTACTCGCAGATCTGGTGGCTGCTTGGTTCTCCCGGGGTCCTAGTCTGAATACCTGCAGGTGCTCTATCCTTGTGACACTCTGATTCCTCACAGCGTAGTGGCTTGGTTGAAAGCGAACATCTTAAGGGTACAAAGAGAAATATATGGCGTTTTAATGACCTTGACTCAAAGTCATATAGCATCACTTCTGCCTTCATTGAATTCATGTGAGGATCAAACATGAATAATGTCTGTGAAAGTGACTACTAGTGTGAATTACTCAGTATGATTTGTTTGTTCTTTCTTCATGATCACTTTAGACAGTTATTAGCATTGTGTGGAATATATGATACACTTTAAAACCACCCAGGGGTGCCTGGGTGGCTCAGATGGTTAAGCGTCTGCCTTCGACTCAGGTCATGATCCCAGGGTCCTGGGATGGAGCCCCACGTCCGGCTCCTGGCTCAGCGGGGAGCCTGCTTCTCCCTCTGCCTCTCCCCCTGCTCATGCTCTCTCTCTCTCTCTGTATCTCTGTGTCTTGAATGAATAAATAAAATCTTTTAAAAAAATTAAAAAATAAAAATAAAATACGGTACACAAATCTGAAAATCATTATTTTTCCATCTCTTTACTTATAAGACTCTTAATTGGGCAGAAAAAAATGGGAAAAAATAAGTATGAATATAATTATATGTTATATAATGGTTTCAATTTTCCTGGTTTATATGGATTGGAATAATGATAACATGCCCACAAACCTTTCGCAGGTGGTATAAGCCCTTTATATGCCATTCTTTATCTGTTAGCCAGAAATTTCTCATTAGTCCCTCTGAAATTTATTCCCACCACTAATTCCCTTTTTCAGATGCTTTGTCTATACCTCACCATATGAATCAATTGTGATAATCCAATCATAATACAATAGGTTGTAATAATATTCCTGTGTATATAATAAATATGTTATTCTACCATCAAATATAAATTCCAAATATAGGTAATCAACATTAGTGGGAAGGAGAAAAAATTGAATTAATTTTTAGGCTTGTACCCATATTAAAATTTAATATCAGGGGCGCCTGGGTGGCTCAGTCATTAAGCATCTGCCTTCGGCTCAGGCCATGGCCCCGGGGTCCTGGGATCGAGTTCCGCATCGGGCTCCCTGCTCAGCGGGAAGCCTGCTTCTCCCTCTCCCTCTGCCTGCTTGTGTTCCCCCTCTTGCTGTGTCTCTCTCTTTGTCAAATAAAATCTTTAAAAAAATTTAATTTCATCTGGAACTGTAAGTCGCAGTCAAGTTCTAACCTCTGTGTTTTATTTCTTGAAGGATTTAACTTTTTAGTAGTTACAGACTTCTCTCACACCCACTCACAGTGTTACTTCCCTGACATAATGTGGCAGAACCATATGAAGCTGTTCCTTCCTACATGTAAACTCCCCGAGGTGCCAGTTTTAATGATACACATGTGTATCTCTACACTCCCACTCAGACACTCACACACACATTATATTTGACTCCCTGGGAATAAATTAACAATCCCTATAGTAAGTAAATTCTCCAATTCACTGGGACTTCAATATATAAACCATAGTTAGGCCAGAAAATAAGGGGGAAAGGAGACCTCTGATTCCACTTTGTGTCCTCACTATTCTCTTTAATAAACCGTCCCATGGGTGTTATGTGTCCATGAATCAACATCAGCATGCAGTCCAGACGAAGCAATCACAAAGCCTTTTTTTCTATCACCAGAGAATGTTTCCCAAGGATATAGTATACACTGTTGCAATAAATCTGTCTAACTTTTTAAAACTTCCTCCTGGAATCTCAGCATGTGGATGGGCCAGAGTTGAGAACATGTGAATGTAATTTTTTCTGTTCCCAGCTAATGGGAAAATTCTCTTGACTAGAGCACAGGATTCAGCCAAGAGAACTCAGGGGATCCTTTCCACCATTGTCACTGGTGAGAACCTCCTTATCAAAAACAGTAAACTTTATTATATTATTTGCATTCTGAGTGCTGATCAGTTTTATGAAAAATAATTATCCAGTATCTACAAGTTCCTCATGTATTGAGGATTTATATATCTTTGATCTCTTAGATAAAGACTTCCTAGGTAGAAAAGGTGAGGTGAGGAGGGGAATCTGATCCTCTGACAGAGCGAGGCATACCTAGACATTTAGGGGGAGGAACTTGGGCAATGTGAGATCTTAAGTAAAGATGAGGTAGAATATTTTACCATTTAGAACCAGTTCTCAAATTAAACTGCAGATGGCACCTGTATCCCTTAGAAAGTGTTTGTTCCATGTCATTTAAGCAGAGCTTTAATACTCCCCCCTCAATTTTATTTCTTAGTTCATTTTCTATAGAAGAAAAGTAGCAGGCTTCAGTTATTTTGCTTTGCTTCATTAAATGGTGTGTTTTTTCTCGATAAAAGGAGACTTAAAATCTTGATGGGAATATATATATATTCTTCAATGAACACAATGAACAAATTGGCATGCAAGTCTAGTTAATATTATTTAATGTAATATTATTGAAGATGAGACAGTCGGGCCTACTTATTTATTCACTCTCACCAATGGGGTATGTGGTAAACCTTTGTCTTTTTAGAAAAGTAATTTATGGTTTGTATTCCTTTATATTTTTCTAGCTTTTTGAAGTATAACTGAGAAATAAAATTTGTGTATTTTTACGTTGTACAATGTGATGGGTTTTGGGTTTTTTTTTAAGTTTTTGTTTTAATTCCAGTTAGTTAACATACAGTATCTCATTAGTTGCTCTTGTAAGATAGAGGGATTCAGCAGTTCCATACGTCACCCATGCTCATCCTGACAAGCACACGTGATGTTTTGGTATACACTGTGAAGTGATTACCACAATCAAGCTAATTAACACATCCATCATTTAACACCATTAATAATCTGTGTGTGTGGTGAGACCACTATGACATACCCTCTTAGCAAATTTCAAGTATACGGTATGGTATTGTTAGCTGTAGTCATCATGCTGTACATTAGATTCCCAGGACTTACTGTGTAACTGAACGTTTGGACCCTTTGACTGACGTGTCCTAACTCTCACCACTTCCCAGCCCCTGGCGCTCACCATTCTATTCTGTTACTAGGAGTTCAACTTTTTAAGACTGTGCATATAAATGAAATGATACAATATTTGTCATTCTGTGTCTGGCTTATTTCACTTGGCGTAATGTCCTACGTATGTACACACACACACACACACACACACACACACACACAAACATACAACACACACATCTCATATTTTCTGTATCTATTCGTTTATAGATGGACAATTAGATTGCTTCTGTATCTTGGCTTTTATGAATAATGCTGCAATGAACATGAAAGTCTCTTTGAGATACTGATTTCCTTTCCTTGGGCTATATGCCTAGAAGTGGGATTGCTAGATCATATGACAGTTCTATTTTTAATTTTTTGAACCTGCATATCTTTTTCCATAGTGGCTGCACCAATTTACATTTACAGTGGCATTTTAACTATACACTTAACAACACTTGTTATCGCTTATCTTTTTGATAATAGCCATTCTAAAGATTTTATTTATTTCTTTGACAGAGAGAGACACAGCAAGAGAGGGAACATAAGCAGGGGGAGCGGGAGAGGGAGAAGCAGGCTTCCTGCCGAGCAGGGAGCCCAATGTGGGGCTCGATCCCAGGACCCTGGGATCATGACCTGAGCAGAAGGCAGACGCTTAACGACTGAGCCACCCAGGCGTCCTGACAATTGCCATTCTAAAATGGTGAGGTGATAGCTCACTGAGGTTTTGGTTTGATTTTCCGTGATGATTACTTATGTGAAGCACCTATTCATATACTTGGCCATGTGTATGTCCTCTTGGAAAACTCTTTACTCTTTCTCATTTTTTGTTTTTGTTTGGGGGCTTTTTTGTTTTTGTTTTGTTTTGTTTTGTTTTTGCTATTGAGCTGTATGGGTTCTTTCTACATTTGGGATATTAACCCCTTATCAGATATATGGTTTCCAAATATTTTCTACTTTGCATAGGTTACCTTTTCATTTTGTTGATTGGTTTCCTGTGCAGAAGCTTTTTGGTTTGATGTATTTCCACTTATTTATTTTTGCTTTTGTTGCCTGTGCTTTTGGTACCAAATCCAAAAAAAAGTTTTCTTCTAGGAGTTTTAGAGTTTCAGTCTTATATTTAATCCATTTCAAATCACTTTTTGTGTACTTTTGCAAGTGTTTTTTTTTACTCTATAGTATCTTTTGCATTTGGGCAATCCCCTACCTAAGGAGATGGAGTCTGCTTCTCTGCATAGACTATAAAATTGCTAGTAAGGCTCAACTTGAGTTTCTCTTGTAGCTAAGGTGCAGACACTTGACATAGAAACAACTCTTCCGATGTAGCCGCCTAGACTTTTTAGCAGAACCTAATGCCCCGAGAAGAGAGCACCCAGAACCCATCCTGGTGAGGAGAAAGGCTGTGGTAGTAGCTACGTCTTGATCCTGGAGGCAGCAGTGGTCTCTGGTCTCGAGTGAAACTATCACCATATCTGGAGTTGGTGGTCCTGAGGTCATGCTGTGATGTCTGTACCTAAATGGTGGCTGCAATGAAATGCTGATTGGAAGATTGCTATGGCATCATCTTTGGTACTTCCAGCTGTTCAGGTTCCTCATTTGCTTCTCTGGATCTTCCCAGAATCTCCTCAAAAAGATTATTTGAGCTTTTAATATCCTTTACTACTTAAATTAGCTAATTTGAAATATTTACTTCTCAGCCACATAATTGATACCAAGAAAGTGTATAGGCAGTGGGGTCTTCATAGGATCAGCTCTCGTGGCATGAGAGTAGTCCTTTGTTTCTGCCTGGATTGCCTCTGAGCCTTGGTCTCTGATTCTTCTGAACATCTCTGATCTTTATAGTATTCTTTAAATTCATCTCTTTTCTAATTAATTTAAATATATATGGCTTTGGCTATTTGCTGAAAGATGGTGAAAATACTCAAAGATGTAATCGTAACTACTTGCAAGTAGAATCAAAAAATGACAAATATGTTGCTGATTAAAAACATACTTATAAACATTTTTTATTATTTATAGTTTGATGCTAACTCTACAATTTGAACTAATAGAAAAATTGATATCTAGATGTTATTACAAGTTAATTTGTTTTTGTCTGGCAAAAGCATTTGATATTAAAGACCTTAAAGAAAATACTTACTGGATATTTTACAATGAAACAGTTAAAAAATGATTAATTTTATCCCCAAATATTAATGTTTCAGAAATTTTCATCTCTGAAAAATATTTTGGTTAATTTTCCTGTCTATATATATGTCCAAATTTTATGTTCAATTATTACGGGATCATGACAGTTAACAAAGTATCAAAAGATTGCATAGAAATATAATAATATCTGTCCATAAAAATCATTTTGGTTCACACCTTATCTTTTAGTTCTGCAAATGTTATATATTTTAGCAATAAGATCTATAAAAGTTTATATCATCATATTAAAAATACTTTTTTGCTGAACTTCATTATTTTTTAAAAGAAGTGCATAAAATATGCAATATTCTTGAGTAAAATAAGTTTTTTCCTTCACCTTATTGTAGTTCAAATGATATGATGATTTAAATTTCAATTATAAATTTAACTGTATAATTGATCAATTTGGAAAACCCCTCTAAAATATAGAACAAATTGATTAGGCCAGAAATTAAGAATTTAAAGAGTGCTCTCTGCTGCATAAATTTAAGTGTTCAATGTCCTCAGTACTTGCTTATGTCCTCAATGTTTGCTTTCATAGTCACAAATTTTTTTTTTCATGAAGCCATACTAAAAATAAAATATACAAGTATCACATTACCACCAAATTCATGTTTATGAATTGCCTGTCCTTTCACTTCTCTGACTAAATTGTACCATTTTATGTAATAAAAGTACATAATTTTATTTCAGTAAAGTAATAAATATTAGTTACTGCATTTAAGATGCATACTTGAAGAGATAAATGATACTCTTTTAAATATTACTAATTTGCCTTTAATAAGGAATAGGAATCTGTTTCATTTTAATACGCTTGGGAAAAATTCTATTATTTTTTATTTCATGCAACTGGCTTTGACTACTTATTCTAAGTCTAGGTGCAATCTAGATATAACTATATCTTTAGAATACATCTATGTTTCTCTATAACTAAGATTAAAAGTTTAATTAATATATAGTTTGAAGTGTTCTTCTTGAACCTCATAAAATTCTTGAAAGAATATTTACCTCGGTACTTTTTGATGACTTTTTGAGAATCAACATTTATTCTCCAGTAATAATAAATCATTTTTATGTTAATGTGAGTTTTTTGCTAACATTATCATTTGATTTATTAAAGTATAATGTTAAAAACTGATAGTGATTTCTGAACATGTATCTTGAATTTGTAAATTTTAAAATGTAGACTTTTCTCAAATTTTCAAGTAAATTTTTATCTTATTTTACTGATAAATTTTCAGAAAATTTATCAGTGTGTGCTTATTACACAAATGTAGTTAATTAATATCCTTTAATAAAATCACTTTATTAATTTACTATATTCCTTTTTCTTTTTAAAATTTTCAATCCCTGACAAAAAAGATTCCCATGTTCTTTTCATGCAACTCTAGTAAATTAAAATTATAAATATGGTGATTCTTAAACATTCCAATGAAGTTAAACAGTGAAATTTTCTTATATTTTGCAACTTAAATTTACAAGTCTAAGTCAATACTCAATTTCTTTTAAATATTCAAGTGTGCCTAATCATTCAAAAACCTTAAAATTATCCAAATGCCAAATATATAACATATTTTAATGTACAATGATTTTTACATGTTCTGTTTAAGTGTGACACCAAATATTAGTATTTGGCAATTTGTTCATTATTTCTATACTTAATCCCATTCTTCTTAAAATCCCAAACATAGTCACTCAGGATAAAAATAATATCTTGGTAAGTAACTTGGGTGTCATTAGCTGGCTGGGTCTGCTTATCTATCAGGATTTTGGGCTGAGGTTGTTAATCTGGAGCTGTGGACATTAATAGACAGTGTTCATAGCACATAGACTTTTATATCGAGCCCTTTTGTTAATTTTAATATACTTACTGTTAATAAGGCATTCAAAATTATAGTCATAAATGGTGCTGATGCTTTTGCAACCTGAGTCTTCTGAGGTTAAACCCTAATTCTCACATGTTCTCTTCAATTCTATGGCTTGGTTCATGCAAATATAATTATATAAATTTTTAATAAGCTGTTTATCCATTGATTGGATTAAACTAATATATTTATGACCTAATTCTACTTTAAATTATTTTCATAGTATCGCTACCTGGAATATTCATATTTCTCATAAATATGTAAATGGCATTCAGTTTTGATTCTGGGTGCATCTTCTAGATGTGTGAATATGTTTCTAAGATCCTTCTAGTGACATTATTACTAAAATAGACCCAAGTGTTTGTATTGGTTAATTATAATTATGGAAAGGTTGTAACAAACAGCCACAAAATCTCAGTGGTATACAACAGTTAGACTTTATTCAGCTGGACTCTGTGAGGCAACTAAAGGCTGATTGATCTAGACTGGGCTCTGCAGGAAAGACTGGTTATGATCCTGTCTCTCATACTCCCGCTGGGAGCCGTGAGTCTGCCTTGCTGTGTACTTCTCATTGCTGTGGCCAAAATACAAGAAGGTAAAACCAGTTGCATAAACACTTGGAAGGCTCAGCCACATCATGCCCACTAGCATTCCACTGGTGATGTCAGGCGCATTTTCCATTTTCCAAAACACTGCAAGTGATGATTTCGTCATGTGTTTCACCACTAAATAACACATATCACCATTTTTCCAGCTGCTTATGTTTTATCACCATTTTTCCTGTAGCATCCCCCTTTTAAGTATTGTTTTCTGTCAGTTATCTTTAGCTGCAGAAAAAAACTCAACAGAACAACACACACACACACACACACACACACACACACACACACACACAACCCATAGAATTCAGTTGCCTAAAACAATGATTTATTTTGCCCATGTGTATACAAAAAAGGTGGGCCAGCTCGGCTCGTCTCCATAGTAAGGTTGGGCTCAGATCTGCTTTATGTTTTTATCTGGGGACAGCATTTCCTCAGGGAAACTCTTTTCACAGTGATGGCTGAGACATAAGAGAAGAAGCCCAACCACACAGATTCTTTTCAAACATCTGAGTCTGTCATATCTGCTAATCTCCCATTGTCAAAGCCTAGAAACAAGGGTTGGGGAAAGCAACTCTGTCCATTGAAGTAGAGAAAAGAGATTGAGCATTTTTTAACAATAATCTGATGCACCACACAGATGAGGATTGACCATCTGCAAAGGTCGATATATGCTAATTACAACCAGAAGTAAACAATTATTTCCAGTGACTCACTCTGATAGACATATGGGCATACAAAAAAATCAATAATTGAGATATTAAAGGACTGGATTTCAATCCTAACTCTGTCATTTGTTGTACAAATGGATAAATTAATTTCAATTATTTTAAATAAAGATCCCAGTGAAATTGCTTCATTAAAACAAAACTGCAAATATTTTTTAAAAAGTATTTTTATATCCCCAGTAAATGATTGATTTCTTAAATTATTATGTAGACTCCTTGGCATTCTCTTTCATATCAAAGGATTCTTCTTTCATATATAGTCACAGTATGAGGTTGGATAAAAGCCATGTTAAAATTAGAAATATATATATTCATATTCATATTGTTTCCTTATATAGGAGGGAAACAATATGAGTAAGAGAATGAGAGAAATGCATGAATAATACAGGAGAAAGCAGGTGGAAAGTCAAATATTTTGATACTGGCGACGTCATATGTTTAACCTACTCTAATGCTAATTGACAGAATAACAAATTAAACCGTTTTATTCAATATTTGTAATTTTTAATAAGCTAGAAAAATTTTTCTGTGATTATAATGGTCATATACAAGTATAAAAATAAGGAAAATAGGAAATCAAAAATCGATGTGTTCCTAAAATTTTTTTTAAATTGTAAGTCTATTTTGCTTTTAATTCTTTATTTAGACTGCGCTCATCTTTGGAAGAAGAAATAGAACGACTGGAGTCAGCTTTGTCTGTATGGAAATGGAAATATGAAGAACTGAAAGAATCAAAGCCAAAAAGTCTGACAGAGGTATGGAGGCATACTATGTAGAGGAAAAAATGAAACTGACAGTTTTCTCTGTTCAGATGTGTAACCTATTAGGCAGAAAGCTCCATAGACAGGAGGAAAAGTAAAAAATTGAATTTCCTCCACAAGAGGGATATTTTAACTCATATGTCCATGTGAACTCAGTTAAACTCAACCCATAAGGGATCTTGTTCTAAATAACACATACTTTTAATGATCAACATTACACGATTAACTGTCCATTCCAGGCACATGTGAGGGGAATGCTAAAGAGGTCATCACACCGTAACACTAACAATAAACTATTTTATCTTATTCTTTTCTGTGGCAGTCTGAAAATACCAATATATCTCAAGTGCACCTAGGTTCTTTTCATACTGGCTTTATGGATCATTCAGGATCAGCAACTTGCCTTTATACTTTTCCTTTGCATTTTCATCAATAAAATGCTGTCACTAACCTTTCCCATTTCAATGATTTATTAATATTCATTGTTAAAACAGTATTAATTGCGCATCTTGTATGTACCAAAGCATTGTTCTAGGTAAGCATGTGGGATAGAATAATGAGCAAAGAAAAGAAAAGTCCTGACAAAATGATGACAAGCCAAATGCTTCAAATGAGTCAACACTTAGTTGGGTGTATATATAGTGTGTTTATTTATATATGTATTATATTAATTATATACGATGTATTATATATTATATATTACATGTATATATATACACACACGTGTATATATCGACACATGCAAAGCATATGTATGCTGACCAGCTGTCTAAAAGAAGGTGAGTCTCTAAACCAAGTATGTAATTGTGCCTTAATCAGAAGCATTGTTCCATCCGTTGTTAAAAAACGTGGTAAGCGGTATTTCTTTTTGTTTATGAAATCCCATATTAATGTTGCTTCAGATTTGTTTCCAGCAAGTGGTAAAGTTTAGAGTCATTACGTTTGTTGAACTCACATGAGGAACCTTACTTGCCAGCATAAGCCTGACTTATGAGTCACATGTGGGCGTTCTGACGTCCGTGGAATATAGTAATGATCATGCACTGGCTCAGAAATAGTCAGCTATGTTAACACAGGGGACCCCTGAGATTTAAAATGAGGAAGAGCTTTTCCTAATATTATTAAGCAAATATCTCCTGCTTAAAAATCATTTATTAACAAAAGATCATTTCAGTGAGAGCCACAGACATTTAGTTTGAGAACATTTCTCAGTGAGGGCTAAATTAAACAAAGCTAACAAGCCACACAGTTTACCTCTCCTTTATAGATTCACGTCAGGTTGTCAGAGTTGTTTTGTTTTTAGCTCAAGCTTTCGGTATATGTATATATATATGTATATGTATATATATGTGTATATATACACACACACACACACACACACACAATGTATGTGTGTGTACACATACACATGCATTTATATATGGATTCATAGTATTATTATTCATGGTATAAATTCACAGTATTTATATTCACAGGTATGTAACTGAACATGATGTCTCTGAGTGTGAACAAGGACAGTAAATTAATGTTATACAGGAAAATAGTTCAGATTACAAGAATCATATGTGTTTAGAGTGTATGTGTATTTGCCCCTATAATTTAATGGGCTCTAAATTTGAGAAAACTAATACTGAAGATAGAATGGGTTTTAAATTTAAAATAAATGTGCACTTACTATCTCTTGCCACTAGTGGACACTGCAGACTTGACAACATTGGTTTCTTAATGCTTTTTTTTTTTCAAGTAATTTAACATTTATGTAGCAACTGTTTTTGAAAAAAGGCATGGTTTTGAGTTGGTTTACAAAGGATATGTATATTTTAAATATTTAATGTTTTATATTCAAAGATGATATTTTGGACATTAAGTGGGAACATGTCTACTTTAACAAAGCTTTATAGATGAGAAAAAATAAAACCAATATAGCATTTTACAGTGTAAAATAGGTCTACATTTTGATATACATACAGAAATATGTATTAGTACATATTAGTTCATTAGTACATACATGTGATCCTTTTACTAGATAAAATTATAGAGGTTTTGGAACGGGGGAAACGTCAACATTGTTGTGAAAAATTTGTTCAACTATTTAAACTTTGAGCACATGTTTCAGTTTAATGAACTACAAATTTGAACACTGAGTGGAAGTGACAATTAATAAAAAAAGTTTTATGGAAAGTTAATTTTAACAGAGGAAAAAAACGTTGTTTGATTTATTTATATGAGATTACTTTTTAAAATCTCTTTCTACTCCCTAAAAATGTAATTTGTGATAATCTTTAAAGCCTTTTTGAAAAGATGTGATATGCACATATGTTTAAATTATTTTATAAAATATTGTGGAACATTTGAAAATATTTAAAAACTGAATAAGTAAAAATACTTTGTCACGTAATTTTTATGTATACTTTGCTTAATTGTTTTATCATAGATTAGAACAAGAAGAATTTTATGGTACCTTTAAGATGGCATTGTAGAGTAATTATAAGTGTAAAATATTCAAAGTTTCTATTCAGTTGATTGACAATCTGGAAATATGTCATGATGTATCCTTTGGAACTTCATGTGAATTCTCTTTTTTACTCCATTCCTCAAAAATTATGATAAGTGTCTTTCACTTTCACTGTAGCTCCTTATCTATAAAATATTTTTGAATACAAATGTAATTCTGTTTTAGATACCTGAAACTGTTACAAGCAAATACATGCCTGGCTCGGAACTGCTGATAGGAAGATTAGCAATTTTTAGAGATGGAAACAGATGTGCTTAATAGACTAAGGTTTTTAAAAATGTATTTGAAAATCTGGCATCTTTAGAGGGAAATCATTCTTAAATCACTGACATTTAGCGAAGAGTAAATATAAGAACTTAATTGTAAAATCTAATATGTATTTAAAACACAACCAAGACAATGAGTAGTAGAAATGATTATATTCCAAATGCTATTCCCATGCTGAATTTAATACTTATTCAGGTTTTCCTTTGCACATGTGTAAGTATTGATTTGGAATTACAATATGAATTCCAATTTTTTGAAATGGTTATTTTCATGAAATCTCATGATCTGGAGAATCGAATATTTATGGAAGTAATATTGATTACAAATAATTATGGTACTTTTGCTTTAACAATAAATGACTCTGATTCTTTCCATAATGGAAGATATCTTACCATATATGGACAATACTGCTAAGATTTTAAAATTGGTCTCAAACTGAAAAATGAAATGTAACTTAGAAAAATGAAATGTAATTTGTCTTTGAAAATTTTGTACTCTTACTGGAATTTTTTAAAGGATTTTATTGAGGAATCTTCTCTCTTTTTGTGATAATAATGTTTCTAGTAATTTGTAATTTACAATGTTCTTTTATAATATTTATATTAAATACTTATAGAGACAGGCTTTGTGGGGCCGTATATGGCACTAAAGGCGATCAATAAAGCCTTATCTCAAATACCTCAAAACACTTTTCTGATTTTGGGGAAATAGAAGGTTGGAATTAGGATTATATGTAGCTAAAACTACACTATTACCTTTAATTTTTTCAGATATAAGATTTTTTCTAAATTTTTCTTTCTTTTATTTATTTTTTACTTGAAGTTTGGTTGAAGATACCTTCACTTTTTTTTTTTTTAAGTTTTATTTATTTATTTGAGAGAGAGAATGAGAGACAGAGAGTACAAGAGGGAAGAGGGTCAGAGGGAGAAGCAGACTCCCTGCTGAGCAGGGAGCCCGATGTGGGACTCGATCCCGGGACTCCAGGATCATGACCTGAGCCGAAGGCAGTCGCTTAACCAACTGAGCCACCCAGGCACCCGATACCTTCACTTTTTAAAAGATTATGTCATTGGACACCTAGGTTGCTTCCATATTTTGGTGATTGTAAGTAATGCTGCAATAGATGGAAGGATGTATATATCTTTGTGAATTATTATTTCATTTTTTGGGTAAATACCCAGTAGTGTAATTGTAGTATCATATGGTATTTTTATTTTTAATTTTTTGGGAAACCTCCATACTGTTTTCCACAGTGGCTGTACCAAATTACATTTCCACCAACAATACACGCTCCAGGAGCGACCTCTGGAGTTTTAGGCAAATAGCTGGCCATCCACAGGGATGGATGCTTTGAGTAGAGAAAAAAGCTCCCCTCCCTTTACTACTTACCATAGTCTACATGATTTCACTTTTTTTTTTTTTTTTTTAATCAACTCATGGATACTTGTTCCTGTGCTGGCTGGGGTGATTGATCCTGACTACCAGGGGGAATTTGGACTCGTGCTCCCCCATGGAGCTGAGGAAGATTGTATCGGGAATGCAGGAGATCCCTTAGGGAGTCTTAGTATTAACATACCCTGTGATTAGGTTGATGGAAAACTACAACAATCCAATGCAGTCAGGATTAGTAATGGTCCTGAGCCTTCAGGAATGAAGGTTTGGGTCATCCCACCAGGTAAAGAATCATGACCATCTAGGTGCTTGCTGAAGACAAAGGGAAGACAGAGTGAATGGTTGAAGGAGATACAACCAGGTGGCCAGTCATAGAAATGACGACTGTAAGTGTCATGAGTATTTCTTCCTTGTTTTGCTGTGGATGTGCCTGTCTCTCTCCCTATCTATCTGCCGGCAGAAACCAACACTGTTTATCTCTTTATATCTTTGTTTTCCTTCCTCTCCGATTCCCTATCATTAACATGTATTGCTTTAATATCAGTATTTAAGCATTATTAATTTTACTTCAGAGTATTTAACTTATGGGATATCAGGGGAAGAGTAAACATTACTCAGGGACTTTACCTCTTCTTCTGAAGAAGGATTAGTGCATTTTCAGTTCTATGCAGAGAAGTTGTATCATGTTAGATGGAATTAAGACCTTGTTTTTGTCTTTATGTGAAGATTAAGTGTGGATGCATATGGATGCCAAGCTGACAAACAGTTGTGATGTGATGGTTAATTGTGATGGTTAATTTTGTATGTCAGCTTACCTGGGCTAAGGGGTGCTCAGGTCTCTGGTAAACATTTCTGGTGGGTCTTTGAGAGTGTTTTTGGCAGAGATTAAAGTTTGAATGGGTATTCTGAGTAAAGAAAATCTCCCTCCCGAGTGTAGGCAGATATCAACCAATCCACTGAGGGTCTGAATAGAACATAAAGGCAGAGGAAAGGTGAATTTGCTCTTTGCTTGAGCTAGGACATCCATCTCCTCCTGCCCCAAACATCGCCACTCCTGGTTCTTGGGCTTTCAGATTTGGGCTGGGAATTTTACCTTTGGCTCCTAATTCTCAGCTCTTTGGGCTTGGACTAGAATTTACTCCACTGGCTCTCCTGGTTCTCCAGTGTGCAGACTGCAGATCCTGGGACCTCTTGGCCTCCATAACCTTATGAATCAATTCCCGTAGTAAATCTCTCTCTCTCATCTATATATGTGTGTTTATGTTTATATTTATATTTATATATATATATATTTTTTTTTCTTTTTCTTTGGAGAACCTTTACTAGTACCTTTTGGTCCATGCTCTTTTCTCTGTCTAGAACAGTCACACAAAATGCTTTCACCTCCTACCGGCCAGTCACATCTTGCCATTAACCTCAGTTTACATATCGCTTCATAAAGAGGAATGGTTTCAGTCCAAAAACAAATGCTTCCTTTACTGTTTTCCTTCAAAGAAATATGCAAGATTTTAAAAGACCTTTTCAAAACGTGTACTTATTTTTGTGTTTATTTACAAAACACAAAATGCCTTTCCCTTCGAACTTTCGGCTTCATGATAATATATATCACGTCTGCTTTATTCATCTCCCTCTAGCCAGTGCTGAACAAATGGTATTATAATTTGTAGTGACCCACCCTTTTTTTCTCTGGCTCTATATGCTTATATTTCTGAATGATCACTGCCTCTATAGTGTAAGAAGGGTAGGGGAAATCCTAGACTTGTCTTTTATTAGCCTGATGAGGCTACTGCTCTACATCCCTGAGGATTTTAGATTTTCCAGGGCACTGGAGTGAACCTTCACCCCTAACATCCTATCTGTCATGAAAATCTGTTCAGTTTGTTCTTTGCAAGACACAAATTAGCTTATCAGGCCAAAGACTGAGGCTGATAAAATACCGTATTAGAATTCTATAAATGTATAAGAACAATGAAGCATATGGGACACCAGTTTGCTGATATAAGTGCCTTCAAGACCTTTTAAACAAACCTAATTAAGAATAATATAAGCACTAAATTACATAAGTCAGAATTAATTGAACTACTAGTGGATAATTTATAGACATTGCCAAGGTAACGCTCAGAACACTGTGATGACTGACTTAGCTCGAAGGCTACTATAAGAATTATGAAAGAAAATTAGGCTATTCAGAACCCACTTTGCTTGTGGTTACAAAGATATAGATAGGAATAGATATACCTACAGCTACGTATAAAGAAAAGGGCAGGTTGAAATCAGAGGCTTCAACATCTATTTAAGTTAAGCAATACTATTTTAAAAATTAAAACATAACACAAAGGAATCAGTTGATATTTAATTATAGAAATTAATAGTTTGAGAATAATGATAAAAGTGGTCAAAAGGAAAAAAAAGATAAGTTCCCTGGGTTCCACAATGGCTCCACAGAGTGGGGACAGTTGGTCTATGAAATATCTTTATTTTATATCCGAGTTGACAGGACATTTTCCAGCAGTGCATGACTCATAAATCTAAAGATTCTTATTTTACCTTTTCCTATAAGAAGGCTCTATATAAGGACATTCAGTTAGGAGCATTCTGGAGATAAGAATCCTCCTTTCAGTAAAGAGCATCAGTATTCTTACCTGTAGGAGCAGTTTTCATGTTGCGAAGAAGATTGAACAAGGACACCTGCCATCTTTTCCCTTCCCCAATTCACCCCTACCAGGTACTGACACCAGACGTATTTGATTGCATACAACTGAATGAAAAAACCTGATCTAGAACAAGAATGTATGGTATACCATTTAAAAAATTCTGTATGATATAAAAAACCTGAAATGATATATTTTAAATTGTCCATTTTTTTTCATATGCATTACATATCATTTGTAAATTTAGAAACATGCTTTTCAAATTTTTTTCAAATATATAGTTTGAAGAAAAGGATTCTAGAGTTAGAAGTTTGAGTTTTTTGGGTTTGGAGGTTGCATTTTTGGGGAATTCCAAGTGTTTCTAATGAAATTTTTTTAGTTTATTGGGGTATAATATGCAAAATACATTTAAGGTATACATTTTGATGAATTTGGACATATGCATACATCTGTGATACCATTGCCATTACCAAGGTACTAAACATTTCCATCATCTCCTGAAATTATCTTGTATTCTGTGTGTGTGTGTGTGTGTGTGTGTGTGTGTGTGTTGTGGTAAGAACACTTACTACGAGATCTGTCTTCTTAATATATTTTAAAGTGCATATACCATATTAACTGCAAGTACTATAGTGCACATCCGATCTCTAGAACTTACTCATCTTGCATAACTGAAACTTTATACCCATTTAAAAACAGTTCCCCCTTTCCCTCTTTTATCCCCTGGCAACTACCATTTTATTCTGTTTCTATGAGTTTGACTATTTTAGATTCTTCATATAAGTGGAATCATGCAATATTTGTCTTTCTGTTACTGACTTATTTCACTTAGCGTGATTTCCTGTAGGTTCATCTCTGTTGTTGCAAATGGCAGTGTTTCCTTCCTTTTAAAGCTAGATGATGTACCACTATATGTATATACCACTATTTTCTTTATTCATCTGTAAATAGATCTTTGTTTCCATATCTTGGCTACTGTAAATAATGCTGCAATGAACATGAACAAGTATCTCTTAGAGACTCTGATTTCAATTATTTGGGTATATACCCATAAGTAGGATTGCTGGATCACATGACAATATTTTTAATTTTTTGAGGAATCCTTAAACTGTTCTCCCATATACCTCCTGCCCCCACACATACTAGCCTGCTGCATCATCACTTACCAGAATGCTAGATTTTTTTTTTTTTTTTTACCAAGGATGAACATTCATTGACACATGATAATCACCCACAGTTCATCATTTACCCTAGGATTCATTCTTGGTGTTGTGAGTTGTGTGGGTTTAGAAAAATGTATAATAATAGGTATCCATCATTATGGTATCACACAGAGTATTTTTACTGTCACTGTTCTAAAAATCTGCTGTGTTCTGTCTGTTTATCCTTCCTTGCTCCCTTAACCCTTGGCAACCACTGATCTTTATATTGTCCCCATAGATTTGCCTCTTCCAGAATGTCATATAGTAACATCTTGGTTACTTGCAAAATTTAGCAGTTATGAATAAGGCTGCTATGAGCATTTGGGTGCAGGTTTTTGTGTGGTTTCCTTCTCTTTTCATTTAATTATTACCTCTGCTGAAATGAGTTCCTGCCTTAGATTATTTCATAGATCACGACCACCCTCTAGATAGCAGCATTCAAAGGAGAGGGTAGCAGCTCAGAGTAGGGCAAGTTACGTGGAAGGAACTCAGGTGAGCTCTTCTGATGGGAAGGGGCTATTCATGTGGTGGAGACTCAGAGCATCACTGACTCCTCTCCAGGGCTGTAGTGCATTCTAATTAGTATCAGTAGTTTTAATGAGGGTTAAGAAATTCTACATACAGAAGGCTCCTTTACCTGGTATTTTAACAGGGATCATATGGGAGGACTGAAAAGACACAGATGACAAACTGGAATAGAGACTATTCTTTAGGATGCACTTTAGAATGTGTAGTTGTCACATGAGGCAATTTTCCTTTGTAATACAATTCTGAAGTTGTGATCAAAGACAATGGAAGATATAATTATACATTCACATTAAAACTTCTTCTAATTTAGGTGAAATGAGGAGCCAGTGGAATCTCATAAGGGTTCTCCCATGGATAATCTGAACTTCAGAAAAAAAATAGTAAATAATCCTTTAATGTAGTTGTACTGAATTAGCAGAATCCATAGGATTCACCTGAAAGGAATTATATATATATACATATATATATACATATATATATACATATATATATGTATATATATATATATAATCTATCTCCAGGTCTCTTTTTGGACATTTTGATTTAATTAGTTAGGAGTGCTTATCATGTATCTGTACTTTTAGAATCTCATTATTCTGATATACACCGCAAATTAAGATCCGCTGCTGTAAAGCATTAGATCTCAGAGCAGGGTTGGGAGGACCATTGAGAGCCTCAAAACCGATTGCAATCTTTCATTTTATGTTACGGATCAGCTTTACTCATCACTGAGTACCCAGATATTTGATCAGATATTATTTTAGGTGTGTCTCTGAGGGTGTTTCTGGATGAGATTAACATTTGAATCAGTAGCAGATTGCTCTTCCTAATGTGGGTGGGCCTCATCTAATCAGCCAAAGGTGGGAATAGAACAAAAAGGCTGACCCTCCTGCAACTAAGAGGGAACTCCATCTGCTTGACTGTCTTCCAGCTAGGACATCCGTTTTTCTTGATTTCAGACTTGAACTGAAACATCAGCTCTTCCTGGGTCTCAAGCCTGTGGGACTCAGACTGGACCTCTACCATGGACTCTTCTGGTCCTCATGTCTTTAAGTTGGACTGGAACTTTCACCACTGGCTCTCCTTGGTCTCTTCAGCTTGCCAGCTGCAGAAATTGGGAATTGTCAGCCTCCATAAATCATGTGAGCCAATTCCTCATGATAAGTATCTTTATGGGGGGCGCCTGGGTGGCTCAGTTGGTTGAACGACTGCCTTCGGCTCAGGTCATGATCCTGGAGTCCCGGAATCAAGTCCCACATCGGGCTCCCTGCTCAGCGGGGAGTCTGCTTCTCCCTCTGACCCTCTTCCCTCTCGTGCTTTCTATCTCTCATTCTCTCTCCCTCTGAAATAAATAAATAAAAAAAATTAAAAAAAGTATCTTTATGGGAAAAAAAATAAAATGTAAAAATATATGGAAAGATTATAATGTAATACAAAACAAAATAAGAATGATATATATATTCTATTTGTTTCTCTGATGAACCCTGACTAATATACCAGCCTCACTGGAAACCCCATAGCTTAACCAGATCTACTCACTGCAAGTCCCGGTTTCTTTCCATCTGATGATCTGATACATGTAACTGAAACAGTTACATGTATTTCTAGTTAGTAACATAAATTATGAAATGGAATGTATACATTCCTTGTTTTTCATATTGACTGGTAGATTAACTTAAAAATAATTTGTGTATTGTAGAGAAGATACTGTGCTAAGAGAAAGATACTTGTGACTTGGTGATTTAGTGTTTTGAACTATATATACTGCTTTCAGTTCTCCTTCTCTGCAAAGACCGCTGTACAGACAAGCTGAAGAAGTTTCAGCTCCATGCCCCTGACATGGACCCCTTCTAGGACCTAGCAAGCCATCCTAGCAAGATGTAAATATGTTCATATATTTTTGTGTAATTTGCAAAAATAAGATCATTGAGCCTTACTTAAACCTCTACCTCTTTCCACTCTGCATTTGCCCCCAACACTCTAGTCCTCTTCTCTCTTGGACACAAAGTAGATGTGGAAATATTTGGGGTCTTACCAAGTTGAAATTGAATTGAGGATACATACAGTTTATATCTGGTGGAATATATTTTCGGATGTGTTTGTTATGTATACCTAGTTAGTATGGAAGTTCTCTCCTCTCAGAAACCTACTTGATACTTGTAAATGAAAATCATATAAAAGATAAATTTTGGGATACCTATCTTTGTGGGGTACAAGTTTCAAAAAGTGAATATTCCCAACAGCAAATAGGCTTGTGTGTTATCCTGTGAGCTTATTTATCCAAACTTATTTCACAAAAAACTGATCAACTATTCTGGAGGAAAGACTAAACCCTCTTTATTAAAAATGATGTTACATATAAAAAAATGATGTTACATAGTCACAGTCATAATAAAAGTGGATGACAGTGTACACACTCAAAAGTCTAGGAGAAATTTTTAGTTGTTATTTAGTAGTTATTCCTAGACCTTTATATTATTTGTCAGGATTTTGTGATATATTATGGTATATGTCAGCTTTCCAAAATTTGTGAATGTTGTTTCCTCGTTCTAAATAACTGTTTACTTTTATTCCTAATTGTGCTTTGTCCCCAGTTGTAAAAAAAAAAAATCGACTTCTGTCAAACCTGAATTTACTCATGTTCCTCTGCTTTCCCTTAGCTCAGCCTCCAAGGTTCCAGCAGATGGCTTTCTTCTGCATAGTGCGACGTCCTGGTGTCCACACTATTATTTTATTGATTATTATAAGTGCCTGCTTGCTTCTTATCTCTTCACCTAGACAATAATCACCTTCAGGACAGAGACACCTTTCACTACCCGAGTCTGACTCAGTGAGAAGCAGTCAAAAGACACTTGCAGTGGACTGAATGAGGGTGGGCAAACGTTTTAGGGCAAGGAAAGGAGAGTTGCTGGAGGATACCGACCGCTTGCTTTTGGCCTATTTTCCATTGTTCTGGCTCCCCCTCCCCTGCCGCTCTATAGAGATGGCTTTTGCTGATTCTACATATAGCACTGTTTACACAAAAAGACACAATGTCCCAAAGAAGAAAAGTGGATTGTCAGCTATTTGGTCGTGGGAAGGATTTGCACAGGTCAGGCTCTTATCTCCAAAGATTTCAAAAATGCCATATGTTAGGGGAGAGGAGGAATGCATTAACCAACTTCAAGTCACCAAATTAGTGAAAAATTATATAAGATGTAATGTTTCCAGAAGTAACTTATTTACATAAAAAGGAAACAGCATTGTATGCATTTTAGACTTAAATCATAAGTTTAAGTTCTATTTTAATATTGACCGAGAGTTTGGGAAGTATCAAATTCACTTTGAACCACAACCTCAATGTTAAGTAATGAAATACACAGAGATGTGAGTGAGTAGGCTTTTTAATTCTTCCTCAGATAGGGATGCCAATGAGACAAATTAAGAGGTGAAAGCTCATTTTGTGTTTCAGGTAGTTTCATTAAGAATGCTCCTAACAGAAGCTCTTAGCGATTTAAAATTAAAGCAGAAGGCATAATTGCTGTGATTCTTTCAAGGAAGTAATCTTTGCTCCTTACATATTTTTAACAGCTTTATTGCTATATAATTCACAGACTGCACAACTCATCCACTTAAAGAGTACAGTTCAGTGACCAGCGTATTCAGACTTGCGTGACCACCACCACAATCAACTTTAAAACATTTCATCAGTCCCAGAGAGAAACCTCTGTCCATTAGCATGGCCCTCCAACCACCACAGCTTTAGGTGATCACTAATCCAGTTGAACACTATAGATTTGCCAATTCTGGACATTTCATATAAATGGAATTTTGACTGGCTTCTTCCACTTTATGTTGGTTTTTGAATACAGCTTCTGTAATTTGCTCTCTCAGCCACTATCCCTGCCACAACTCAATAAAGACATAAACATTATGCTGATCTTTTTTTATGGAAACCTCAGAAAAAAATTATTAGGAGGTCTAATTACCCAAAATATACAAAGAACTCTTAAAATTCAATAGTAAGAACACAAACAACCTGATTTAAAAATGGGCCAAGAACTTAGACACTTTACTAAAGAAGATATACAGATGACAAATAAACATATGGAAAGATGCTCCACATCCTATATCATGAGGAAAATGAAAATTAAAACAACAGTAAGATACCACTGCACACCTAGGAAAATGGCCAAAATCCAGAACACTGACAACACCAAATGCTGACAAGGATGAGGAGCAACAGGAACTCTCATTCATTGCTGGCAGGAAAGCAGTATGGTAAATCTAGTTAGCAATGCTGGATTGTATATTTACAAGTTGCTGTAAGAATAGGGCTTTAGTATTTTCCCAAGAACAACAATAACAGCAATATGATAATTGTAGGAGGTGAAGGGTGTGTCAACTAACTTCATTGTGGTAAACATTTCACAATGTGTAAGAGTGTCAAATCATCCCATTGTACACCTTAAACTTACACAGTGTTGTATGTCAATTGTGTCTAAACTGGACAACATTTTTTTTTAAAAAAAGACCTTTAGGGGAGCCTGGGTAGTGCAGTCGGTTAAGTGTCAGACTCTTGGTTTTGGCTCAGGTCGTGATCTCAGGGTCGTGAGATCAAGCTGTGCATTGGGCTCGCACTCAGCGTGGAGCCTGCTTAAGTTTATCTCTCCCTCTGCCCCCCCGCCCCACACCGTTCTCTCCCTCTCCTCTCTCTCAAATAAACTAATCTCTTTAAAAAAAAAAAAGATCCTTAAAGGACATTTGATAGTTATAAATGATGGGGAAAAAAAGACTTTTTCTTCATTACTGGCTTTGAGCAATTGGATTTTGATATGTATTGATATAATCTTTAAATATCTTTCCACTTGAGTTTGTGGAATTTTCTGAATCTATGTATCTAGGCTTTTTATTAAATTTGGAAACTTTTGATCATTTTTTAAATATTTGTCCCCAACCCCTTCTCAGGGACTCCAATTACATCAAGCCACTTGAAGTTATCTTGGAGCTTGCTAATTAGCACCCACTGTAGTCCTGTTGTGGTGAGCTAATGGAAATATACTGGAGGGCTTTGAGAGAGGAAGTTTGGTTAGTGGGCTGTAGCTAGCACCTTGATCATTCCTGAGTTTTCAGATGGTCTTCTCTATGATTTGGTTATCAGTATTTGCTAACTAGCACAATGGAAGTTAGGCCTCTACCCTCCCATAGAGATCAGCAAAAGAGTGCTATCTCCTTCACGGGTACATTTCAAAGAGATGGTTCCCAGCTCCTAGAGAAAGACATGCCTGGATTATGAAGCTGGCAGGAGGCTGGAATAAGATTTATACCTCAAAGAGATTGAGAAGGAATTTACAATTGCCAGGTGTTTTCTTTCTTTCCTTCTTTTTTCTTTTTTTCAGGTGTTGTTTTCAAAAGAAACACTAAGAAAATGAAAAGTAAAGAGTATGTCATCACAAATAAAGCTGTCTAAAGTTTAATCAAGCAGAGGGGAACATTAAAGCCCTCTTGGTCATTTTTAATTCTATCATTTTTATTATTTCTGTGCAAGTTGCAATTGAATGATTTTGCTCTTCATTATGGGTCATCAGTTCCTATTTGTTTGCAAGACATGTAATTTTTGATTGGACTCCTGTCATTAGGAATTTTACCTTGTTGAATGGGTGCTGAATATTTTTAGATTTAAAAAAATATTTTTGAGCTTTTTTCTGTGACCTAATTCCATTACTTGGAGACATTTTTATCTTTTTTCTCGTGAAGCTTTTAAGTCTGGTTAGGTGAGAGCAGAGTAGCATTTAGTCTATGGTTATTTTTTCTACTGAGTCCAGAGGCAAAACCATTCTGAGTACTTCACGTAATGGGCGGTGAACTGTGAGGTTTATCTCTGGTAGTTGGAAATAAGAATTATTATTACTGGCCTTATTTCAATTGTAGGGATTATTTCTTTTAATCCTTTTGGGGTTAAGTTTCCTCAAAATTATGCTCTGGTCACCACCCTAGTGAGTACTTGGTAGACCTCCAGGGTTCTCCCTCTGCTTAGAACCCTTTTGGAACTGTTGCCCACACTAAGCCTCAACGCGCTTCGTTCCTAGCTTCACCTCAACTCCGAGGCCACCTTGCTTTTCCTTCCTAATCTATGAGTTGAAAATTCCCTCCAGGCAGTAAATGAGCAATTTTAGGGCTATTTTTCTTTGTTTTCCATTTCTTAGGAATTGCCTGATAATTAGTGTTTTTACAATAGTTGTTTGCTCTATTTTTCTTGCTATTTTAGTGGTTTCATGTTGGCAGATTTGGTTTCTGCTACTCTGTCCTGATCTGCAGTCACTATTGTTCTGACCATATATTAGAAGTATGTTCCATCCTGTTTCCCTTACATATGGCTTTTGAAAAAAGCAGTTAGTTTTTATTTAGAATGTGTTTTACATATGCTTTGTGAATGTTTTGGTTAGTCGTGATAACTTGTTTTAAATAATATTTGTATTAAATATATTTTATTTTCTGGATTAAAAAAAGTACAAAAGTTACTACCTTCTTTTAGGTAACATTTTATTTTTTTACATAATTTCTAACCTGTTAATCATTCTTCCTTTTGCTAATTTATCAAGAGACATATAATTTCAGTCTCTCACTTTCACATAATATTCACCCCGGAAAATTACACAGAATAAAATCTAGCTTACTCCTTTTCTGAAAAGCAAAGTAATTTGAAGTCCAGAAGTCTGATTGTCCAAGGTCAGAGAAGAGCTTTAGTAGGACCAGATCTAGAACACAACCTTCCTGATGTTTTTCTAGTATCCTTTTGACTACTCTGCTGTTACTCTTTTATAAAAAGGCTAGAAATTTTATTGGGAATCTGTGACTAAGAAGTACAATTTTTGTTGTTCTTGTTGTGATTTAGTACCTGAAATTGTTAGAAATGGGTAAATCAAAAGTTAAGAGGGGAAAAAACAATATCTTTAAATGCAACATGGAATAAAGGGAAGTGATTGATTTCCCTGTTCATCAATCATTGTGCAAAATAACTTCTTTCTATTGGTAAAACAAGTTTGTATAAACATCTCTTGACAAACATCCACACAAAGAACTGCACCTCATTGTACTCTTTTATTAGATGTTTTATCTAAAATATATACTAGTTAACTTCTTGATGAAGTACAAATTAAATTTCTCAGATGAACATTCTCTTCAAGTCATGATTAATCCTCCATTGACCAGTGTGATATTCTTTGATAACCTTGTGGATAAATCTGTTAAGAATAATAAATTATTCTTTGGGACTCTAATTGGCTTTCCCCTGGCCTTTGAGTGATTCTGTGGACAGAAATCAGCTATCAATAAAATGTATAACCTTGGATTATTGAAGCGAGTACTGAGCCTGCAGTTTAATGCAATTGGGAGTCAGGTAATATTACAGAATAGTGGTATTCAAAATGAATACTTTCCAATGGACACAATAGAAATGTGTTACTTTTCATACTCATGATTTATAATCTTACGACTTGATTTATCTCTTGGATGAACTACTGTTCGTATTCATCCACACCCTCACAACCACATATAGAAGAAAAAAGTCACCTCCTGTAACATGTATATTACATGGTTTCTATATGAAAATCTAATGTCTTTAATAGGTACAGGTTCTGGACCTGAATTACTAACAGACAAAAGATTGTAGATTAATAGATCCTGTACTTTAAGATAAGCCAGAGTTGGGCAACTTTCCAAGTATGCTCATGCACAGGGGTAAGAGATTTTACAAGCTGAGGGACTGTTATTTTTTAAGCTTTTTACTATAGAAGATCTCAACTATATACAAAAACAGAAATAATACTATCATGAACCCCAGTTTTTCCATCAGCTATATTTAATAATGATTATCTCTTGGCTAATCATTTTTACCCATACCAAATCCATCCACATTACAACTATGTATTATTCTATCTGGACCTATTTCTATATGTATCTCAAAACATAAGGACTCTTGTTAAACATAGCAATACCATTTTGAAACCTAAAAAATTAACAATAATTTGCTAATATCAAATATTTGGTGTTCAAATTTCCAGTTTTCTAAGAAATGTCGATTTTGTTTTCACAGTTTACTTAATTGAATCAAAAATCAAATAAAGCTTAGGAATTTTAATCGAATGTCTTTTTAAGTGCACTTTAATATGAAGGTTTTTTTGTGCAACTTTTTTTTCCTTATAATTTGCTTGTTTTTTAAAAAATAAGTTATTTATCTTTTAGGATTCTTTCTGGATTCTGTAGATTGCATTTATACATTGTATGGTTTAATATGGTTTAATATGTTACTCTGTCTTCTGTATTTCCTATTAAATGTTAGTTGGATCAGGAGGTATGATTTGATTCAGTTTCAAGACTGTCTCCTAGATAATATGTTCTTCATTAGAAAGCACGTGGTGTTCGTTTGTTTCTTTGTGGTGCTGATAGACTGGTGCTCATTCCATTAATTAGGAGTTGCAAAATTGTGATATTCTAATTATATTATTTCTTCTGAAGTTATTTGGAACTTTTTTTTAAGATTTTATTTATTTTTTTGACACAGAGAGAGTGAGCACAAACAGGGGAAGTGGCAGGCAGAGAGAATGGGAGAAGCAGCCTCCCTGCTGAGCAGAGAGCCTGATGTGGGACTCCATCCCCAGACTCTGGGATCATGACCTGAGCAGAGGGCAGACACCTAGCCAACTGAGCCCCCCAGGGACCCCTATTTGGAACATTTAAATAAAAAAAAAACTTCCTCTCTGGGGCACCTGGCTGACTCAGTTGTTGTAGTGTGCAACTCTT
Organism: Callorhinus ursinus; assembly: GCF_003265705.2. NCBI lineage: Eukaryota > Metazoa > Chordata > Mammalia > Carnivora > Otariidae > Callorhinus > Callorhinus ursinus. The sequence goes on along the minus strand of NW_027397073.1, from coordinate 7,948,161 downwards.
GATCTGGGGGTTGTGAGTTCAAGTGCCACATTGGATGCAGAGATTACTTAAAAAAATATATATATATATTTTTTTTTTTTAAAGAACTTCCTCTCATACAGTATTTTGTTCATTTAGACATAGTTGGGATACAGGTAGATTACTTTCCCCTTTCTTTACCAATTTACAAAATAATGAATTGGATCCCTAGTATTCCCCAGTATTAAATTAGGTTTTTAAAGTATTATTATAAATTCATGAATTTAAACTTATTGGATGTTTTTTATAGTACCTGTTCTTATCATCCTTAATGATATTCAAAAGGTAGCATATTGAGAGAGTGAAACTTTTTTTATATTAGCAACTGAGAATATTTGATGAAATCCCGGTAATCTTTTATAGTTTACTTACTCTATGGCATGGCAAGATATATACTCAACGGTATGACTCATCTTCAAAGACTCCTGGTTCTTATAACAGGAAATATCTTAACACCACAGTCTGTGTATGGATGAGTGCATTGCTGTACTGAAGGGCACTATTTCAGGCAATTTTAGTCGAAAAAAAATGGAAAATTTATAATATGTTACATCCTTGTCACTCTGCTCAGTCAGTTTCTGATACCCTTTTTAATATTTTATCTTGATTACTTTTGGATTTTTAGCATCTTATTTCTTTTTACCTTATCTCTTAGGGCATTATCTGTTGCATTTACTTGCTCTTATGTTCCTTAGAGCTTATTCTGAAATACTTTTTCTTTTCTTTCTAATTTTTTTCCTATTACTGTAACATTTCTGAGTTTCTCTAATTCCTGGGTGTGTTGGTCTTTCATATTATATATAATTTTATTATTTTTGTTTAGGTCACAGTGAAAACTTTGACTCTTGTTTTCTTTTTCTCTAGTGGGCGTGTATTTCTAGAATGTCCTCATTATCTGTAGCATACTTTTCATTGTCTGTAAGAGCATCATTCTGTTCATTCTTTTGTCTTTATAATAACATTACATATGATTCAACTATGATCCTTTTCTGTTACTCATTCTTACATAGATTTAGGTTTTTTTATACTTATAATAGAAAGAGAGTGGATGAAGAAGTGTTTTCTAGCTTCACCTAGAGCTCACTACTCAGTATTTGTGTAAAGTGCCCTAAATTTATGACTTTTTCTTGTCCTTTCGAAAACCCCCTGACTCTGTTCCCTAACTGATTTATCTGGATCACTCTGCCTTTATTGCCACTGTTCATATGGATTCTATTCTCAGCATTTCCTGCTTTAGTTCATTCAGGTTTGTTTTTTTTTTTTTTTTTTAAGATTTCATTTATTTATTAGAGAGAGAGAGAGAGCAGGGGCAGAGAGGGAGGGAGAGAGAGAATTTCAAGTGGACTCAATGCTGAATAGGGAACCCAATATAGGGCTCGATCCCATGACCCTGAGATCATGACCTGAGCTGAAATCAAGAGTCAGACCACTTAACTGACTGAGCCACCCAGGTGCCCCTAGAATGTGTTTTTAAAGGAAGTTTTGTCGGGGTGCCTGGGTGGCTCAGATGGTTAGGCGTCTGCCTTCGGCTCAGGTCATGATCCCAGGGTCCTGGGATCAAGCCCCACATCGGGCTCCCGGCTCAGCGGGGAGCCTGCTTCTCCCTCTCTCTCTCCCCCTGCTCATGCTCTCTATCTCTGTGTCTCAAATGAATAAATAAAATCTTTAAAAAAAAATAAAGGAAGTTTTGTCTGTTTTTGTCTTTGAAAGTATACAGGATATAGATTGTTTGTTGCACTTTGGACTTCAGTGTGAGCCTCTTGCACTCACTCACCAATTAGAATGTGTAAAACTCCCTTAGTTTCATCTACTGTTTTCACATTGACCTGACACACTTTCAGGGCAGGTGTGCTGTCAATTTTGTTCTCCTGTTCTCAGGGAATGTTGCTCCCATTTAATTTTCTCAAACAGATGCTGCTATTCTGCAGTACTTGAAGCTGAGTAGATTGTCTTAACACACCTGTATCTTAGGGTTTGTAGGGAAAATTTGTTACCTCATTTTGCTGTAGGCCTCCATAGGTTTTAATTTTGTTATTGTCATTGCTCTGCCTGTTTTCATGGAGAGGTTTGCAGACCCTAAAAGGACTACCACCACCACACCACTGCCATCTTCCCACAGGTCCCACCGGGATAGTTATATGGATTTCAACTTCAGATTCCCAAACTTTCATATGTGTTCTTCAAAAATCCATTTGCCTAAAGAACTTTGTACTTTTCAAGTGAGTTCTCTTTTCCCACATTACCCTCCATCTACTTCTCAAATGAAAGTCATGCTTATCTCCCAACCCAAGTGTGATTTTAGAACATTTTACCAGAGTGGGGAAAATGCAGGAGTACCAAACATAGAGATATTTTGAAATATTGGTGTTGAGAAACCAACTAATCAATGGATCACAAAACCTTTGTCATTTCAAGTCATTTATGATTTTCTTTTCCACAAAAATACTGGAATAGGACCTAATAGGTTGGTCAGTTTATAGATAATAAAAAATTAATTTTGATGTAAGATCAAAAGTGGCTTTGTCACTTAAAAGATATTAAAAAACAACACAAGCAATGCCTTTGCTATAACAAAACATCTTCCATTTCTATTAACATGTCATCAACTTTCTTAGTGCCTACATTTAAAAAAAGAATATAGAAAACTGACGATAATTCTTATTTCATTCTATCAATAAGTAATTTCATCCATGGATACACAAGCTAATTGAAAAAACGTATCTATCCATCTCATTAAGAAATGCATTTCCAGTAAATGATTAGTTTATATTTAATAATTACTTATCACAATATGTGCTATTTTGTCTTGTTTTTAAGCAACCATGTACCCATAATAATTGTAGAGATAATTCAATCCAAAGAAACTTTTTAACATTTGGAGCCTTACAGTCACAATATATACATACATATTTTATATATGTATTTTTATTGCATTTTATTGATTAGAAACATTTTCAAATATAAACATGTTACAGTATGATCTGGGGAAGGTAGAACAGAAATAAAAATTCAAGAAATAAAATTAATACAAATTTTTGAATAGATGATAGGTCACATTTCTGTGATTTTTTGATGTTAAGATTCAGTAAAATGTGATGCAACCATTTTATTTAAAATATTTAAAATTCAGCAGAAATTTCATTTTTTGAATCTAAATAAATATACTATTTAGTCAAATCTTTTAAAAAAGTAAAGGATACACCAGCATGAGAGCAAAAGTTTAAAAACCACTAAGATTAGTTAGTGTTTTTATTTTGACTTGAGAATAGAAGAAAATTTGTTTTAATCATAGTTAAACATTGTTTTGTGTTTTTACAACCATTCTTAAAGGTTGAGGGAGGAAATTAGGTAAAGTTTAGTTTAAATAATTTTGGCTAAAATTTTTGTAGCTATGATAAATTTTGGAGGCTTCTCTGTGCACTTAGAGTTAATTAAAATTACTTGGAACCTTAACCTTGTTGTTAGCTATCCCTGGGTCCACTGCATTTTGGGTCACTTTCTATTTGGGCACATTTCCTCCTTACTTTCCTCACCTTTCATAAGAATATGGTATAGCCACCAGAACCTGCCTAACTGCTAACACCTTGGTCTTAGATTCCGTGCTATTTGATATTCAATACTTATTCCAAGAGGCAAATTATACATTTGTACATCAACATGAAGGCAGTGGGAAGAGCCGTTGCAGTGTGTCAACCAGCATCAGTTTGATTTACATTACCAAAAAAATGACAACTTTCAGTGTGAAGAAGAGATTTTGGGGGTACAGCTATTGAGGAAACTTCTATGAGTTGGCCATGGTAATCCGGAAAGAAATAATCAGGTGTCCTAAGTTTGTTTGGGGGATATGGAGAGTTGAGAAATATACAAATGAAAGAAATTGTGATGCTTGGTGATTCAGTGAATGTTGGAAATGCATGGGGATGCTAGGGGGTTAGAGAGAAGGAGAAGTTATGGATTTCTGACCTTATCTATGGGATTGCCTTTCACCAAAGAGGGCATATCATGAGGAAAAGAACCTGAGAGGAAATGACGATGTATTCAATACTGAGTATACTGAGCTTGAGGTAGGAATGTTTGGTGGGATTTGGGATTTATGAGTGCAAGAAAGAAATGTGAACAATGAACAGTAAGATGATGGTGGAAGCCATGGGAGTAAATGGGATCCCCGAGTGTTGGTATATTGAAAGAAACAAAAGACGGTTTGGAGGATTAGCACCAGGTAAGGCAGACAGAGAAAGGGAAACTGCAAAGAAAGAAGACCTTTCTTCTCATGAACCAGAATAAAAGAGTGCTTGAACAAAGGCACTGTTAACAATAATCAATTTCTGCCAAGGATTCAAGTTAAGGACAAAGTTGACTATTGTGTGTTGGGAAGTATTGGGAATGGGGGTAGCAAAAGCCAATGGAGGAATGAGTTAGAGGGGAACATGGGGAAAACGTGAATGTAAGTAAGCAGTCTTCCAAGGCACTTGAAAGTAAGAGAAAACAGAGCTGGAGTGGAAACTCCAAAACCAGAAAAGAGGTTGGGGGTGGGAGGTGGGGAGAGAGAGAGAGAAGAGAGAGAGAGAAAGATCTCCTACACTTGATCTCTCAAACTTCGCTTTCCAACCTAAATGGAAACTACACGCAACTAAATGTTGATGAGGGAGAAACCAAGAGATCGTGAAAATCCAGGAGAGGAACAGTTCTATTTTTTTTATTAGTCACCATACCGTTCATCATTAGTTTTTGATGTAGTGATCCATGATTCATTGTTTGTGTATAACACCCAGTGCTCCACGCAATACGTGCCCTCCTTGATACCCATCACTGGGCTAACCCATCCCCCCTTCCCCCCTCCCCTCTAGAACCCTCAGTTTGTTTCTCAGAATCGATCGTCTCTCCTGGTTCGTTTTCCCCTCCAATTCCCCCCCTTCATTTTTCCCTTCCTTCTCCTAGTGTCCTCCATGCTATTCCTTCTGTTCCACAAATAAGTGAAACCAGGAGAGGAACAATTCTTTGAGTTTAGCCAAGTACCCCAAAGGTACCAAATCCTGACTGCAAATGGAATGATTAGTGTTTGACTCTAGGAAGGGTATTTAAGTTCTTTAACAAGAGGAAAGAAGGAAAGATTTGTAGAGATGCATGAAAATTTGTAAATTACGTTACAAGAAGTTGAAGATCTTTCCTATGTATAGCTTTTCTGCTTTTCCATGAATGAAACTGCAAGGTCGTTTGTTGAGAGTTGTGGGAGAAATCATGGGTTTGGTGTTTAAAGAGATTGAATTATGTTGTATTAATAATATTGATGTAAATATTGAACACAATATTTTACAAAAGCTAGATCTTTGGGATAAGCAATAACGACCTAATCATCTTAGATTATTTTGAAGGATAAAATGTGAGGCAAGATCAAAATAACAGGATGTCTTAGATTATATTTTTGTGCCATTTTTGAAATGAAATTTTCTTTTCCTACTTGATCTGAGTAAGAAAATATTTTTATTTGTAAATTACACAATATTTTTATTTTCCAGAATCATCTTCAAAACGACTTTCCATTCCATGCTAATTTGAATGTAGGAGGATAAATATTTACATATAGTGTTGCTAATTTTCCAGAAGCAAATTATGGCAAATATTTCTGAAGTCAGAGATGTGACAAGTTGCCTGGTTTAACCTTTCACAACTACTGCAGTATGAAAAGAGGAATTTTAAAGAGGAATTTTGGAATTATATTATGATGCAATTTCAGAAAAAAAAAGTCTTACAAGAGACTATACTTAAATAATTATTAAATAAAAGGACCTGAACTTGGAAAATGCTTTCTGATGCTGACGCATTCACTTCCTCAGGTACCTTCTATTTCTGTCACTTTCAATTTAAGTAATGTGATATATCACCTGTGGATGACATTCATAATTCTGCTAAATGAATAATCTTTAACATCTACACATCTACAGCTTTCAACTTTTCAGCTGCTGATTAGATTTTAGTTATAACTCCAATGATCTGAATCTGAGGTTGAATAGGGTAAAGTGGCAAAATTAAGGTGATTTTGAGTCCAAAGTATAATTTTAAAATGATCAAAATAACTCCAATTTTCATAAGGAAAATTATAGTTGTTTTATTAACTGGCCATCGGGTTTTTTTTTTCCTGTTATATTGTTTCAGTTGCCTTCACTGTACAATATTTCATTTACTGTTTTTATCTTTATTTTTTGCTGTTTCCTGCGTGGAGTGTATAGGAACAGTGAGGAGGCCAGAGTGACTGATAGAATAAGGGGTAGGAGAAGAGCATTGAGGGGTTCCGGGACCAGGCAGATGGTAAGGACTTTGACTTATACTCTGAATGGATTGGGTGGCCACTGGAAATATTTGAGCAGCTGAGTTACATGATTTGAATTACTTTGTAAATGCTTTATTTGACTGCTGTTTTGGGAAAGGGACTACAGAGCTACACAGAGAAGCAGAGATTATGGCAGCTATTAAAATAACTGATGTGAGAGACCATGGTGGTGTTTGATCAGGGCAGTAGTAGTTAGAGGTAGAGAAGTGGTTGGATTTATTATATATTTTGAAAGCAAAATTGAATTATTTTGATTTTAGTTTGGATATGATATGTCAGAGAAAGAAAGGAGTTAAAAATAAATCCAGTATCTTTGTCCTGATCAAAGGGAAGGATAGAGTTGATACTTACTGAAATGGCAAAGACTGTCAGAGAAACTGGTTTAGGGGAGTTCTTAATTTGTCTTTGTAACGTGCTAAGTGTGGGATACCTATAGAAGTGACAAGTAGGAAGTTGAGTCCGAAGTTCACAAAGGAGACCTACAGGATGGAACTAGACATTTGGAGATTGTCAGAATTTTGACTAGTATGCAATGCTATGGGTGCACATCATCTGTCCAAAGGAGTGAATTCATCAAGCGAACAGGTCCAAGAACTGGAGCTTTGACACACTTCAACCTCTGACTGTATTTTCCAACATTTTTAGCAAACTTTTCTAAAGGAAGGGATTACTAGACACATTTTAAAATGTTTCTTTTATTGTTCTTTGAAATTTTGAAATTGTTCTGTCCTTAATTTATGAGTGCAATATATATTCATTTTTTCCAAACATAATGATTAGATTTTTAATTACATTTTCTTTCATATCTTAAAATATACCATTCATCTGTCTTTTTTTTTTTTGCTATCAGACATTGTGTTTTTGAATCTTGGCTATTTTATTCATGTTCTTGGTTTCTTCACATGTCCAGAGATCCTTGATTTTCCACTGTCAGCAAAAAATGAAAATGGAATTATTTTAGGTAATTGGTGTGGATTTCCCATACTGCTATGTATGAAAATTTATTTTCCTGCCTCCTCTCTCCTTTGTGTGGTAACATTGATTGCAGTCCTATTGACAGTGAGAGAGCTTATTGATTGATCTGATTCTCTGAGAATTAATGGTCATGATTTCAGAAGTTAAACTAAGGGCATTCAATTACCCGAATGAGTTGGATTTTACTTTGGTGAACTCAAACCAAAACCTGATGCTTTGATTGCTTTGATCTTATCCTTGCAATTCATTATTTTCTTTAGCAAAGTGACTTCTATTTTATTTTATTTTATTTTAGCCAGAGATGAATGCCACATTGGAAGGTGGGGTGAAACATGCATAGACTTTGACTGAACCCCATGGTATTGTGTCCTGTTCCACACTTGCCTTCCATGGTGCGTTCTCCAGGTTACTACCTCTGAACAAGGAGCCTCTCTGTACTTGGCATATCAGCCCCCAACACCGTTGTAGTCCATTTCTAGCATGTGGCTATAAGCTTTTTGCCTTTCAGTAAGCTATACAATGGCTTTTATCTTTATAATTATAGATGTAGCTAGCTGCTGGTTTATGATTAAGAACTCAGGTAATGAATTTGGCAAGAACATCCTTAAAATGTGCTTCTTCCAATTACTAGCTTTGTGAATTTGGGGAAGTTACTTAAGCCTAGTAAAAATACGGCTTATTTTTCTTTAAGGTAAAGATAGTACCTAACACAGGATTACTCTACCTTTAACTAAGGAAATATATATCAAGTCCAGTTCCTAGAGACTAGTACATACTTAATATTACTATTAACAATGGTAATGTTATGAGTAATATTTTTAATGATAAATAGTATAATGTTTGCTTGTATTTTCTAATTTATTGTGGGATTACTTACAAATTATATAAATTCTGAAAATATTTACCTACATATTTTAGGGGAAAATATAAGTTAACAAAACAAACATATGTGTGTGTATTACACATTATATAGGTTTATCAAAATTTGTGTTTCTGCTGAAAACTATAAGAACAGGTAGGGGGAAAATTACTGTGCATTTCCAGGATTTTTCTCACATTCCTATGTTTCTTTTTATAGATAATTTTTTAGAGCAGTTTTAGATTCACAGCAAAATTGAGTGGAAGATACATACATTCCCCGTATGCTCCCTGTCTCCACTTAAGCACACCTTTCTCTATTATCTGTGTCCTCCGCCATAGTGGTACATTTGTGACAAGTGATGAACCGACACTGACACATCACTGTCCATAGTTTACCTTAGAGTGCACTCTTGGTGTTGTGCATTCTCTGGGTTTAGACAAATGTATAATGACATGTATCCACCAGTGATATACCAAATAGTTTTGCTTCCCTAAAAATCTCTGTGCTCCACCTATTCATCTCTTCCTCCCTGCAGCCCTGAAAACCACTGATTTTATATTTTCTCCATGGTTTTGCCTTTTCCAGAATGTCACATAATTAGAATTATACAGTAAGTAGCCTTTTCAGATTGGCTTCTTTCACTTAGTAATATATATTTAAGTTTCCTCCATGTCTTTTCTTGGCTTTTTAGTGCTGAATAATATTCCATTATCTGGATATGCCATAGTTTATTTATCCTGTTTTGCTGTTAATTTATTGGCATCTTTAATAAACATATTTTTACCAGGTCTAGCATTGTATAGATGTATTTTTCCATTGCCCAAGTTTGCCTCTGTTATAATCTATATACTCCTTAGACTTCATAAAAAATAGACATTAAATAGGATTACAAAGGGTCCTGTATTACAGATATTCAAGACTGTAAGATCGGTATTAATTGGGGCACCTGGGTGGCTCAGTCATTAAGCGTCTGCCTTTTGCTCAGGTCATTGTCTCAGGGTCCTGGGATCGAGCCCCACATTGGGCTCCCTGCTTGGCAGGAAGCCTGCTTCTCCCTCTCCCACTCCCCCTGCTTGTGTTCCCTCTCTCACTGTGTCTCTCTCTCTCTCTGTCAAATAAATAAGTAAAATCTTAAAAAAAAAATCAGTTGGATTTGTTTAGAATCCAGTTGTTCAATTACCAGGATTCTTTGTGGTAACCAAGTTTTGGCCAATTTTTTCAATTGATGAGTTTGAATTTATGGAAATTTGCTGATTTGTTTTCTAATAACCAAGAATTTTTCAAATATAAGAAATAAATGGTTTAACTACATTAATTACCACAGCAACAATAAAACCTGCCAGAATGCACATAAAAAACAAATGAACAAAAAACTAAACTAAACTAAAAGCAAAACGAAAGACTAATGTGGATTATCCTGGAGCCAGCCTTTGGAGCATCATGTGATTATAATTTTAACCTTTTTTTTTTTTTCAGTTTAACATTATTCCTGGTCAGCATGAAAATGAAATGGAAGAACTATCAGGAGATATAAAGGAAGAATCAAAATCTCAAAACAGCAAGGATAGACTGATCTTCCAGTTAAGAGCTGAGGTAAGATATTGGATAAAGATTATAATGCCAAAACATACCTGAAGATTATTAAGTGATATACTATTTTAAGAAGTATAACAGAGGCATCGTTGGTTACTTTATGAAGAAGGATGCTACTGAAAATCAAAAATAATATAATCAGTTAATATATGACTTAAAATGCTATGGGATGATACTGACTCATCACTAGATTGGAATTATCTGACTATTATAAAGACAAAATATTTGATGAAAAAACCACCTTATAGCCAATACAATTCTAGCTGTGAGTAAATACTTACTAAAGGTTCAGTTGGCTGCTGGATCTAATGTGTTAAGTTATCGTAAGGACCAATGACTTACAAATGTGTAGCATGCAGTTTCTGGTGGAATTAACACAGCTGTTGGCAGCTAGCAACAGTGAGAGACAAGGCAGGGTGACCTCACTCTTGTGAGTTAATTCATTTCTTAGGTATGGCACATAAAATGGTGGGAACATTTATTTCCAACACTTCTACCGCAGTCACCACCAGAAGAATTTTCACAGATTGTAAATTCTGTTTTCTCTGTCATGTTAATAAAGGAGGAATTATTGTTCTTATAGATAGAGGATTGAATTATTTGCACTGCATAGAAAATAGTGTTAGTGCCCTAAAAGTGGGAAATCATAAATTACTTATTTTGTATCATAATCCTGGAAGAATGTCTTGGATACCCGTGTGTAGGAGCAATTCAGGAAATGTAGGCTGGGAGGAAGGAGATTTGTATTAGATGGTTTCTTCTTTATAAAGATCTGTAAAGACTGAACTCACACTACAGTATATTTTTATATCAGAAGAACATAGTGCAGTGGAAAATGCATAAATCATAGATTTTGGAGCCAGGAGCAGCTCCATTACTGATTACTTTATTCTGGTCAACTCCTTATGCCTCTCTAAGTTTCAGTTTACAGATTGATTGAAATAATGGAAGTAAGAATAATAAAAGTCATCACATGGGATTTTTGAAAAGCTCACACACTGCAAGGGAAAACTTGCCAGAGGCAGCATGCCTTGATTTAGGGAGTTCCACTAAGTTGTTAAGGAGAAATAGCTCTTCCTGATTGCATCAGCACTGTTCCTTGCCCTCTCTTCCATGAGTCACGTGAAGGGATGGTGGGTAAGGAAAGGCATATGGAGAGATCCGTTAAGAGAAAGGCTGATGTTTGTTTCAATGAAACAATTCTTCCTACCAGTTAGGTCAAAAGGGAAAATAGTGGTTTGTGTGATGGCTGTTTTCTAAAAGGAATCAAACCATCAGGAGAGGCGCCACCTTTTCTTGGTCCTGAGATCTGAGAACATCTTACATTAAGCTTTGCACATCATGTATAAAAGCTTACCTAGCAGTTAGAGATAAAAACAGAAAAAGACACATCTGGATATTTATTATAACTCTCCTGAAAAGCCGAGGACATGATCTTAACATCATCATTTTTAGATGCACTGGGAGCCATAGCAACATAGGATCTCTGATGTACAATTTTTTAGTTTGATTTAGTAAAAAGTTCAGAGACTCATTTATTAATTATGTGGCCTTGTATTAGGTGTTTCATATCGATACAGCTCAACTATGTTTCTTAGATTAGGATTCAAACCTTTTATCCACCAAAAGGTAATCTCCCACAAGACACTCAAGTACTATGATATATGATTTTATGATTAAAAATTCTTAATAGAGGACTGAAAGCTGAAAGCAAATGAAAGACATGAATTGGCTATGTGCACGTAAGTGGTATATTCAATTGGATTACATTTCAGAAAGAAAACTTTGTTCAAAAGAAAACAAATAAAATATTAACTAAAATACTGAGATTCTTAATAGAAACAATGAGCTTGTGTGTGTGTGTGTGTGTGTGTGTGGTATATATGAGCATATATGTGTTCATTTCAGTTTTAAATTAGGATAGAAGCTTTTTTCTTTCCTTAGAAAAGAAGACAAATAATCACTCTGTGTTGGCATTATTGTTTTACACTGGCTATGTTTAGGTGTCTAAAATCGTATCATAATGTGTAATATGTTTTCATAAAAGCCATTGAGTGATTGTACCATACCTTAATTCAAGTATAACCTATTTCTAAATATCAGGTTTTTGGAGTGACTGGGTGGCTCAGTCAGTTAAGTGTCTGCCTTTGGCTCAGGTCATGATCCCAAGGTCCTGGGATTGAGCCCCATCTCAGACTCCCTGTTCAGAGGGGAGTCTGCTTCTCCCTTTCCCTCTGCCGCTCCCCCCCAACCGATTCTGCTATCTCAAATAAATAAATAAAATCTTAAAAAAATAAAAAATAAAAATAGGGTTTTTTTAAGATATATAATCAATATTGCAGTTTGTATGTGCACATTCATCTTTGGACATTTAAAATGGCTTGGGGTAAATTCCTAGAAATGGTATGGCTTGTCAAGAGAATGTTTATTATTTAAATCTTTTATACACATTGACAAATTGTCCTTTAGAAAAATTATATCAATTTACATTCTCACTCACCTGCAGTGCATAAACATTCTCATTTCATTATTCTGTAGCCAACAGTATATATTATTATTTTTAATATTTCCCTGATAGACAAAAAGGTAATTTTAAGCTATATTTTACTTATCTAAACATAAATTTCTAGTTGTTTGCTCATTTTTACAGATATAATGTCTATTATAATAACTATCATTTACTGATAACTTCAAATATGTCACATTTGTAGTGCTGGGCCATTAAAATATAAGATCTCACTTAACATCAACACTGATGATCTATATATTCTTTTTTAATATTGCTTTTATTTTTATTAAGTTTTTTATTTTAGTTCCAGTATAGTTAACATACTTCTTTTTATTACTTTTTTTGTTTTAAGATCTATATACATTTTTGTCTACTTTTAAAGGAAAGAGCCTTAGAGAATTTACCTTGCTCAAGGTTACAAAATAACCTCAAACATTCTTAAAATAATTTCTTACGTATGTTGTCATTTAGTTCAGTTTTTCAGAGGTGCACACTCAGAGTCAGATTGCCAGCAAGTTAGGCCACTTACCAAGGCCACCCAGCTAATGAGTTTGAATCCAGAAATCAAATGGGGCCAGTAGTGAGTCTTTGACATTGCTGACCTGGTCTATCACCTTGAGAGTTTATTGAAGAACTGTAGCAAATTTTCAGCAATATTGCTTGAATTGGAAAAAACAGTATTTTAATATCAAACATCACAATTTTTTTAACATTGATGATCCCCATTTATGATAGGCAAGTTTTTAAACTAATACTTACCAATTCCATAATAGTATTGTTTTCACTTGACCAGCGTATTCTCCCTATTTCTTAATCTGCTTCATTTTTTCCAGAAGTAAGCTTCTCATTGTAGAAATTTGGTCAAAGAAATTTGAAATGCAACATTGACAAAAAGCCCCAGAATATTTACATAATTGGGTCTTCTGGCCCATGTTTGAGGAGGTGGATTCTCTGAGCACCAAGTCGCTGGGTGAATGGATATAGGTCTCAGTATATGCATATGTGTAACACATACATTTCATCTGTTCTCCATATTTAAGACCAAGGCCCTTCAAACTTGAAATGAAAAGTTTGTTTAGAATGGAAATTAACTGGCATCGTGAGTCAAAAAATCATTACTTCTTTCTACAGTCTGGTTGCTGCTTGAAAGCAAGCCCATAATCAGGAAACACTCCTTTTACATTTTTTTTTAGGCCAGCATTTTTGGGATACACATTAATCCAAGGGAGAATAACTGTTTTATCCTGTATTGTTCTAAAAAACATATTACCAACATTTCAGTTTCAAACTTCTAGGAATTTTGATTTCTTTTTTTTAGAAAGAAACATGAGTACAAATCTAGGTGATATTTTTTTTAAAGATTTTATTTATTCATTTGAGACAGAGATGCAGAGAGCGAGGGAGAGCATGAGCAGGGAGAGAGGCAAAGGGAGAGGGAGAAGCAGGCTCCCTGCTGAGCCAAGAGCCTGATGTGGGGCTTGACCCCAGGACCCTGGGATCATGACCCAAGCTGAAGGCAGACGCTTAACCATCTGAGCCACCCAGGTGCCCCAGGAATTTTGATTTCTTATTTTCTTACTTCTTATTTGTGGATTTTTTCTCACCTATCCACACATTTACATCCTATTTCTGTTGCACTTTGGAAAGATGAAATCGACATACTTTTCCCTATTTAGCCCACTAGGTACAACTAAAAACTCTGAAGATATATCCTGGTCCCTTATTTTATATCTCCCTTTCTGATATTAGTGGATTATCCACAGTAGCTCTTGCTTAGTGTTCTGCTGTTGACACATATTGTCTCTGATACTTCATTAAGGTTAAAATCTTTCCACGTGGTACCAAACTCTTAAAATTATTTTTCTTCCTAATCCTAATTGAATACAGTGTAATATAAATTGAAGGGACCAAATATATTCATTTGTTTTTATCTCTCTCTCTTTTAGAATGTCTTATTTTTTAAAAAATATTTTATTCATTTATTTTGAGAGAGCGAGAGCGAGAGCTTGATTGGGGAGAGGGACAGAGGGAGAGGGTGAGAGAGAATCTCAAGCGGACTCCACACTGAGCAGAGAGCCCCATGCAGGCCCCATCTTATGACCCTGAGATCACAACCTGAGCTAAGACCAAGAGTTGGATGCTTAACTGACTGAGCCACCCAGGTGCCTCTAGAATATATTTATTCACTTTTAAAATGCTGCTTCCTAATTGAGAAAAAAAGGCCCAGATGGGTAGCATATTAAATTTAACTAGTGGTTATATAAGTAGCCCTCTTTATTTTGCTTATGCAAGATAAAACATAAACATTTTGTACCATAAATTTTTCATACACAGATGTTATATTATTGATTGGGGTTTCAAAGGAAATTTTTCTCAATGTGAACATCAAGCAGAGTCTCTCTGCTCTCTCTGCATAGGCACAATAAAATAATAGTGAAGTAGAAAACAAGATAACAAAATAAATGGTTCCCATGCTCATTCATTCATTATCTTATTCATTTACCAACAAGTATTTATCAGCCATCTCCAGGGTGCTTGGCACTGGGATTAAGCACTAAGGGTCTGAGAGAGTGATGGACATAGTGATGGCCACGGTGGGAAACAAATCAACACCCCAGACAGTTAAATACGGTGTGTTCTGTATGTCGGTAGGTGAAGTATAGTGACCTGTGTAAGTACATAGAAGCTACAGGTGGATGTCCAGAATGAGATATGCAATAGGAACGACAGCTAGCCAAGTAAAGAGTGCAGGTGGGAAGGGGTTATCAGGTGAGACAGTGAAAGACTGCAGTATTAGCAGGAAATAATGTGATAAAAAGGGTGATCTGATCTGTAAAAGACTTAGACCATTATTTTTGAGTAGAGGAATATGTTGAAACATTTTTTATAATATTGACTCTTAACAGTGAAATAAAAAATTCCTCCTTTCCCTCTTAATAAACATCAGGAATTATATTGATTTGGGAGACTATTTTTATCACTAGAAGAGTAGCTGGCATAGTCTAATGGGAGCAATTCATCACCAGATTTTTTGTGGCAAGGTGGGGGAAAATACAGAGGGCAGAAAAATGTTTTTGTTCTATGTTAAAAAAAAGGAAAAAAATATTTTCAAGGTGCTTTCTTAAATTCTAATTCAAACTTTAATTCTGCATATTTTGTGTATACGGTACCTACTGTGCTAGGATCTAGTAATTCAGTGGTGTGTGATATTGAAATAGCCCTGCCTTCAGTGACAGATGTAGGATTCTTCAAAAATTATAGTTAAGTGCATGCTTTCAGCTGTATGGGAGCTATGTAGCAGATCTGCATGATGCTGGGGGGTTGACCTAGTTATAAATTCTAAATGAAGAGATTCCTGGGATTTTATTTATTGACAGGGTTAAATAGTATTATCTTTGACTGGAAGGGAGTTGTATAATTAGAAATCTAATGCCATCTGGGGCGCCTGGGTGGCTCAGCTGGTTAAGCAGCTGCCTTTGGCTCAGGTCATGATCCCAGGGTCCTGGGATCGAGCCCCGCATCGGGCTCCCTGCTCCGTGGGGAGCCTGCTTCTCCCTCTCCCTCTGCCTGCCTCTCTGCCTACTTGTTCTCTCTCTCTCTGTCAAATAAATAAATAAAATCTTAAAAAAAAAAGAAATCTAATGCCATCATAATTTAATTTTCTGAGACCGCCACAAAAGATGTTAATCTAAATTGATTTAAATCTCTTGTATTTCATACCTCTGACTGACTTTACACATTGTAGCAAAGTGAGTTAGATTACTGAGAATACTCCAAATGTATCAGAAATAATTACATAATTTTGAAACAGGATATTGATGGTTGCAAGCAAGTTAATTTAGAAGTCTGTTAGTGATATGGATTTAAGCATTCTGGCACATTTTGGGTTTATATTGACAAAGCTCAGGAAACAGAATCTCTAAAGAGATATTGTATATGAATAAGCCATTAGAGAAAAATAATATTCTGGGAAAACTGAAAATTAAACTGTCATACATGGATATGCATTCTGTTTTTTTTTAGACAGATATAAATCTAAATAATCTAATTATTCAAGACCAAAACTGTCATTTGTCTTGCATTTATAGAAAACTGATAAATATAAAAATTGAATAACAGATGAAAGTCTGTGATGATTTACCCAGGAAGTATTAGGTGCCTTGAATGATAGATTTTTTTTTTTTCAAAAAAGGTTTAGAATTGTGTAGGGTGGGCTGAAAAATTTAAAACTCCTTTGTGCAGATACCCCATCAGCAGTTTTTCCTGCTGGCCAGGCATTCAGAAAGCTTTTTAGCTAAATTTGATTGAGGATTTAATTACAATCTGAGATTTTTTTTCTTACCCATAAGTTCCTTATTGTATTCTATTGGATAGAAAGCAGTCTGTGTGGGAATAGAAGAGAGACTGCATTAATAAAACTTCCAACCCTCCGTCACCTAGTGCTTTCTTGATGACCTGCCTACATCTTCCAGTCTGATGCCCTCCAGGTCGTGTCCTCTTTTGGACATATATTTGGGACTTTTCTGGGCCCTTTGACCCATCATTTCTTTTTGTTTTTTAATTTTTTCATTGTTAGGTTAATCACCATACACTACATCATTAGTTCTTGATGTAGTGTTCCATGATTCATTGTTTGTGCATAACACCCAGTGCTCCACGCAGAACGTGCCCTCTTTAATACCCATCACCAGGCTGACCCATCCCCTCACCCCCCTCCCCTCTAGAGCCCTCAGTTTGTTTCTCAGAGTCCATTGTCTCTCATGGTTCCTCTCCCCCTCCGACTTACTCCCCTTCATTCTTCCCCTCCTGCTATCTTCTTCTTTTTCTTTTTTCTTAACATATGTTGCATTATTTGTTTCAGAGGTACAGATCTGTGATTCAATAGTCTTGCACAATTCACAGTGCTCACCATAAGCACATGCCGTACCCAATGTCTATCACCCATGACCCATCATTTCTGTACATTTCTTTCAAGATCCAGCTTACTGCTTTCCATAGGGACAACAAGTGGGCTTGGCAAATTCATATTGGCATGCTTATTTTTACGTCACATAATCTTATCCATTATTACTCTCAGTGCTTCAAATTCAAAACTGTTTTATTAAAAGTGCTAGAGTAGCGGCGTCTGGGTGGCTCAGTCATTAAGCGTCTGCCTTAGGCTCAGGTCATGATCCCAGGGTCCTGGGATCGAGCCCCACATCGGGCTCCCTGCTCGGCGGGAAGCCTGCTTCTCCCTGTGCCTCTCCCCCTGCTTGTGTTCCCTCTCTTCCTGTCTCTCTCTCTCTGTCAAATAAAGAAATAAAATCTTTAAAAAAAATAAGATAAATATAAAAGTGCTAGAGTATAGGTGCATGTAACAAGGATTCAATTCTCTAGTAAAGAGAAATATTCTATTTTAGATTAGTGGTATTTGATTTAGAACTTTCCCATTATCATCCTCAAAATGTTTCCCTTAGAAAACATGTTTTCATATGAACTCAATGAGCAATCGCACTTCTCTTTTGTCAAAATCCCAGGTTAATATGAATGTGACAAAATCTCAGTTTAGATGGGAGATCTCAGCTTTATTCTGCAATAGTGCTTGCCTCATAGTAGATGCCCAGCAAATGGCTGTTGATGGAATGGATGTGGGAGGCATAAGGTACATATCAAAAAGAAGAGAGCTTTCTATTTTAACCTTCTATGAGGTTGAAAGAAAAAATCAAAATGGAAGGAAGGCATGACTATATGTCCATACTCATTTGGAATATGTTTTGATATGTTTTATATTTCACTATATTTGATATGTTCCAAACACAATGATTTCATATGTGCCCACTGAGAGAGCTTGGTGAGTGTAATGTTTTAAAGGACAACCATATCAAGAAACCAGTGGCTAGTCACCTAAGCTCTAAAGATAAGCCTAATTTTATTTTTTTTTTATTAACATATAGTGTATTATTTGTTTCAGGGGTATATGTCTGTGATTCAACAGTCTTACACAATTCACAGCGCTCACCATAGCACATACCCTCCCCAGTGTCCATCACCCAGCCACCCCATCCCTCCCACCCCCACCACTCCAGTAACCCTCAGTTTGTTTCCTGAGATTAAGAGCCTCTTATGGTTTGTCTCCCGCTCTGGTTTCGTCTTCTTTCATTTTTCCCTCCCTTCCCCTGTGATACTGTGTCTTGTTTCTGAAATTCCTCTTATCAGTGAGGTCATATGATACTTGTCTTTCTCTGAGTGACTTATTTCGCTTAGCATAATACCCTCTAGTTCCATCCACGTCATTGCGAATGGCAAGATTTCATTTTTTTGATGGCTGCATAATATTCCTGTGTGTGTGTGTGTGTGTGTGTGTCTGTGTGTCTGTGTGTCTGTGTGTGTACACCACATCTTCTTTATCCACTCATCTGTTGATGGACATCTAGGCTCTTCTCATAGTTTGGCTGTTGTAGACATTGCTTCTATAAACATTGGGGTACATGTGCCCCATCGGATCACTACATTTGTATCTTTAGGGTAAATACCAAGGAATGCAATTGCTGGGTCAACTTTTTGAGGAACCTCCATACTGTTTTTCAGAGTGGCTGCACCAGCTTGCATTCCCACCAACACTGTAGCAGGGTTCCCCTTTCTTTGCATCCTCGCCAACATCTGTCGTTTCCTGACTTGTTAATTTTAGCCATTCTGACGGGTGTGAGGTGGTATCTCATTGAGGTTTTGATTTGGATTTCCCTGATGCCGAGCAATGTTGAGCACTTTTTCATGTGTCTGTTGGCCATTTGGATGTCTTCTTTGCAGAAATATCTGTTCATGTCTTCTGCCCATTTCTTGATTGGATCATATGTTCTTTGGGTGTTGAGTCTGTTAAGTTCTTTATAGATTTTGGATACTAGCCCTTTATCTGATTTGTCATTTGCAAATATCTTCTCCGATTCTGGCAGTTGTCTTTTGGTTTTGTTGACTGTTTCCTTAGCTGTGGAAAAGCTTTTTATCTTGGTGAAGTCTCAATAGTTCATTTTTGCGCTTCTCTTGCTTTTGGCGATGTTTCTAGGAAGAAGTTGCTGTGCTGAAGTTGAAGAGGTTGCTGCCTGTGTTCTCCTCAAGGATTTTGATGGATTCCTCTCTCACATTTAGGTCTTTCATCTATTTGGAGTCTATTTTTGTGTGTGGTGTAAGGAAATGGCCCAGTTTCATTCTTCTGCATGTGGCTGTCCAATTTTCCCAACACCATTTGTTGAAAAGACTGTCTTTTTTCCATTGTACATTCTTTCCTGCTTTGTCGAAGATTAGTTGACCATAGAGTTTAGGGTCCATATCTGGGCTCTCTATTCTGTTCCATTGATCTATGTGTCTGTTTTTGTGCCAGTACCATACTGTCTTGATGATTAGAGCTTTGTAATAGAGCTTGAAGTCCGGAATTGTGATGCCACCAGCTTTGCTTTTTTTCAACATTCCTCTGGCTATTCGGGGTCTTTTCTGGTTCTATACAAATTTTAGGATTATTTGTTCCATTTCTTTGAAAAGCTGATTGGATTTTGGTAGGGATTGCATGAAATGTGTATATTGCTCTAGGTAGCATTGACATCTTCACAATATTTGTTCTTCCAATCCATGAGCATGCAACGTTTCCCATTTCTTTGTGTCTTCCTCACTTTCTTTCATGAGTATTCTGTAGTTTTCTGAGTACAGATTCTTTGCCTCTTTGGTTAGATTTATTCCTAGGTATCTTATGGTTTTGAGTGCAATTGTAAATGGGACTGACTCCTTAATATCTCTTTCTTCTGTCTTGTTGTTGGTGTATAGAAATGCCACTGATTTCTGTGGATTGATTATATATCCTGCCACTTTACTGAATTCTGATATGAGTTTTAGCAGTTTTGGGGTGGAGTCTTTTGGGTTTTCCACATAAAGTATCATATCATCTGCAAAAAGTGAGAGTTTCACTTCTTGTTTGCTGATCCAGATGCCTTTTACTTCTTTTTGTTGTCTGATTGCTGAGGCTAGGACTTCTAATACTATGTTGAAGAGCAGTGCTGATAGTGGACATCCCTGCTGTGTTCCTGACCTTAGGGGAGAAGCTCTCAGTTTTCCCCATTGAGTATGATATTCGTTGTGGGTTTTTCATAGATTGCTTTTATGATATTGAGGTATGTACCCTCTATCCCTACACTGTGAAGAGTTTTAATCAAGAAAGGATGCTGTACTTCGTCAAATGCTTTTTCTGCATCTATTAAGAGGATCCTATGGTTCTTGTTCTTTCTTTTATTATTAATGTATTGTATCACGTTGATTGATTTGTGGATGTGGAACCAACCTTGCAGCCCAGAAATAAATCCCACTTGGTCATGGTGAATAATCATTTTAATGTACTGTTGGATTCTATTGGCTAGTATTTTGGTGAGAATTTTTGCATCCATGTTTATCAGGGATATTGGTCTGTAGTTCTCCGTTTGATGGGGTCTTTGGTTTTGGAATCAAGGTAATGCTGGCCTCAATAAATGAGTTTGGAAGTTTGGAAGTTTTCTCTCCATTTCTATTCTTTGAAACAGCTTCAGAAGAATAGGTATTAATTCTTCTTTAATGTTTGGTAGAATTCCCCTGGGAAGCGATATGGCCCTGGGCTCTTGTTTGTTGGGAGATTTTTGATGACTGCTCAATTTCCTTAGTGGTTATAGGTCTGTTCAGGTTTTCAGTTTCTTCCTGGTTCAATTTTGGTAGTTGATACATCTCTAGGAATGCACCCATTTCTTCCAGGTTATCTAATTTCCTGGCATATAGTTCTTCATAATGTCTTCTTATAATTGTTTATATTCCTTTGGTGTTGGTTGTGATCACTCCTCTTTCATTCATGATTTTATTGATTTGGGTCATTTCTCTTTTCTTTTTGGTAAGTCTGGCCGGGGGTATATCAATCATATTTATTCTTTCAAAGAACCAGCTCCTAGTTTCGTTGATCTGTTCTACTGTTCTTTTGGTTTCTATTTCATTGATTTCTGCTCTGATCTTTATTATTTTTCTTCTCCTGCTGGATTTAGGCTTTATTTGCTGTTCTTTCTCCAGCTCCATTAGGTGTAGAGTTAGGTTGTATGTTTGAGACCTTTCTTGTTTCTTGAGAAAGGCTTGTATTGCTATATACTTTCCTCTTAAGACCACCTTTGCTGCATCCCAAAGATTTGGAACAGTTGTGTTTTCATTTTCATTTGTTTCCATGAATTTTTTTAATTGTTCTTTAATTTCCTGGTTGACCCATTCCTTCTTTAGTAGGATGCTCTTTAGCCTCCATGTATTTGAGTTCTTTACGACTTTCCTCTTGTGATTGAGTTCTAGTTTCAAAGCATTGTGGTCTGAAAATATGCAGGGAATAATCCCAATCTTTTGGTACCGGTTGAGACCTGATTTGTGACCCAGGATGTGATCTATTCTGGAGAATGTTCCATGGGCACTAGAGAAGAATGTGTATTCCGTTGCTTTGGGATGGAATGTTCTGAATATATCTATGAAGTCCATCTGGTCCAGTGTGTCATTTAAAGCCTTTATTTCCCTGTTGATATTTTGCTTAGATGATCTGTCCATTTCAGTGACGTGGGTGTTAAAGTCCCCCACTATTATTGTATTGTTGTCAATGTGTTTCTTTGATTTTGTTATTAATTGCCTTATATAATTGGCTGCTCCCGTGTTAGGGGCATAGATATTTACAACTGTTAGATCTTCTTGTTGGATAGACCCTTTAAGTAGGATATAGTATCCTTCCTCATCTCTTATTATAGTCTTTGGTTTAAAATCTAATTTGTCTGATATAAGGATTGCCACCCCAGCTTTCTTTTGATGTCCATTGGCATGGTAAATCGTTTTCCACTCCCTCACTTTAAACCTGGAGGTGTCTTTGCGTCTAAAATGAATCTCTTGCAGACAGCATATCAATGGGCCTTGTTTTTCTTATCCAATCTGATAGCCTGTGTCTTTTGATTGGGGCATTTAGACCATTTACATTCAGGGTAACTACTGATAGTTATGTATTTAGTGCCATTGTGTTGCCTGTAAGTTGACTGTTACTGTATATTGTCTGTGTTCCTTTCTGGTCTGTGTTAATTTTAGTCTCTTTCTTTGCTTAGAGGACCCTTTTCAATATTTCTTGTAGGGCTGGTTTGGTGTTTGCAAATTCTTTTAGTTTTTGTTTGTCCTGGAAGCTTTCCATCTCTCCTTCTATTTTCACGGACAGCCTAGCTGGATATAGTATTCTTGTCTGCATATTTTTCTCATTTTGTGCTCTGAATATATCAAGCCAGTCCTTTCTGGCCTGCCGGGTCTCTGTGGATAGGTCTGCAGCCAATCTAACGTTTCTACTGTTGAGGGTTACAGACTTCTTGTTCCGAGCTGCTTTCAGGATTTTCTCTTTGTCTCTGAGACTTGTGAGTTTCACTCTTAGATGTTGGGGTGTTGACCTATTTTTATTGATTTTGAGGGGGTTTCTCTGTGCCTCCTGGATTTGGTGCCCATTTCCTTCCCCAAATTAGGGAAGTTCTCTGCTATAATTTGCTCCAGTATACCTTCTGCCCCTTTCTCTCTTCTTCTTCTGGGATCCCAATTATTCTAATGTTGTTTCACTTTATGGTATGGTATCACTTATCTCTTGAATTCTCCCCTCATGATCCAGTAGTTGTTTATCTCTTTTTCTCAGCTTCTTTATTCTCCATCATTTGTTCTTCTATATCACTAATTCTCTCTTCTGCCTCCATTTTTTATTGCACCTCTTAATAGCCTTTTTTATTTCAACTTGGTTAGATTTTAGTTCTTTCATTTCTCTACAAATGGATTCTGTAGTATCTTCTTTGCTTTTTTCAAGCCCAGCTAGTATCTTAATAATCATCATTCTAAACTCTAGTTCCAACATCTCACTAATGTCCGTATTGATTAGGTCCCTGGCAGTTGGTACTGCCTCTTGTTTTTTTTGAGGTGAGTTTTTTGTCTTGTCATTTTGTCCAGAGGAGAATAGATGAATGAGAGAACAAAATGCTAAAAAAAATGCCAAAAGGGTAGCAATGACCCCAGAAAAAATATACACTAAACAAATTAGAAGAGACCCAAAACCAGGGAGAAAAGAAAGAAAGAAAAAAAAAAAAGAATATGATCAGGCTGGTGAAAATAACCAAGCCACCCACTAGATTTTGGATGTATTTTGGTCTGTTAGAAGAAATTGCATCCCAAAATTTTAAAGAAAGAAAAACTTATATATATAAAAAATGAGGGTAAATGTGATAAAGGGATTTAAATGACTGTAAAGATGAAAATTTAAAAAGATTTTAAAAAGGGAATTGATAAGTTCGCTGAAAAAAGAATAAAAAAAAAAAAGAGAATGTGATCAGGCAGGAGACTAGGACAACGTCATACACTAGATTTAGGGTATATTTTTGTCTGTTAGAAGAAACTATATCCAAAATTTTAAAGAAAGAAAAACATATATATACAAAAAATAAGGTTAAATACAATGAAGAGATAGACTATGATTGTAAAAATGAAAAAAAAGATTTTAGAAAAGGAATTGATAAGATATTGTTTGAAAAAGGAAAGAAGAAAAATTCATCTAGAAAAAATGGAAAAAGATAAAATTTAAAAAATTAACTTGGAAGACTAAAGCATCATGGGAAAAAAGCCATGAATTCTATGAGCTGTATTCCCCTAGCACTGGGGTTTTGCTGTTCTCATTGATCGGTAAACTTGGTCTTGGCTGGCTGTTCTTGTGGATTTTCTGGGGGAGGGGCCTGTTGCCATGGTTCCCAAATGTCTTTGCCCAAGGCAGAATTGCCCCACCCTTGCTGGGTCCCAGCTGCATCTGTTCAATTTGCTCTCAGGAGCTTTTGTTCCCTGCAAGCTTTCCATACAGCTTTGGAGGATGAGAGTGAAAATGACGGCCTCCCAATCTGCCCCCTGGAGGAGCCAAGAACTCGGGGCCCCACTCCTCAGTGTGCCTCCAGAGAAAGACAGTCAATCACTCCCATCTCCCTGGTCTCCGGCCACACTCTGCGTTCACCCGGCCTGTGACCCAGCGTTTCTATCTCTGACATGCGACCCCGTGTGGAGTCTCCAAACCCAGCCGATCCCTGTGGTGCGCTCCCGTGCCGCTCCTCCCACAGGAGAAAGGGGAGTCTCCCCGGAGCTGATGCTTGTTGCGTCCCTGCTGGAGGAGCAGTGGCCCAACTGTGCCGCCGATCATGGTTTACAGGAACCTGGAGCTGCGAGCCCGCTGCTCGGCTCCATCTCTGCAGCCGGCTTCCCCGCTCTGATACTTGGGAGCTCTGCCACCCCCAGGCACCCCTGGTCTTTCTGTGACCCCGAGGGTCCTGAGACCACACTGTCCCAGGGAGAGTTCCACACTCCGCCTAGACACTGGAGCGACATCCCTCAGCAGAGCCAACTTCTAAAATTTCCTATTTTGTGCTCTGCTGCACTTTCACTTGCCAGTAGCAGCTGATGGAGGCTCCCTCCCCCGCCGTCTATCTTCCCGAATATCGCCTCGGATTCACTTCTCCGCATGTCCTACCTTCCAGAAGGTGGTTGATTTTCTGTTCAGGGAGTTGCTGCTGTTCTTTTCTTTGATCTCCTGTTGAGTTCGTAGTTGTTCAGAATGGTTTGAGCCCTATCTAGCTGAGTTACTGGGACCAGATGAAATTTAGGTCTCCTATAACTCTATCTTGCTCTTCCCCACCAAGATAAGCCCAATTTTCATATTGTACTCTACCTTCAGGGGTTAATTGAAGAAATTCAGTACCCTCTAAACTTCTTATTAAATTCATTTATTTCCTAGTAAGGTAGGATGTTTCTCTTGATTATTAGAAATTCAACTATATTTTAAATATTTAAACATAGAATATACTATTAATTATATAACCTCTATAAATATATAAATTTAAAACTTTGTTCCTAATATGTGCAATCCTGGTAAACATGGGTGGCTATTGGAATAATTATTTTTCATCATTTTTTAAATTTTAATTCCATTATAGTTAACTTACAGTGTTATATGAGATTCAGGTGTATAATATAGTGATTCAACAATTGTATACATTATCCAGTGCTCATCATGGTAAGTGTACTCTTTAATCCCCATCACCTATTTCTCGCATCACTCCACCCACCTCCCCTCTGATACACCTCTGTTCTCTATAGTTAAGTGTCCTTTTTTTGGTTTGTCTCTTTTTCCCCCCCTTTGTTTGTTTCTTAATTTCCACAGATGAGTGAAACCATATGGTATTTGTCTTTCTCTGACTGACTTATTTCGCCTGGCATTATACTCTCAAACTCCATCCATTTTGTTGCAAATGGCAAGGTTTCATTCTTTTTTATGACTGAATAATATGCCATGGATGCTGAATGATATATATGTGTGTGTATATATATATATATCACCACTTCTTTATCCATTTATATATATTGATGGACACTTAGACTGCTTCCAAAATTTGACTATTATGAGAAATGTTGCAATAAACATAAGAGCACATGTATCCTTTTGAATTCGTGTTTTTATTCTTTGGGTAAATATCCAGTAGCGCAATTACTGGATAATTGGATAGTTCTACTTTTAGTTTTTTGCGGAATCTCCATACCGTTTTCCACAGTATCTGCACCAGTTTGCTTTCCCACAAACAGTGCACAAGGGTTCCTTTTTCTCCACATCTCCACATTCTCACCAACATCTGTTGTTTCTTGTGGGTTTTTTTTTTTTTTAGTCATTCTGACGGGTTTGAGGTGATAGTTCATTTTGGTTCTGATTTGTATTTCCCTGATGATAAGTGATGTTGAGTATCTTTTCATGTGTCTTTGGTCGTCTGTCTGTCTTCTTTAGAGAAATGTCTGTTCATGTCTTCTGCCCATTTTTAAATTGGGTTAGGTGTTTTTTGGGTGTTGAGTTGTATAAATTCTTTATATATTTTGGATACTAAGTCTTTATTGGATATGTCATTTACAAATATCTTCTCCCATTCAGTAGATTGTCTTTTAGTTTTGTTGATTGTTCCTTTACTGTGCAGAAGCTTTGTATTTATTTTTTATTTTATTTATTTTATTTTTTTAAGATTTTATTTATTCGACAGAGAGACACAGCAAGAGAGGGGACACAAGCAGGGGGAGTGGGAGAGGGAGAAGCAGGCTTCCCGCCGAGCAGGGAACCCGATGTGGGGCTTGATCCCAGGACCCTGGGATCATGACCTGAGCCGAAGGCAGGCGCTTAACGACTGAGACACCCAGGCGCCCCTGTGCAGAAGCTTTTTATTTTGATGTAGTCCCAATCATTTATTTTTTCACTTGTTTCTCTTACTTCTGAAGGTACATGTAGAAAGAATTTGCTACAAACAATGTCAGAGAAATTACTGCCTGTGCCCTCTTCTAGGATTTTTATGATTTCAGGTTTCACATTTAGGTCTTTAGTCCATTTTGAATTTATTTTTGGGTATGGTGTAAAAAAGTAGACCAGTTTAATTCTTTTTCATGTAGCTGTCTAGTTTTCCCAACATCATTTGTTGAAGAGACCGTATTTTTCCCATTGCATATTGTTGCCTCTTTATTAATTGATCATATAATCAAGGGTTTGTTTCTGGGCTCTGTCCTGTTCTGTTCATCAATGTATCTATTTTTGTGCCAGTGTTTTGGTTACTACAGTTTTGTAGTATAACTTGAAATCTAGAATTGTGAGACTGACCTCCAGCTTTGTTTTTCTTTTTCAGAATTGTTTTGGTTAATTTGGGTCTTTTGTAGTTTCATATCAATTTTAGGATTATTTGTTCCAGTTCTGTGAAGAATGCTGTTGGTATTTTAATAGGGATTGCATTAAATCTGTAGATTGCTTAGGGTTGTATAGACACTTTAGCAATATTTGTTCTTCCAATTCATGAATGGAATATCTTTCCATTTGTGTCTTCAGTTTCTTTCATCAACATTTTATAGTTTTCAGAGTACAGGTCTTTCATATCCTTGGTTGAGTTTATTCCTAGGCATTTTATTATTTTTGGTGCAATTGTGAATGGGATTGCTTTTTTTTTTTTTTTTTTTTTTTAAACAGGCTCCACACTGTGGAGCCCAACACATGACTTGAACTCATGATCCTGAGATATGGCCTGAACTGAGGTCAGGAGTTAGACACTTGGGGCGCCTGGGTGGCTCAATCAGTTAAACATCTGCCTTCAGGTCAGGTCATGATCTCTGGGTCCTGAGATTGAGCCCGGCATTGGGCTCCTTGAACAGTGGGGAGCCTGCTTCTCCCTCTCCCTCTGCTGTGCCCCGTGCTTGTGTGCATGCTCTTTCTCTCTTTCTCTGTCAAATAGATTTAAAAAAAAATCTTAACGAAATTTTATTTATTTCTTTGAGACAGAACGAGTGGTGGGGAAGGGCAGGGGGGAAAGAGAGAAAGAAGCAGACTCCCTGCTGAGCAGGAAGCCCAGTGT
The DNA here is from genome assembly GCF_003265705.2 of Callorhinus ursinus. Classification (NCBI taxonomy): domain Eukaryota; kingdom Metazoa; phylum Chordata; class Mammalia; order Carnivora; family Otariidae; genus Callorhinus; species Callorhinus ursinus. The sequence goes on along the minus strand of NW_027397073.1, from coordinate 7,920,451 downwards.
GGGGCTCGATCCCAGGACCCTGAGATCATGACCTGAGCTGAAGGCAGATGCTTAACTGACTGAGCCACCCAGGCGCCCTAAGTAAAACCTTTTTTTTTTTTTAAGAGTTAGACACTTAGGTGACTGTGCCACCCAGGTGCCCCTTGGGACTGCTTTCTTAATTCCTCTTTCTGTTGCTTCATTATTGGTGTAAAGGATTGCAAGAGATTTCTGTACATTGATTTTGTATCCTGCAACTTTACTGAATTCATTTATCATTTCTAGGAGGTTTGTGATGTAGTCTTTGGGGTTTTTTATATATGGTATCATGTCATCTGCAAATAGTGAAAGTTTTACTTCTTTCTTACCAATCTGGATGCCTTTGTTCCTTTTGTTCCTTGTCTGATTGCTCTGGCTAGGACTTCCAGTACTAAGTTTAATAAAAATGGTTAGAGTGGACACCCTTGTCTTATCCTGATCTTAGGGGAAAGCTCTAAACTTTTCACCATTGAGTATAATGTTAGTTTTAGGTTTTTCATATGTGACCTATTATGTTGAGGTATGTTCCTTCTAAACTTACTTTGTTGAGGATTTTTATCATGAATGGGTGTTGTACTTTATCAAATGCTTTTTCTGCATCTGTTGAGATGATCATATGGTTTTTATCCTTTCTCTTATTGATGCGATGTATCACATTGTTTGATTTGCAAATATTGAACCACCCTTGCATCCCAGCAATAAATCCCACTTCATCGTGGTGAATGATTTTTTTAATGTATTCTTGGGTTCAGTATGCAAATATTTTGTTGATGACTTTTGCATCTATGTTTATCACAGATATTGACCTATAGTTCTCTTTTTTGTAGTGTTTTTAATCTGGTTTTGATATCAGGTTAATATCATCTCATAGAATGAATTTGGAAGTTTTCCTTCCCCTTTTATTTTTTGGAAAATTTTGAGAAGAATAGGTATTAAGTCTCTTTTAAATGTGTGGTAGAATTCAACTGTGAGGCTCTCTGGTCCTGGACTTTTTTTTTTTAAAGATTTTATTTATTTATTTGACAGAGAGAGGGATAGTGAGAGCAGGAACACGAGCAGGGGGAGTGGGAGAGGGAGAAGCTGGCTTCCCGGTCCTGGACTTTTGTTTGTTGGAAGTTTTTTGATTATTGATTCAATTTCATTGCTGGTAATTGGTCTGTTCAAATTTTCTGCTTCTTTCTGACTCAGTTTTGATAGGCTATATATTTCTAGAATTTATCCATTTTTTCAAGGTTGTCCAGTTTGTTGGCATATCATTTTTCATGATTTTCTCTTACATTTTTTGTATTTCTGTGGTGTTGGCTATTATTTCTCCTTTTTGATTTCTGATTTTATTTATTTGAGTCTTCTCTCTCTCTCTCTTTCTCTCTCTCTTTTTTTTCTCGCTAGAGGTTTATCAATTTTGTTGATCTTTTCAAAGAACCAGCTCCTGATTTTATTGATATGTTTGATCTATTTGTTTTAGTTTCTATATCACTTATTTCTGCTCTAATCTTTATTATTTTCTTCTTTCTGCTGGTTTTTGGTTTTGTTTGTTCTTTACTTTATTGCTTCCTTAGGTGTAATGTTAGGCTGTTTATTTAAGACTTATCTTGCTTCTTGAGGTAGACCTGTATTAGAATAATTATTTTTAACAGTGATGGATCATATTAGCTTTTCTTTTCAGTACTGATATCCTTAAGTTCAAAACAGTTGTTCTGGAATTATATGAGTCTTACAGCCTGAGGCCTTTTTGGATGTGTTTTTAGCAGGGGTTGAAGTACCCTGGAAAATGAAAAATTCTCCCAAGTCCATATTTGAGTCTATGACTTTAAACTTTCTAGTAATCACCACAATAATAATTATTGTACTAAAGAAATAAAAAAGTGATAAGATAATTATTCTTAACAAAGTATTTTTTAAAGAATTAATTTTTTTATTTCAGAGAGAGAGAGGGGAGAGTCAGAGAGAGAGAGAATGTGAGAGCACACCAGCACGAGCCGGGGGTGGGGGTGGGGGGGCCAGAGAGAGAAGGAGCCTCCCCGCTGAGCAGGGAACCCAATGTGGGACTCCATCCCAGGATCCCAGGACCCTGGGATTATGACCTGAGCCAAAGGCAGAGGCTTAACCAACTGAGCCACCCATGTATCCCTTTACAAAGTATTTTATCAACCAGTGAGAGTATGTCTTACAAAAAGTGGAGGGTGTCATCTGGAGTGAGCATGGATAGAATTAAAAAATGCCAAAAAAGAAAAGAAAAAGAAAGTCACTTAATCTCTACATCTTTGCCTTAAATATTAAAAAGTAATAGAAGGAACACATATATCTATTAAAATACATGTTTCTGTTTTCTTTCGGACTGAGTATCAGTAGGTATTTACAGCTAATGTTTATGAATGCTTTGTAGGTTCCATGTGCTTTATAAGCCCTTAACATATGTGATTTTATTTCATCAACATATCAACCCTATAAGAGAAGCACTATTATAGTTTTTCTTTTTACAGGTGAGAAAGCAGACTCAGAAAGTTTAAGGAATGTGCCCCAGGCTTCACAGCTAGTACTGGGCAAAATTAGAATTAAACTTCACACCCTCATAAATCAACTAAATATTTAAGTATTTTTCGTCTTATTATTTTGAACCTATTTTTTAAAATATTTTTGGAACATAAGCCTCCTATGTTAGAATACCAAATACAAATATACAAAGCAAGCAAAATCGGCTATATGATGTAGCTAAATAATGATACAATGTGTGATTATAGGAACACTTGATTTTTTAATATATTAAAAATATATTTTAACCATGATTATCATTCCACCAATCTTAAAAAATTATCAAGCATCCTTAAAAAGAGAGTGATTATGTGCAATACAAAAGCAGCCTTTGCATTGCTGCACTTTAGAAAATTTGAATCTGAGCCATTTGGGTAAGAATGTAAACAAACAAGACAATTATTATTAGTCAAACACTGGAAATTCATGCCCTGTAGCACAGAGAAATAAAATGGGAAATATAATTCGTTAGACAATCACCGACTTTTATAAGGAGATCCCACAATCCTGACCACCGTTTTGTTTCTTTTTTTCTTTTCTTTTTTTTTTTTTTTTTTAGCTTCTGGGTCTTCAAAAGTTTCTGTTCTTGTTGTACATTTTCTCTTCCTCTGTGTCATAGCCTGGCCTCCACTGAAGTTTATCCGTTAATCCAAGTTAAGTAGAAACCAGTGTCATTCAAACTCCTTAAATTTGATATTTTGACTACCCCTGAAGGGGGTGAGAAGGAGGTCCTTCCGTGTGTATTTTATTTTGTGGAGGTGAGGAGATGTGGAAGGGTTTGGAGGGAGCTGAGATAAAAAACAAGTACATTAAGAAACTCAAAAGAAATTTGCCTGATTCTAGATGAGAGCCATTTAAAATTTTCCTTACAAGTGATTTTGAATTCTGGTCATAAATAATTATTGGAAACTTAAATTTCAAATAATAGTCAAGTCTATACTTTGACCTTTATCAAATCTGTTGGGAAAATCTTTCCTCTACCGTAAATGTCTAAGAATTTTTCAGTAAAAAGGTCAGGTGAGTTGAAGATTCTCACATAATCGATCCATAGGCATTGACATTTGTTTTTGAATTTGGACAAATGTTCGTGTTGGACTTTAGCTCACAGACATATTTGAGTAATTGATTTTTTTAACTGACTCACACTTGAGAAATATCTTTTCCTCTTCTAAAACGGAAAATATAACTACGGATATAAAACTACACTTATGTACACCTCTAATGTTGCTATCGAAACTCAAAACAATATTTTGTCAGGACCCTTAAACTTTTAACCTTACCAAGTGACTAAAAACATTGAAAAAAATCTCAAAATCATAATATATTTATACAGTGGAAAAGCATGTTTTTACATAGATGTTTTAATCTATCCCTGCCAGAGTATGAAAAAAATTCTGCAAATATTGAGAATAATGGGGAGACACTAGGAATAAAGGTGAGAAAAACCATTCCTGCTTTCATGCATTGGTTTCCTCATACATTGGCCATTAGTCTACTGTATATGCCACAAATAGGTGACCATGCCCTGCTTTGTAGAGTATCTCCCTCAAGCTGGAAATCATAGATGCCATTTAACAAACCATTCTCACCTTTTCAGGCTTGCTGTAGACTTGTGATTGGTATTTGGAGGGCTGGTACATTGCTTGGTAATATACCCATTTTTTTTTTATCTCCTTTGCTGTTAAATGTACCCAACCTTTTAGGTGATGTTTCAGGAACAACAGGAATCTATGTTGGTAAACCACTTTCTATGTAAGTCTTTAGATCACGGTGCTGGCAGAGACAAGAGAAAAGACAAAGTACTTTTCAGTTCAGGTGAGAACTATACATTGTCCCTTACAGAAAGGGTACTGTATATTGTCACCAAGTGGCTGTTCTTTGAGGCTCACAGATCACACAGTCAGTCAGGGAACAGCTAGATCACCCTGCTAAGAGGAAGTCCATTCCAGTGGACCCAGGAATAACCTTGAGCCCTGATATTACAACTCCATTTATCACCCATTATTCGAGCACCAGGCTGGTGGAGGACTGAGAATGACTGATATTGGCTGGATGCCAACATCCTTCCCATCTGGTTGCTAAAATGCCTATTCTGTGGTTAAAAAAAAAAAAAAATCTGGATGATAGGATATGGGAATCAAAAAAAAAAAATCACACTTTTTATGTCCACATCCATATGTTCATCCCTGTGCCTCTTGCACAGACCTCTCTGTCTTTAGTCTTTCAGTTTTGCTTTGTGTCGAGGTCCCTATTCAAGAAGCCACATGATTCACCACTTTCCAGTCGGCTGTGTTTATCCTTACCTTTGGTCACTTGTCCCCTCTTTCAACATTGATGACAAGTGTATTTCTCCTACAGGGCCACTGCCAAGTAGGTAGGTAGTAAAGTACCTGCCATTTTTATCTCATGCTAACCTATCAAGAAGACCTACTCATGGATCAGACCTGATTTCTTGTCCTTCTACATTAGTTTACTGAAAGAGACTGCCCATGAAGTCGTATGTGTGAGCTAAGAGAGAGATATCCATGTAATAATGTAGGTAGGTAACTTGAGGGTTAGGTCCATCTGTCTGTGTAAATTGCTGTTGTCCTCTACACCTGTTGGGCCTAATCCTCAATATATTATTTTCATTATAGGAAGAATTGCTCTTAAGGCTGCCTGATTTTATAGCTTAATGGATGTGATAATACCCAGACCATGATGGGCAGCTCGAGATGCATAATCACTTACTGTCTCATTGTCAGGACTAATTCTCTACTAGGAACTTGTTTTAGCATATGAGGAACTAGTTTTCAAATAAAAAGTAGTCCACTTATGGAGATGGGATTGCCTTATTTGAGAACCCTATGGGGGTCTGCCAAAGTCTCCATAATACATTCTTATCTATGACATACTTTAATACTATTCGATTTGCTGGGCCAAGTGGAATGAATGGCAGGGAAGCCTGCACAACATCTTGGAACTGCTGTTCCCTCTCTTGCGCTAGGTCCCATTCAAAAATGCCATGCTTTAAGTCACCCCATAAATGGGTCATTACCTTATTTCCACATGCAATATCTCCAGGCTCCAAGGCCAACCATTCTGCCTCTTTCTTAATGCTATAACTTGCCCCTTACTTTAGATGTGATGATTATGCATGTGCCAGAAAACTAGGTCCCTAAACATTTTATTGGAGTGGTAGGCTCCTTAATCTATATGGATGAACTTCCTACTCTCTGACATGCCTATGAGTTACTAGGGCACCCAGAATACTTTCCCACTTCTTGTCTATCAGATGTAATTAGCATATCTTCAATATAATGGACCAATGACATGTTCTTAAGAACACCAAGGTCATTTGAGGCCCAGCAAAGATACGGCATCCAGAAAGAGAATGTGAGATTGAGTTACCACTTGATTACATTCAGTTGTCTGTCATCACCCATCATTCATTTGCTGCTTCTGAGGGCCCTGCAGGTTGATTGTATCTATGTAGTCTTTGAGGCACTCGTTTCAGCAATCCCACTGGGATAGGACATTGCTTCAAGGTGTTCAAGTGCAACCACTCAAATAAGCTCTTTTCAGGTTCCAAGGTCCCACTGCTTCCCTCTTAGGGCCCTGATTTAGCACAGGAGAACTGTCAAGACTAAGTGTTTTGTCTCCTGTGCAGCTCTTCCATGTAAGATTAATTCCTGAGCCTGGAGACACTCAGTCTGCCCGCTGGATTCAGGAGATAAGAGCTTCTTTAAACACTGTCGGGGACAAATTCTGGCTTTAATAACATTCCCTGATTTGAAAATTGGCTGACCTGAGCCTGTCAGTTATTTTCTTTATGGCTTCCAAGTCATTTAATAAAATCTAGCTGAGTTCAAAATCCATATAATTTCCGTTGCCTCTATCTTATTTAACGCTTAAGCAACTACATACAGTGATTCCCCTTCAACTCTATGCTTCCCCTCAACTTTAAGCACATCCACAGGTGAGATTCACAGTTTGTATCCTGCTACCACCAGATGGAGTCCTTGCAGTCATCCTGCTAGTAAGCCTTCAAGTACCAGAATCACCTCCAGAAGGTCTGTGTTTCAGGGCCACCATTAATACAACTGTCTTGAGTCTTTCAAGAAAATAGATATATTTTCATCCTCTCTACCTTTCAATTTCTTCACCAGAATCAACCATATTTGCTAGTTTCCTTTCTTAAAAATATAGTTATCTCTTTAAATTATGTTTTGGGACCCATGCATACACTAATATTTATTTATATTTTGATGTTTGGATTTATTTTTGTACTTAGAGGCAGAGAATTTTTTATGCAATATGCCTCGGTTCATGGCACATTGTTACCCTGGGTCTCTGCAAAGTCCCTCTCTTCTTTGTATTCATTCATTCATTCATTCATTTTTTTATTATCTGTATATCCCCCCACACCCATTCCCTCCATAGGCAATTATTGCAATATGTACCTATTATCTTTATATGTTCTGGAAAAATGTATACTTTAAACTTTTATAAATGATATTATCATATACTTGATTCTGTTGGTTAATTTTTAAATTGAATATTATCTTTTATCTTTTAAGATTAATCTCTGTCATTTGTGTACTATTTGAATAGAAGTTTTATTCGTCATAATACTTCTCTCAAATTCTTTAGCATGTATCACCCTAGAATAAGGGTGTTTTCCTACATGACTACAATGATCAATCCTAAGAAGTTATTAAATATAATGTAAAAGTATCTGGTTCAGATTTAAATTCCCTCTATTTTTCCAAGGATGTCTTTTCTATCTGCTTTTCTATTAATTAAACAGTTGAGTTTAATTAATGCATAGGGATTATCTTATTTAGTCATTTTTTTATTCTAAAACTGCTTCTCCCATTATTTCCTCATACATTACTAGTTTTAAAAATCAGAGTATTCCTGTGGCAGAATATACCACATTCTGGAGTTTGTGTTTGCTAATGGTATTTGTTATTCTTCTATGTCTTGTATTACTTGTGAAGAGGAAGGTAGGTAAAGAGCAGGATTTTGTCAACCTCAGCACTACTGATATGCTGTGGGGTGTTGTCGTTTGTGTTGGAGGACATTTAGCAGGATTCCTGGCCTCTACCCACCAAATGCCTGGCAAGCAGCACCTCTTCACACGTAGCAACCAAAAATGTCTTCAGACTTTGCT